>NW_020884872.1:53378831-53636285 GCF_003945725.1 Corapipo altera | reverse complement strand
GGCGGGCAGCGGCGGTGCAGGCGCGGCGGGCGAGGGGAGCGGCGCGGCCGCGGGGGGCAGCGCGGCGGGGGCGGGCGAGCGGAGAGCGGCTGGGGGGGGCTCGCTGAGGCAGAGCTTGCTGCCGGCCGAGAAAGGAGCGCAGCGGCAAGCGCGGAGAACCCCGGCGTGTGCCCCTCTGCGCTCCTTCTGCCGGTATTTCGGTGTCTTTTTTCCCTTCCCGCGCCGCGCAGCCAGCGCTCCAGAGGGGACCGCCGCATCGGGAGGAGCTGTTACTTTTTACAGCCGGCATGAGGCTCCCCGAGGGAACAAGAAGACGCCGCACTAAGCAGCCGGGGAAGAACCTGCTTCTCATCTGTTGCAGCGGAGCCCGGCGGCAGGCGCGGTTCCCCCGGCCGAAGGTGATGGGCACCCGCTGACTCGTGGGCGCGCGTCCGAGAGTGCCTGCATGTGTGGCAAACATGGAGAAAATAAAGTAAAAAACGGGGATAGTGGATGAGATGGACGACAGCCAGTGAAATAAAACAGACAGCTTCTAAAAGGATTTAATTTGCAAACGGGATCGTAAAAGGTACAACTTCCATGGGAAAACGTGACCTGTTAAAACTGCTGACGGAAGATGCCGGCTGTCAGCGCAAACACCTAAACCAAGTAAGTTCTCGTCAACTGTGTTCCTTTGATTTATTCTCTTTCTGAGCTTTTGATTACTTTTTTGTTCCTCCTAAAAAACAACAACAACAACAACAAAAAAAAAGAAACACCAAAAAACCCACAAGTCCCTAAGACTGTCTGAGGTAACTTTTTGCGCCAATGGAAGTGACATAAAACGACATAACGAACGCCTTTGGTGGCAGTCCAGGGGAGCCTTAGGACCTCTTCCTTTCTCTTGTATGTAATAAACATGTTTTTCCCTGGCAGCCGCTGCCGTGGGAAACGGCATCCATCCGTCTCTGGATGACACCTGCAGGATAGCGGAGCGCTCAGGGGTCGCAGGGAGCGGGCGGGGTCCGCTCCGTGAGGGCGGAGGATGCTCTGCATCTGCCCCCCGCGCCCGGCACGGGCGAGGGCGGCCGCACGTGGGAGTCCCGCCGGTCTGGCCTCTCCCCCGTCGCTCCCGCCGGCCCGGACGGCGCTGAGCGCACCGCGGCACCCGGCAGCACCAGAGCGGGAGTTCATGTGTCACGCACACGGGTGGGGTGCGGGAGCCTCGCCGCGGTGCTCCCCGCGGTGCTGGCGCGGAGCCGAGGTGCAGCGGGGCTGCCGCTGCTCCCCCCGGGACTGGTAGCCCAAGCTGGGGTGTTCCCACAGAGGTGCCCCCGCGGGGGGACCTCGCTCGCCGCCGGCGCAGTCCGCAGGGACCCTCCAAAAAAAGTCGGGGTCTTGTCAGGAAGGCCTCCCGGAGGGACCTGGAGGATGGTGGGATGCAGGTGGCTGGAGTAGAGGAGGATGAATTGGGCCGTGGGACGGCACAGAAGGGGACTGGTGGGGTTCATCCCCGCGTGGAGTTTACACCTGCAAGGTCCTGATTCTTGAGGAGATGGGACATAAGCTATGGTCCTGTTGGGAAGAAGCAGCTGATGCACTTGAGGTTTAAAAGCCGACAGAAATTCACCACTCTACAAAGGGACACATCTGTGAAATTGTCTTCAGCTGGCAAAACCTGCAGCCTTGTTAATCTAATATTTCCCTGTTTTTACGAGGAAATGTTATTTATGCACTTTTGTTTTACTGGACTCAGTTGAGTGATTTCCTGTTAGCATGGCAACCGAATTTTATATTTCTCTAAGCATGACTTGTGAGATGGCTCTTCTAACGCAACAACAGCTTTTAGGTGGAAGTAAATAAAAACACTTTTTAGTCTGTGTTTTTGTTACAGAGAATGGGTACTCCTCAAAAAAAGAAAACTGTAACAGATTGCATGTTGGTTTCATCTGAGAAAGTAATATTTCTTTCTGTAAGAAACAGTGCACATAGAGGTCTTCTATAAAATGAAGTATAGACAGAATGGGAAATAGTTTATTTTAACTTCTACACACTAAACTAAACACCAACATTACTGCACCTCTAAGTCCAATCTGCTTGAAATTTCAAATCTAATTGTACTGCAGTGACAGAATGTTTCAGTGTTTACGTTACTTGCTCCAAAGCCCAGACCTGGTTAGTTTAGCAAGGTTATCTGTGCAGGCATACTGAATTTTCCATTAATTTAATCTCATTCACATAAGCGAGAGTTCTATGTACAATCAGAGAAGCCAGGCACCAGAGTGAGACTGCTTTAGACTTGTCTTAGAATAGCAGAAATTCTGGATTTACAGAAGACCTGAGTTTACATCCCTTTTTCAGGCAAGACTAAGAAATTAGCTTTGTCCTTTAATGTTAAAGTAGCTGAAACCAAACAGTTTGGTTTTCCTTTGGTTTTGCCTTCTGCAATGATAAATCTTGGTTTTGTTTGCATAGGGATTGGGTTCTTTACTATTGTTTTTCCTCTTTTTCATCAGACTTGTTAGATGAGACTTTATTTGGAAACATCTAAAAATATGTCTGTCTTTTAAATTTAACTTCAACCACTTACTCTGACTCTAT
The DNA here is from genome assembly GCF_003945725.1 of Corapipo altera. NCBI lineage: Eukaryota > Metazoa > Chordata > Aves > Passeriformes > Pipridae > Corapipo > Corapipo altera. The sequence continues at coordinate 53,633,705 of NW_020884872.1, read as the reverse complement.
GTATAGTAATCATTGCCCTTAAAATAGCTCCAGGAAAAAATTCTATTTCTTCTTATCTCGTGTTATTTAGAGCCAAATACTGCTAACTGAAATTTAAGTCAACTGAGGTCACTACAGATCTGGTATGATTTTTATTATCTTTCTGAGATATCTTTGCTTATCTCCTGAAAATGTTGAGTTCCAAGCAATGAGGTGACAGTAGACTTGCATTACTGCAGTGTGGAAAGCCCACCACCAATATATCAAAGGACAGCCACAGAGAAAACTGTTAAGGGATTAGCTTTCACCTTTGCATTTGTGTGTATATATTGCCTGAGTTAAATAATGGGGGAAAATGAGCATGACTGCTTCTCCCAGTTCCTGAGACTTGTCCCCATACCAATACAGTTTATTCTGTCAGCTTTTTCTGGTATTTGATTCACTGGAGTGAAGAGGAATCAACAGGGAAAATCCTGTGTGGCATCTCTGCTTGCCTTTGGTGATGTTGGTAATTAGTGCTAAAAGGGACTGAATTAATATTGAAAATAATGACTAAGTCACCAAAACTTTTCTTGCAGAAACATAGAAGCAGGAAGAAAAGACTGTTTTAAGAAAGAGCAGACAAGAATAGATGAAGCATTGTTCTATTCAGACACTTAATGATTTTATGAGTATCAGATTTATCATTTCTTTTTCTGTTTAGTTTTAAGTCATGTTGGGTTATATTCTGGTTACTTTCTCAATTATATTTTTAATTACTGAAAGAAGGTTGAAGGTAAAACTTTCTGTATACATCATTCTTCCATTACCATGTTTTGTGACAACAAACAAAATTTCAGAAACCACGTGTTTTAGGAGTCCTGGATCCAGAGGCCAAACTTGCCTTTACTTTACCACACTGAAATTAGGTTAGGTAGTGTAGCATATTGTTAGCCTAACACCAGCAACAATGTTGCCAGAGTCCTCGAGTCCACTGGGATTTGTTGCTGCGAAAAAAAAAATCACCTGACTAAAACTATATTAATTAATATAGTTTCATGTAGTCAACACAGAGAAAGGCTGAGCAAATTAAATCTTCTTTCTGTAACAGATACTTATGCAGAAATGCTTCGTAGGTGCTTTATCACTCAATCAAATAGAATTTGAGACTGTCAAAAGGAACAACTGAAAATAAGACATAATTTAGTGTGCCACAAAGACAAAAGCAACAAATAAATGAGTTATCTATTGTATCATGTTCTTGAAGTTGTGCGTTGGGTTTTTTCGGTTTTGTTTTTTTCTTTTTTCCCTTCAAACCTCTATTTTGGTTTAAATTCTAAAAGTATTTCTTCTAGTGTTTTACAACCACATATTTCTAATTTAGATGATGACTGGTGTGAGACAAAAACTGAAAAGGACCTTAGATACAAATTAGGATTTTTTACAGCTAAGCTATTTTTCAGCAAATGTAGGCTGAAGTGGGACAGGAAAACTTCCTTGAATTTGAGTGAATTTTAGATCTGTCTATGATTATGGACTGGTCAAACCTAATCTCTGAAGTCTGTGACAACTTCTGCAATTGCTTGGTCTCTGAGTCTGTGCTAAATACACTCATCTCAAAAGCTTCTGGCATACTTGTGCATGTGAGATGAACCATTTGAATATTATAGTAATATTATCTGTTATATTATTCAATGGGTAGAAGGGGGAAAAGTAGATGGAGAAAGATTTTTCACTGTGCTTTTCTGAGACAGGGTTTGTGGGATTCTTTTGTAGGTACTTTGCACATATCATTGGAAACTTCTGAGGAGCAAGCAGCCTTTGCCCAGGAGGCAAAGGCCCCCATCCTACCACTGGTGCATGGACAGTCACTGAGCAGCCAAGCCCTATGGTGATGTTCCTAAGCTCTTCCAGTCCTAGCTCAGTATGCGCTGGTTTTCCAGGATACTCAAGATCTTTTTGTTTTAGTTTAGTTTGGTTTGGTTTTTGAAGTGATTTCTTCTGATACCAGTTTTAAGGACTACAAATACATCTTTCCTTGGATCAGAGAATAATAAATCTTATGCTACCTGCATTCACACCTAAGACCATACTGAAGAACTAGGTACTAGGCTTCTCATATCCTTGTGCCAGCTAGTCATGCAAAGTGCAGTTCAGTTGACTTAGAGATGGCACCATAGGAGGACACTAGTCTCCTGTAGGTCTTGTAGCATACAGGCTATCCTTTTGTGGCTGTATCTGGTAAGACTGAACTGACATGAAATACCTATTTGTCAGCTACTGAGGTGAACCTGTAGTGTTTCTTTTCCTTTCTTTGAAAGAGAAAGGCGGAAGAAGCAGAGAGTAAACCATCCTCTGTATTTTCTTGTCGTCTTTATAGCAGAACAAGCATCCTCTAGAGGTGCCTGTCTTTGTTAACTATGCAGCAAGAGCCAAGACAAGGAACCTTCCTTCTTAAGCTAGATTAGCTGAATCCCAGCTGTGCAGAGCAGGCTGTTGTAATACATCATAAAGGTTGAATAAACACAGAGGTCAGTAGATCCAGGACAAAACCCAAAACAAACCAAAACATGCATACATGTACTCATATACATGCACATGCTCCAAGCTGCTATGCTAACAATCTGTAAATAGCAAAACTCACAACTGCCTGTTGGACGTACACTTCTGTAAATTTACCAGCTGCCACCTCTGCAATCCAGCTTCCTTACACAGAATTCTGAAAAACACAGAGTCTTATGCAAACTTTTGTCACTCTTCAGCTCAGGTGTCTGGTTCTCATGGCTGTGAGAGAGAGGCAGCTGCTGCCAAAGAGCCCAGGGAACTTCTCAGTGGTGGCCAAGTAGTGGGGATGGTTATTAACCCAGTTCATAAAGCATGAGAGGAGCATTAATACAGCTCTGTATGGTGAGAAGTTTGCCTGGCACGAGAGCTTCACTCACTCCTTATGAAGAGATGTAGGCATTCTGGTGGTAAGGACCTTACTGTAGTAGACTTTGCATGAGATTGACTGAGAATTCAAATTTCTCCCTTTTCTCCCTTTAACCATCATTTAACCGAAGTACCCACTCACATCAGGGGAAGTTAGCAGTTCTAGGAAATCAATGCTGTCCTGTGTTCATTAAATTAATGGACAAACTTTTGCCTGTGTTCCTTCTGTGGTCCTCTAAATCAGGCAAAGAATACTAAAAGCTACTGTTTTGAAGATGACGTCTGTAGTATTGCCTAGCATACAGATGTTTTTAGCAGATTAGCAGTTTGATGTCAGACCTGAGAGTACTGGATAGAGCACCAAGTTTACAGTCAATAAAAATTATATTGCCCTCTGTATTTTTTCTTCCTGAAAATTGATTGTCATGGGTTTACCTGTTCTAGAAAAAAAAAAAAAAAAAAAAAAAAAAAAGAAAATTGTATTTTCTCTTCTGCATGTGGGGGAGGGGTATTGAATGGGGAGGACAGCTCTCTGCCTTGGGTGATTACCTACACAAAGGAGCTGGCTGGCAGAACTAGATTCCAGCCTTTCCAAACCTGCAGGGAGGGGAAAGGAGTTTTCCTCCTCTTCTTGCAAAGGGGGGACACTTCACTTTCTGCCTTAATGGAGGCAAGGGGTGTGTGTGTGTTGAAAAAGCTTTGAGGCCGTATTGCTCTTGAGTTGGTCATCTGGCTGCTCTCCAGCCTTGGCTTGCCTGTGTGCTGCCCTGTCTCCAGCCCGAATCTGCTCAGATTTCATCGTAGAGTTTGTGCTCACTGACGAATAAGGGGGGAATCCTGTCTACAGCCAGCCGCAGAAAGTGTGAGTTTAGTGGGAAAGAAACCGCCTTTCTTTCCCCTTTTTTCCCCTTCCCTGCCTCGGGGGGCGGGGGAAATCTCCATTTTTTCGTTTCTTCTGCAATCTGGGGCCCCCAAGTGGCGACCACCAGAGCCCAACAGCGCCCCCTGCCGACCAACACCAAGCACTGCAGGCTCTGCTCCTCCAGTGATCCAACAGCGCTCCTACCAACCGTGATTAGAACCACGCCAGAGGACAGAGAAGTATCAGACTGTTTCGTTCTTTGAAGGGAACTTTTGGGTACAGGATTATTGTTTAGTTGTTTTTGTGTTCTGTTGCTGTTTTTGCCAGTATACATATATCCTTTAATAAAGGCTTGTTATTTCTTCCTTTTTCCATACTTCCTTGATTGGAGCCTCTTAATTTCGGATTTACAATTGTTGAGAGACAGGAGTTTGGTCTACCTCATGACTCATTCTCCTTAGCAAAACACTCCAGTCTCCTTAAACTGAGACATTGATGTAATTTAAATGTAGTTCATCTTGCCAATAAATATTTTGTTCTATGCATTGATTTGCTACTGTCCTTCCCATTATAAAAAGTAAATCAGGCCAATTTACTTTTTTGAGTAAAGAAATGAACAATGGGATTGCAGCAGAAGATAAGAGGATCATATTATCTCTGATTTAAGATTACCCCCAGTACATTTGTATATAGTAATTTAAATCAAAAACATTTTTTATGACAAATTTTGAAAAGCTCTAAAAAGGATTTTTGCAGCAAAGGTCTGTTGTTTATTTTTCACCTAGCCCCCACAAATTTGACTGTAGCTATAAACACCAATCACTTACATTCCTTGTATAGTCACTAGAGAGAGACAGAAACCTCTAGTGAACAAACTAATCCAACTAATCCAATTTATACCTGACATAGAGTGGAAAGAATCAGGTATTTGTTGTTGCTGATTGTTGTTTGATTTCACATAGCTGAAGTAAGGCAAGAGGAACCTTACCCTAGTGGTGTCAGAAACCCCTCCACCAAATAACCATTTTCAGAGGAGACAATAAATAGACATAGTTTTCTTCTAGGGTGTCTTAAGGTCCTATTGACTTTCATGATATTGATGCAGATATCGTAACAATAACAGATGGCTGCAATATAATTTAAATATCCTGTCGTCTGTTCTCAGAGTTTTTAAGAGTTTGTGGTTGGATTGGGTAGCTGAAATACAGCTTCTAGCTGTGCCAAGGGAAATGGGGTGTTAGCTGGACTGTTGCAAACGAAGAACATACAGTTCTGGGTGCTCACATCCTGCCTCCTGCAAGTGCAAGGTGTCTCTTTTCTGGAGAGAACACATTGCATCTGTGGAGCAAGGGAAAGCAAGCACAGAGTCTCTTCAAATGCTTTCAGCATTGCCAGTGCCACAGTGTACCTTGGTCTGCCGAACACATGATTACAACAGAAATTATCCCTCAAAGATTACGTTGTTTTAACTGCTGTTCATGTGGAAATGTTTGTTATTATTAAACACTTCAAAATCAATCCTCAGCTGTGCTTCAGCACTGATTGCTGCATGGATCCTGCCTATCTTTAACTGGAAAATAACTAAAATATCCCGTTTGTGTTTTGCTTATACTGACAGCATTTTTTTAGATAGGAGAGGTACTGGACATTCATTTTTGATGGTAATCACTGAAAGTGATGAGAGCTGCAGTCAATCCCTTGGACTTGTTTATGCTGGCATAGTGAGTTTGTTTTTCAGATTTGGTGTGTTGTATAGTACATTTATACCTGCAGTGCCATCAGTTTCAAAAACATATGCTTTCCTTATAGCGACTTTCACTAGCTAGCAGACTCTCTACATAAAGAATTTTGGTAAATAAAACCAAAACCAAGTTGCCTACAAAACAGTTGTCTAATTGGCCTTAAGCCTCTTAGCTACAAAACTGCCATTCAAAACGCAGTAACTAACTGTTTGTCTTTGAATTCATCAAGACACCGTAATGTCAGACCTGTGCGTCTGTATAGGCTTTAGGAAGAACTTAGTAACTTCATAGGGTGGTTCATATGACCTGTCTTGAAGAAAATTAATTGCCCTTTGCAGGGGGTGCATTTTTTCCTATTTGTAATAAAGGAAAATTGGGGTGACAAACCAGCTTTGACTGTCAGTGTTTTGAATTCCTAGCCTATCCAATATGTGTCTCACCTTTATTTTTCAAATGTTTTAAATTGAAGTACTTTATCATGTCACATAATGATTAATAAAGTTTCCTAAGTCTAATATGAAGAATGTGCTGTAGTAATTTTTCAAAACTACTAAGGAACCTGGTACCTATGGCACAGACATCACGTATTGCAAATTAATGGCATAGGTAGGTATCTGCACTAATTCCTGGGCTGCAACTACTCTTGTATTTTCTTGTAAAAGACATCAAAGTCAGTGCAGAGCGATTGAAAAATAATATTTTTGTCTGCCCGCTTACATAAAAATATGTTATTAATTATTGTTTAACTTAGTGATATTAACTTTGAGCATATTTGTTTACGCACTGATGCCAGTGGTACCAAATACTGATGTGATTTGAGATGATTACATTTATTTTGCTGCAATGTCTTTACATAGAATTAAACTTCCACATAACTCTTTTTATTTTTCTTCGAATTTAAAATTTTCTTCTTTCACAGTACTTAAAGCAAGTAGATGGAGCAGAGATTTGAAACACCCTTCTTTTTAGTGTGATTTTGCTCTCAGAGGAGGGAAGCAGGGGATGCTCAGAGAGCTGGGTTGCATTTCATTGGTTGTGCACTTGTCTGGACTCAGAGGTGCACTGACTGACTGAACTAACTGACTGCATAAGCTGGATTTTTAGGGATGGGTTAGGATCAAAGAAGGATTTCTCACTCATCCCAAGTAAATCATGCTACCCGAATCCCATACGTCAGGGTCCTTATTTTCAGAAAGAGTAATTGATGATTAAGAATTCTTTTCAGTGGTAATACACAACCAGGCTTCTCTTAAAACCAACGTTTGCTGACTTTGGGCAAGATAGCAAGGGCATGAGTATGACTTCGAGGAGGATAGAATGGACAAAATAGTAGGTGTTTTCATTTCAAAGCAGTCATGTAAATAAGTGTCAATGAAGATCATGACTATTTAGAGACACTAGCACATTCAAATAGGTCAACTTGTTCCATCATAGTCCCATTGACAGTTAAATAATAGACATCCTTAAAGGCTTGATTTTCTTCTGAAACACAGTGGTTTGGTAGACAGTATACTGGGGCAAAATGGCACTTTAGTTATCTTACTCCATTAGGGTTTTCTTGCCTAATTGCCTATTTACTGTTATTTTAACACTTTACTTAAACCTATTGCTGGAAAACAAAGTCTACAATAAAAATTACCTAAACCAATAAACAACTTATAACAGCAGAGCTTTATTGTCAATGCATGATGGAATTCATTTTAAGAAATAAGATACTATCTGTGTTTCCTAATTAAATCTTAATTCAAGAAAATATTCAAGCATAAAGAAGCTTTGGTGTTCTACTGAAAGCAGAGCTTCAGAGGATGCTTCTTGTTAAGCATTGGCTTTGTTCCTCCTCTTAATATGTACTGTGTGTGCTCTTTAGTGTTAGAGAAATAAGAAGATCACAGATGAATTTAAAATGATGGTAATGGTCAAAGTAATTTGAAATTCTAACACCCTTATGTGAAATTTTACAAAATACAAAATGAAACAATTGTGCCTTCTCATCAATCATACATATGTTGGTTCAGATGGAAGATGTAATTTTGAAAATTTGTCCCCTTGCTTTCAAGAGAATTATAATGCTCTGGCAGCTTCTTGTTTCTTCTCAATAATTTAGCAGTTTATGAAAAATATATTGTATCTACTTCTCCGCTCTGATGCAGTCAATGCAATTACAAGTTGTGGAGAATCTAATCCAAAATCTTGCCACTCTTGAGTATTTTAGAAAAATATGTAGTCCTAAAACATTTGCCATCGTTACCATGGTTGCAACCTGCATCTGTCCTGTGTAATACACAATTTTCTCCATTCGCTGTCTAAGTACTTTTTTCTGTTGCAGTTTACAGACTCATATATTGAATCTTCATGGAGGGAAGCAGCGAATCATTCTTTTAAGTATGCTGCTATAGTTAACGAGAACTAAAATCTCACTGCATCTGATTATAAGAATTCCTGCTTCTTTCTGTTGCTGGGAAATTTGCTTTTAGAGTGAAAATCAAGTAGAAAACGACACGTGCAATTTTTAAATCAAATTTCCTTTTTGATAGCTTGTAAAACATTCAGGAGCCATTCTGAACAAGTTTTTATAGAATTGCCAGAAAACTGATTGCCATTTCAAGGTTAGCACATCAACTGAAAAGAAAACAGTCTTGGAAGTCTCTATTATAAGCAAAACTCCAGTGTACTGGTATATATTCAATATGTTCAAGCTGCTATTAATACTCCTAGTAGATCCCATATATTTCATTGAAACTAAGGTAAAATGATTTCAACATTTTATCTCCTTATGTCAACCATGAAACCAGGGTGTTCTGTTACGAAGGAATGATGAGAATTTATGTTAAATTTCCTCAATTTTGCTTAAAATCTTGTGACATTTCAATAATTCTTCTGAGTAGCAGCTCAAAACACTGCAATAGGGTTAATTTCCAATGTATGTATTCCACTACAAGGTTTTAATAGGAAAGGCGGATAATTCTATTTATATTTTGATAATTTTGAAGGTAATGATAAGTGTCTGCATCCATAATAAGAATGATTTCCATATTTATGGATGCTTGTATTCTGTGCCAAAATATGCTTATAGATACTTACAGTTTTGTACATACATGCATATAGTGCATGTCTTTATATACACACATATGAGAAGAACACATGTATATATACATGTATAGAGAGAGATTTATGTGCACTGTGTGACTGAGACATATGAAAGGTTAATTTTTGATCTAGTGAGTGAAAGAGAAGAACTATCCAGAGGTCAGGAATACAGCCCATTAAAGTGTCTATATTGCGTGTGTACTGCAGAGTGATATTTTTATCTTGTTGACTGGGAATATTTACCTCTCTCTGCACTTGCTTGTAAGATTTAAATGCTATGTGATTGAGTCCAGTTCTTGGCCAAGTATGGCTTCTTTGCCACCCCAAACAGAGAAGAGCTGTGAATTTAACTTAATGGCAACCAGGACATGGAAAATTTGTAGGCAGTTCCTCTCCTGATGAGTTTAGAGACTCATTGAAGGTGGAGGCTTCTTAAAAGCCAGCACCTTCTGACCATAGAGCTGACAGCTCTAACACTGTAAAAACTTAGATACAGCTCCTACAAAGGAATTTTTTTCTTAAGTCTAGTAGCAAATACAGCTTGACCAGGACTGATCCATTATCTTTCACTTTGTTTATTATCCAGAAGGAAATTTTTTGGTAGACTTTTATGTAGAAATAATAACTCACCCAATTAAAAACACAGCAGTCTATTATTCAGATTCATGTAAGTCTAACAAAAACATTTTTAACTGTTTGATCCATAGATAAGCTGCACATGGCAGCTGTCAGGGAAAACTTCTGAAAGGAGGCAGGATACTCTTGTGCTTCACTGCTTCAAAACTTCCTCAGAAACCTGATTTTGATTGTAGAGACCAAAGTGTACATAATATGAATTGAAAAGGTAGTCCAGAGAAGGTGTGGCTGCCCCATCCCTAGGGGCCAGGTTGGATGGGGTTTTGAAGAAGCTGAGCTAGTGGGTGGCATCCCTGCTCATGGCAGAGGGATTGGAACTAGATGACCTTTAATGTCCCTTCCAACCTGAACCTTTCTATGATTCTGTGATACAATCCTTCAGGATACTCATGGAGGTTTTATGAAGGGTCATTGCAGCAGCAGAAGCCTTGGAGCTGAATGTCTGTTGTGATTTCCAGCACTTAAGTGTAAGAAGTGTTGTAAGAATAGAGGAGGAGGATACAGGCACAATGAAAAAGGTGCTCTTAGAGTAAATGGTGTATATGATCAAAGCCTGAGTCATCAATCATCAATATCTATCATCTGCAGATAATTTATCCACTGCCTTTCAGTGCTAGCTGGTAACTTATGCAGCGAAACTGGTAGCTTCCCAGATCAAATATGGTAAGTTGTAAGTGCTACTAATAAAATATGAGGATTTGACGAGGATTGCCAGGTCTAAAATGAAGATGATAGCCAAAAGCTGTACACAAAATAGATTTGCCAGCCCGAGTGAAGTCAGTAGCAGCTGCTCTGAAGAACAGAGAGTCCATTTTTGCTGAGGTCCATAAAGCAGGCTCTTTTCTTCATGGATTGGGTAATAGATTTTCACAGACATATTTTCACAGTTTTTTTCCTTAAATAGCCTACTCTTATCTCCTTGTTGTTTTGTAAGCATATCATCATAATGGCCAGTCTTCGCGAACGAAGATTTCGGAAAGGTCTCTACCCTTCGAGCCTGTACAGTGGATTTTTTAGGTGAGACACAGTGTGCGCTGAGCTGAGCCCACCCTTTAATCCTAAGGTTCATCTGCCGGGGCCGAGCGAGCTTGGACAGTGACAGTGAGGTCCTCAGGATGTAGGGTTTTTTTAGAGTGACCTTCTCTTAGATGGATGGCCTTACAGGGCTGACGAGCTCCATCTGCCCGGAGAAGTTCCTTGACCGGGAATCGAACCCAGGCCGCAGCGGTGAGAGCGCTGCATCCTAACCACTAGACCATATATTCCATTTTTAATAATCATAATTATTTCAACGTGTCATACAAAAAACCCCAAACTACACCAGGTCTGTCCAAGCGCTAGAACACAGGCAAACCTGAGGGTATTGGGATTCCTCCTTCAACTGTCTAGGCCTTGAATGCCAATGCAGCGAAACTGAATAGTCTTCTGTCGTGGTTTGAGATAGCCCCAAAATCCAATTCCCTAGCTCCATCCCCCCTCCCACATCTCAACCTAATGTGAGATGGGTTTTTTCCAGACAAAACACAACCAGACTCAGAATGGGGGAAAGGGAATATATTACAATGACTGTACAAATAAATACTATAACACATTATACACACGATCACAACTATCTCTACCATGACATATAGTATTTACAATGGATCAGATCTCTTCTCCCCTCCAAATAAAAGTCCAGGAGGGAAAGAAGGACAGATCCCTTCCAGTCTCTCAGGGCAGCAGCTTCTTCTAAGGCAGCAGGTTCTCCTCATCTCATGCATGCAGCAGCTGATAGCTGGATCTCTGCCAGCACTCACGAGGGGGGTATCCCCCTCGGCCCCTTGACGCAGGCAAAGGGGTCTTCCGTGGGCTTCGTAACCCCAGACAAAGGCCGTTTCACCACGTCATATCACGAAGACACAGGGAGTCTTCGTGACGGTCTGGTATCTCCAGGAGATTCAAGCTCCTTGCAGGGCCTCTGTGCCCTGCCTCAGGCTGCGAGCTTCTTTGTAGCTTGCAGCAAGGGAGGGCCTCAAGGTCAACCTCCACACACCGTCCCGGCTGAGCTCTCAGGACGACTGAGCTTCTTAGCTCCTTTACTCCATCTAGGACTTCTAATCAGTAAAAGTCCACCCCCTCCATTTTGGAGGGATCTCCGAGGAAGTTTAAGGGAGTTTTGCAGTTCTTACCCCCAAGCTTTCTCTCTGTAGAAACTTAGTTCTGTTCTCTGGTGCCGTTCTTTCTCTCTCAGGTTTGCAGAAGTTCTGCCTGCTTTGCTGCATGGTTGTTTTGCTGCTCTCTTATCTTTTGGCTCTGCGCCGCCGCTTTTCCTCTGGTCAGTGCTAGCTGCCGTAGCTTTCAGTATCTCTGGTTGCTGCTCACAGTGGAAAAGCATCTCCCACCTTAACTACAGACACTTAGCCCAGTCTAACACTGTTCCAAGTCTCTGCAGTCCCCAACTGGGGCTGGGGGGGGGGGGGCCCGGAGGCCCCAAGGGGCTCCGAGCCCCCTTCCTCGTGGTCTACTACAACATGGCTACTTTCTTCTAACAACCCAAAACTACAACTCTTCCGGTGCTTGTGATATGTTTACATTTCTGCAGGAGCGCTCACTGCACAGAACTTCAAAACTTCCAGGGGTTTCCACCCCTGGGGGTTACCACTTTTCAGCCTCTGGGGGAAAACAAGGTTCAAACCACTACATCTTCTTCCCGGGCAAATCATTGTCAATGAATCTGTTTCTCATCAGAGGGCTGAAGTTGTAAAAACGGTAACAAGTGCAAGCCTCATCTCTCCCATTTTCCTTTGGTGCCTTTCATGGTTTTAGTAGTGGTCAGAAACTGAAGTAAAACAGATAAGTACAGGCATCCCCAAGTTTCCTATAATGCTGAAAACAAGAAGAGGACATTTCCAAAATGTCTATTTCAAGTTTTATTAAAAAAAGTAAAAATAAAAAAAGAAAAGAAGTTGCCACAGGATTAGAGGTGTAAACTGGATTAGAGTTGAGAACAGAAAGCAATAGTAATTAACACTATTTTTAAAGAAGGTTTAACAGGTGTTCAATTTCAAAAGATTGAGAGTCTGTTCAAGGAAAACACACAGACTAGGAGGAAGCACACCGGGGAATAGAAAAATACTGAGGAGATTACGAAAAGGTTTAGGAGTAGATAAAACTGTAGTTTGCTGAAGGGGAAAGAGGTGACTGGAAGTAGAAGATTAGAAGATTGAATGGTACAATAAAGCTAGATCACAGGGAGTCAAAAAGTTACAAAAATCACTTGCTCTGGCATTTTCTAGTCCTGATGACTGAAAGGGTAGTAGTAATTTGAGAAACAGTAGGTTTTAGGCTATACAATAACTAGAGCTGTTGAGTTGCATTTGTAGTGTAGTTGTACTTATACACATGTTAATTCTACATTGCTTTCTGATCTATACCGTCTGGCACATTTAAACAAAAATCCTATAATAATGAATTTATTTATCGTTTCCTTAACCCCAGCATACCTAGCTAAATCAAAGTTTGCTTTGCTACTGACTTCCTCTATGATATTACTTCAGCTGCTGAGTAGTTGTAATGCTTTGGATATTTTAGCAGCAGTCAAGGTTGAGAGACACTATGAGAGGTGGGACAAACTGGCTTACTGGAGTGTTGGCTGTAGAGGATGGAGCATTTTACCATATACCATTTTGGAAACTTCACATGAAAGAAATCAAAGGGTACATGAGAATGTGCTTAAAATTTCCTGGCAAAACACAAAGAAAACAAAATATGATAATACCATTTAAATACCTTAAATAACATTATCTGAGTGACACCAAAGTCAGCTATGTAATATCATGGATATAACTGCTGAACTATAGCAGTCCTGGAAGCTTTTGAGAATCAAGTGAATCATGTGTTTGGGTGTATAAAATTCTTAATCATAGTTAGTATTCTCTAGATGTTGAATAAGAAGCAATAGAAACCAAGAACTAGTCGGTGTCTTGGCAGTCAAGTAGGAGAGACTCCAAACAAAGAAATAGTTAGAACAGATCTCTGAAAATGAATATACTCTACTTGAACAGATAGATGAAGGTGGGCAATAAAAAAAATTTTTTTTTTCAAATAAAAACAATTGAAAGACTACCATTTGAAGTGTCAACTAATCTTGATAATTTGTCTCTTTCAAAGTACTGTAAAAGTTGTATTATTGCTTTCTCTAGATGTAAGTGTTGATTTCCTGAGTGCAGGGTATGTAAATCTCGTTACCTGTGCAAAGTAACACAATGAACTTGTAAACCGTAGTGGATTACAACCTGGAGGATAATAATTCAAGTGAAGAAAATAAGCCATTTTGACATAATTGGACATTTTTCAACTGAATTGAATACAGTCACAGCCTTACTGCCTGCATCTAAATTTTTTTAGGCCTAATAACATGTGCTCAACAGTGGCAAAATGTCTATTTATCAACAGAAGTACAGTAACAGAGTACCATCATATACCATTATTTTTTGTAGTACTCTCCCAGACTCCAGTTTTAGTGCACGGTCTTTCTTTGCCAGATACAGTTTCTCTGTGTTTTGGAATCCTCTTTGGATTTTCGTTTCATAAACTCATCCAATCTTCTGTGTAACCAATAGATAATTTTAGCATCTTCAAAATCCTTCAGTAATGAATTCCTCAAGTAACTGCCTGAAAACTCATTAGCTCTTCTTTTTTCTTGAACCTGACTCTTTTTGCCTTTGTTTGATTGCTTCTGGGTCTCATACCTGAAAAGCCAGTGAACAATTAAGCCGTGTCTGTCCTTTACTAATTACACAGACCCATATTACACCTTCCATTTGTAATTCTTTTAGAGAGTGAAGATTTGTGTCTTATTTTGTCATTCCACTTCTGGGAGGCCTTGTGTTTAATCATTCTGCTGCCCTTGTCTGAGTGGGTTTTTTTGGTGCTACTGGCTCCTTTTTTTGAGATAAGTAGCCTAGAAATGCATGTTCAGTCCTTTGTACCACTCTGAAACTACAGATATGCACACACTTGCATTAGTATGAGTGAAGCAAATTTTGTTTGACAGGAAGTGGCATAGTAATTAGAGAAAATTCATCTTATCTTTTGGGAACCATGAGTCCAAATCGTTTGCCTTGTCCCTTTTTATAAAAGAAGACTTACAGAGTACTTTTTTTTCTCTCAGGCCAACTTGGCAGAGGTAGCTAAGGCATGTGGGAATATAACTGGTCGTGACTTATTTAGTCATAGACAAGAAAGGAAGATTTGTAAATTATCTTGTAGTTTGTTTGTGGCAGTGTATTTCAATGCTGGGAGCATATCTTCTATTCTTCTAATTGAAATAAAGATCAAACAGCTCTGGAAAACCTGAATCATTATCTTGTAGAAATGCTTGTTAATGCTAGTAATCAGCTCTTTTAGTTCCTGTACATGTGTTAAAATTCTCCGTATTACTCACTGTAGCATATGGATTTAATGCAAATTGTAGAAGAACTTTCACTATTCACTTGAACTTTCACTGGTTTTGCGCTCTAATGAGTCTCTGCCCAGCTGAACTTGTCATTCTGAGTTTGTTAAAAACGTACGTCAGGCTGTGGAACTGTAGAATTTAAGAGAATAGGAATTTACTGAGTCATATAAGACTGAAAATAAGAGTAGGGAGACTACTCACTGAGCCATGCAGCACTGTTCTTTTCTCGCTAATTACATTTATCACAAAGTTACAATCCCACTTTTTCTTCAGACTTGAAGGGTATATTTTAAGTGTATGTGTTTTTCTTCAAGACAGCCAAAGACAATAAATAAGAGATTCTTTAACAAAAACTTAACAGTTCAGTTGGTTTTCCATTTTGCCTGTTGGGAAAAGGAGTCATCATTTAAGCTCATTTCTCTCACATCTACCTGAAAAAAGTAGAATTTATAATATTGTACTGTTGAGATGCATTCATAGTCAAGTTCCTCTAAGTTGGCACTGACAGAAACATAACCCAGCCATGAGCTAGGACAATTCTGATTTTCACCAGAGTAATATTGATAAAAGTATTGACATAGATCACACTCACTGACAACATTTCTCTGCCCAAACCCATGGGACATCACACATTTGTGCTACTCTTTCAGAAAGAAAAAGGCTCAGCCTGCATTGGTTCATTTGAGTCCTTAGCAGAGGTTTCAGTCCTTCATATACTACTCTAGTGTGGGTCCCTTCCATTGGGGGTAGTTCTTCAGGAACAGACTGCTCCAGCACGGGTTTCCTCCAGGGTCACAGCCTCCTTTGGGCACATCCATCTGCTCTGGTGTAGGGTCCTCCATAGGCTACAGATGGATCTCTGCTTCCTCATTAAATCCCATGGGTTGCAGGGGGACTTCTCATTCACCAGTTTCTCCCTTTTCTTCTTGATGTCATTGTACTTACCTGCAATGGTCCAAAGCAGATGTTGTTTATCGTGAAGAAACACATTTTCTAATGACACTGTTATTATTGACAAAAGCACATTATAACAAAGGGATCAGACAGTGATTGGTTGCATCTTATCTAATTTTAGGAACATGAATAAAGAAATAGACATCCAAAATTTTAATTATTCATTGGTGTAAAATTAAAAGTAAGTATCTTTTCATTTTAAGGCTGCTTGGGATGAAAAAGTATTTACACATACATTTTGGAGGTAATAATCAACAGAAATTATTATCTTGTTTATGAGAATCAAGAGTGAGTCACACAGAAACAGGGGAAGAAAGAATTCCTATGAGCCAGACAAGACAGACCTCTGCTCCATCAGCGCTGCTAGAAGCGTATCTAATGAAGGAACAAACCGCAAAGGCAGACACTGGAGATATATTCCCAAGCAAGGCATCTAGATCTTGCAATTGCCAAATATGGTCTGTTTATGCTCATCATAAATGTTAATGCTATGACTAGAAGAGAAGAGGGAAGAAGAGGGCAGGACAAAACAGCAGGAGTCATAGCAGTAGAAGAACATGGAGTAAGTCATCCTTCCTGAAATGGACTGCTTATGTGTTACAGGACATGAAGCTATTTCTCGTTCTTATCATCAAATTATGCATTTGCAAAGTGTCAATAATAACTACGGTCTTGGAAGAAATTACTGTACTTTATACAGGGGCATAAAATTTGCAGATGAGTATGGTTGGACTGTACATTTCACTTAGCTGAATGTAACAAGAAAAAATACCAAAAAGAAGAGTCAGAACCCATGCTGAGTTAATGGTTGAACTCAGTGATCTTAGAAATGATCGTAGAGGTTTTTTCCATCCTTAATGATTCTATGAGTCTGTACTTTGGATTTTTCATAGTACTTTTAGTATGTGGTAGGAAAAGTTAAGAACTGAAAGGCAATAGATATAAAAAAATATTGCCAACAGTTACTTCCAAGACAGAGACTGTACCAGACTTACAGCAGGGAACTATATAAAAACCCCTGTAGTATGTGGGTGGTGCTACTTTTGCCATTTATAGACAAGAAATATTATTTCCCTTTTCTTTAAGAAAGAACACTTAAAATTGCAAAATAGTTGTCATAGTATAACCAAGAAACCATCTTTTAGAAATGGTACTGTATTGCTTGTTGTTTATTGCTAAAGAATCAAACATTAAACAATTACTTTTTAGGGACAAAATTTCTAGATCTTTCAGCCTCAGTCATATTTAAATACACAGAAAAAAATTGCTTGCAATTAGAAAAAGTTTAAAAATATGTACAGCCTTATTTGAAAATAATCACATCTATATTGTTCACACAGGTACCTGAACACACCTCCAAATTCTTCCTAAAAAAACCAAACTTTTTTTCATTGAAAATTTTTTCCTAAATTACTGCCTAAGGAAAGTGCTGGCTTGTGAAACGGGTACCATCTAAATAGTAGATGGGAGAAGAGATTCCTTTTGTGTAGAGCTTCCTTTCATTAACAATTATTATAGAAAACCACCATTTTTCTTACATAGAGTTGCCATTCAATAACTGTATATTTCTGAACATTTTAACTTAATATTCAGAATTTTTTCAAATATTACATAAGATGAGCATCTGTTTTGTAATTTCGAAAATCTCTATGTACTGGGCAAAGCAAAAATGAAGTAACCACATAAATTTTTAAACCTTTTTTTTTTGTTTAATTCATATAATGATAGAATCATAGAACGGTTTGGGTTGGAATCATCTAGTTCCACCCCCTCTGCCATGGGCAGGGACACCTTCCACTACACCTGGTTACTCAAAGCCACTTTCAACCAGGCCTTGAACACTCACAGGAATGAAGCATCCACAACTTCTCTAGACAACCTGTTCCAGTGCCTCACCACCCTCATAGTGAAGAATTTCTTCCTAATATGTAAGCTAAATCTACCCTCTTTCAGTTTAAAGCTATTACCTCCTGTCCTATCGCTATCTGCCCATGTAAAAAGTCACTCTCCCTCTTTATTATAAGCCTCCTTCAAGTACTGGAAGGTTGCAATGAGGTTGTCCTGAAGCCTCCTCCTCTGAAAAACCCCACTTCTCTCAGCCTGTCTTCATAGGAGAGGTGCTCCATCTCTCTGATTGTCTTGGTGGCCCTCCTCTGGACCTGCTCTAGCAGGTCCATGTCTTTCCCGTGCTGAGGATACCAGAGCTGGATGCAGCACTCCGGGTGGGATCTCGTGACAGCAAAGTAGAGGGGCAGAATCACCTCCCTTGTCCTGCTGGTCATGCCTCTTGATTCAGTCCAGGATTGTGTCAAAATAGCAAGGCATGTACAAATACCACATCATATACATACATGTAGACAATGTCTCAACAGTTTAGTCACTGAAGAACAAAATACTGTCTTATAAAGTGGTCACCCCTCTCATTTTTTCTCAGTCACAGTAAGTGGACTCATATGAGCACAAACATTCTTAATCAAACTTAAAAGAAGCTTCAAACTTTGATAACTAACAATAGATATGATTTATAGAGCTCTTAACTTTTTGGGTTTGTTTCTTTTGTTACTTGTTTGGGTTTTTTTTAAAATAGGCAACACAAGTATTTTTGATCCAGACCAGTATGTCTCTGTGCATTTTGGATGCATGTACAAATATGTCCAATGGCTTCATCCTAAATGCATTCTAACTTGTGAATATTGACTTCCTTTTAACTCTTGAATTAGGTCAATCTTCAGTTTCTTCATTAAGTTCAACAATGGCAGTAGTGGGCATTTTTCCTCCAGCAGGAAGGAGAGTAACATCTATTCTGTATGCAGCTCCTGACCCAGCTAAAATCAGTTTCACAGTCCTGATTCTGTGAGTCACTGGGCAATGTGACTCACCCAGTCTCACCCAATGGTATCTTGAATTCCAGCCCGATGCTTTTCTCACCAGGTAACTGAAGAGAAGTACAGCTATTCTGAAATCTTTTGTTCCCCTTCCTAAGAGTCTCTCCTAAGCATATTATATAAGCATAATCAGTCTTCTTCTTGACACAAGAACAACTGTGACTATATATGAGTGTATATATAGTTCTGCAATATGGAGCTGCTTGCATGAGTTCTTTTACTCAGTTTTGCAATATTTATGAATTTTTGGCCCTTTTAATGGAAGTGAAGGGGGTATGAGCCATTCTTCTGGAAGTAAAACATATTTGTCATTCTTAAATAGGTACTTAGGAGTTAACTTATGTACACAGTGAACTCAGAGGCTCCTTTACTTTTAATAGTTCATGATGAATGTCTTAAGGAGGAGGAAAAAAATTAAATGTTGCAATGGGATCTGTAAGTTCAACAATTCCACAAAAATTTTTTTAGAGAGGCCAAAGTTAGATTCACTGACTACTCATTTATTTCCTTTTAATTGCCCTCCCTGCTTGCATTTCAAATGAAATTAGCTTTTCATTTGTATTAAAAGTTGCTTTTATATGGTGGTTCTACAAGAATAAGAAATCTCCACATGTGCAGGAAGAAATTCTCATCTGAATACTTTATATCACTTGGCATTCAAGGATCTGAAAATGTGGCACGTTTCTTGAAATCCTATACATAATTTTGTAGCTATATTCTAGAATGTATTACTCAGTCTAACCCAGATCTTTGTGTAGTTTCTATCTTGGATTTTTGCTTTTCAGGATACAGTAGAGAGGGAGTGATGCAAAACAGAAAGCTTGTAAGTAAATGTAGCCAACAAAATGACCTGAAATTATGGTCTCCTTAGAGGTTTACTTCATGTAAAGTAGTACAACTCAAGAAAAGATGAGAAGGCTTTCATAAGCTGAATACATTCAATCTTTCATATGCCTGTGCATTCACAACATCACTTGTAATGGCTTTATAGAGCAGAGCCTTCAGAGTACCATTAAACCCCACTGAGATTTAAGTAAGTGCTTTCTGAATCAAGGTTAGTATTCTTCTAGCTCTGTTTGTAGGACTGTTTTTTGTGAAAACACATATACTATTTATAGTCATGTTCATGTCTCACCTCTAAATTTAATTCATCACAGTTGCCATTTTAGAAAAAAAGACATTGGCCGTACTCATAGTAGCCGTGTGTGAGCAAATGAAGAAATGGTAGAGAAGAACAAAATAAGTGTTTGTTTTCTGCATAGTGTCCCCAGCAATGCTTGAGCTCCACTGTCCCTTGGCCCTTCTCACCAAGGTCTCAGTGCTAATACACTGCCCCACAAGATCTCACTGAGGTAACTCACTCAGGCCAAAGATCTCCTGCTTGTGTGTAAATCTCAGAAAGGCAACTGAGACCTGTGCCATCCATACTTTAGATACAGGCAGTAGAAGGCTCTGGTTCTTTGTGGCATACTCCCATTAAAAACCTGTTCTTCACTTTGATAGACATAGTTTAGATAAAATAGGAAACATGGAAACACTCAGGCAACCATTAGGCTTACTGACCTGAAAAAGGACCTGGTTTTTTTTTCCCTTTTAGGAGAGATTGAGGAAGGAATGTCTCCCAGCTAGGAGGGGATTTCCTTTTGTTGCTTTCTCCAGTCAGTGATCTTAGCATGTGAAGAAGTCATGATTGGTAGGGCAATCTCCTAGGGTGCCATTTGGCTTTTATGGATAAAATTCTAGTTAAGATAGGATCAAATGCTGTTGGCATAGCATCACAATTATTTTTTAGGAGTCTTAGGGAAATCCATTGTTGGAGAGCTTTTTTTTACTTGTTCAGTCTTTCACCGGTTCCCTACATCACAATCCCAGCTATCTGAAACCCAGCTCCTTCACTACAGATCTTAGGCAGACTTTGTCTCTGGGCAGTGATGTGTTTTCTAAATTGTCATGGATGACGGTCACGGGAACTTAAGGAGATGGGACCCTGACTGAGTATGGTGAGTAAAAGCTTTTACCATCTGAGTTGGTAACCAACCATCTTCCTTTATCAGGAAAAAAATATGTCCATCATGATTGGTGTCCCACATTAACAGAATCTCCCAAACATATATACTCCTCTCTGCAGCATGCACAGGCACGAACAATGGTTTTCCTCGTCCATTGTAGTTAGTGTGCCCCCTCTGAGCCAGGCTGGGGCTTCCATACTGGGATGGTTCCCAAGTTTATTCTGACAAGTCACCACAGATATAATGAAAATTCATAAAATCATGTTCCATCTAAAATACCAGAGGGGTAGACTTTCATTCTAAGTACAGGTCTTAAATATGCAGTTTTAAATTCTTCGATAAACTGGTAGATCTAGGGAATTTTTCTCTTATGTTCTCCTTTCTGAAGCTGCTTTAGTGCTGTCTGGACTGTGTCACCTTGTTTAGTGATAGAAGTCAAGTTGCTGCCTCTTTTAAGATGATGATACATTTGACAGATTTCATCTAGTGTGGCTGGTGCAGTCTTGTAATCTGGTCTTCTTTACAATTGGAGAAACAGATGTTCTCAGGCAATAGCTATTTCCTTTGCTGTTGCTGCTACTGTGATGTTGTTTTCCTCATCACTGCATGCCCAAAGGTATCTATATATCTTAAATGCAATCAAATACAGGAAAATAGCCTCAACAATATCTTGTAGGCTTCAGGAGAGAAAGAGATGCGATTTGTGAGATTCCAGATAGGTGAGGGAGGAAAAGAAGAGGACATGGCCTCTTTCATGGTACAACAAGAAGCAGCTCCATGACTTTGACAGCTCTCCTTTTCCTCCCCTTCTCCACACAGCAAATCCATGAGTGACTCTTCATCAGAATGGTGGTCAACACTTTCAGTCAAATAAAAGCTAGTCTCCTCTTTCACGCTTGGACTAAGACATTAAAGACAGGACTTCACCTCCCTGAGCCATCAGCTGAATTTAAATAAATTTAAATTCAGCCTCAGACCTTGTTAAAGAGAGATAATCTCTCATTCAGGGAACAGTTTCATCTGAGGCTTGCTGGTTTATGGACATGGAGAATACAACAATGAGCTGACAGTATGACTGTCAGCACCACGCCCCTCAGGGTAGTGGGGGGAGATCCCACTGGCACTGCTGTAGCAGTAACGAAGTGCCATACACTTGAAGACAGACTTGAAAATAGGCACATTTTCTCATTTCTATTTGCAACTGTTTTAGAAGTAAGCCTTCTCACAGGGACTGTGAAGTCCAGAATTGTACCTGTTAGAAAATAAATACTATAATTCCTTCTTTATCATGTTTTCTTGAGTAATAACAGCAGACTGTAGAACCTCCTCGAATGTATGTCTTGCAAGGACTATACATTGAAGTAGTCACTGTGATGTCACTTCAGTGTGCTATATTTGAGTGTCAGTGCCATACATCACAAACATGAAAGTAATTTCTTTTACGAAAAATCAAAAGAGTAGGAATGAAATTAAAACGAAATGCTTTCCCTTTCCTGCATCTAGCTTGTGCCTCTTGTGATATCATCAATTAAAGCAAAATGTTCCAATAAGTTTATAGTGAGTTCCAAAATATTACAATCTTACTTTTATTTGAGCTGCAATATTAGAGCAAATAAGGGAAAATGTAGCAATTTTTATTCAGTATTTCTTGATTTGCTTTTCTTTGTGATTAATCCTCAATATATAATACAGAACTGTGTCATTCCTAATTAATTTTTACAATTAAATGTTGTTTAACTGTTACATTCTTTACAATTACTGTGAGAGGAAACTTACATCTTTTGCTGACATGTTCCCTGTGAAAAGACTTTTGAATTAGCTGAGACCTTTTATTATTCCTGCTTTCATGTAGCTGATTTGCAACTTGCTTCATCATGCAGCCTCATGTATCCTTCAGGCAATGAAAACCAAAGTACAACTGAGGTAAATTTTTACCAAGCAAACCAAAATCACAAACAAAAGTAATCTTCACACGCAGGCTGTCAGCAAAAACTATATGAAAATGCTGTCCTCAGCTCAAGCTGCTTGCCAGTTTGTGGATATGAAAACTTATTTGTAATTTAATATTGGGCAAGTGGCACCTGAACACGGAGAAGTTGCTCATGGAGCAGCAGGATGTGCAGGGCTACTGGTGAAGAGTGTTTAGAGACTTTTGGACAATGCCTTTAATAGCATGCTTTAACTTTTGGTCAGCCCTGGAGTGGTCAGATAGTTGGACTAGATGATTGTTGTAGGTCCCTTCCAACTGAAATACTCTATTTTATTCTAATCCGTGCTGTGCTATGCTATGGTATTCTAAAGACCTATCCCAGTCAGGCTGGTTGCATCTCTTTGGCCAAAAAGAACTATGGAGAAAATAAAAAAAATATATAAATTTTATGGCTGTCTTACCTCAGTACAAGGTTGAATAAAGTGGAAACATATTGTTATACCCACCTCTGTAGACAAGAAGCAAAACACCAAGAAAGATCAAGGCCTCGATTGTATTGTAGAGGTCAAGATACCCAGGGAGGACAAGTCACAGAATCACAGAATATGCTGAGTTGGAAGGGACCCACAAGGATCATCAAGTCCAACCCTTAGTGCTGGACAGGACCATCCCCAAAAGTCACACCGTGTGCCCCTCAAACACTTTTTTAACTTTGTCAGGCTTGATGCTGTGAACACTTCCCTGGGGAACCTTTCCAGTGCCCAACCACCCTCTGGGTGAAGAACCTTTCTCTAATTTATAACCTAAAGATCCCCTGAGACAACTTCAGGCCATTCCCTCAGGTCCTGTCACTGGTCACCACAGAGAAGAGATCAGTGCCTGCCTCTCCACTTTCCCTCACAAGGAAGTTGTAGACGGTGAACAGACTTGCAATTCCTCTGCATAGATCTGCTGGGCAGGCAGAAATGCAGTGTGACACTAGCTGTGTCTGGCCAAAGGTGGGCAATGTGGTCCTTAGCTCTGTCCTTGCCTCTGTACTTGGAGCCTAGGACTCAGGAGAAGGCTGCAAATGGTTTCACTCAAACCTCTCAGCACGTGTGAGCAGACGATTCAACAGCAGCTAAATTCTCTCTAAGCACTAAGGCATCCTGCCCTCTAGCCTCAGTGGGTCAGAGGCTTTTGCTTCCCATAACATGGTGGAACATTTCTTGTGCTATGGAGATCCTTTAGTGATGCTGCTGCAGTGCCTTTTGCAGTGCATCCTGGGTTCTTGCTAATTCTTTCTTCAGTATGAGTGTCTTTACATCAGCGAAATAGCTACTGAGGAAATGAATGAGTGTTGCATGGTTTGCCTCTTGGTTTATTTCAGGCAGTTAAACATGGGCACATGGGACTTTTTTTTTAAAATTCCTAGTTCCATTAAGGTGTAATGAACCTTGCCTGAGGATGCTTTATGCAGATCACCTGAATCTTTTATAGCTGCTATTTGCATATTTTATATAAAGAACCTTGAATTTCTATGTGACATTTCTCTGACTTCATCAAACAAATATGAAGTTCTTCCTTACAAGAACTAGTGGGGAAATATATGAGGGACAGAAATTTCTTTTAATATAATTTGTCATCTATTGGACTTAAAGACTATGTGAGTGCTTTTAATGAAATCACATTAAATGTTACATACGCTATATTTGTAACCTTACATTGTGATCCACAGGTCTGTTTAGTGTCTCTATTTCAGTCTTTTACAACATAATTATAATTGATTTTTGTCTTTAAATATATAATCATAACAGAAATGCCATCATTTTTATAGCATATATAAAATATATTTATAAATATCCAAATATAAATATAATAAATATTCCAATAGGAATGCAGATTTTTTTATATGGTAGGAGTACCTTCAGTAATTATAGTTTTTCAGATAGTTCATATTACCCTTAGGGGCTTAAGGCATCATGTGCCCACAGATTTGGTATTGTGTGCTTGAAAAACAAAGAGTTAAAAAAATTTACATCACTGCATCTGAAATCTGTAATAGAAAGAAATTAACATAATCCATTCTGCTAATGAGATTCATGAATTGTCATTCAGTGTAAATCAAAGTCAGTAATAACTAAGAGATAGTAAAAATAAGACAAAATTGCATCCAACATTTAGCAGAATAATTGATATCAGAATTTTATTTTGGATGAAAGCTGCAGGGGGAGATTATTATTTCAGAACATTGAACTAATCAATTTAGATATATTTGGAACAACATTTCAAAAATTTTTAGTTATTTGATTTTTTCTTTCATTTTAAAATTATTTAAATGCACTAATAATGTCAGAATTGTAATTTTTTTTTTTTGCTTTTGAGTCATCAACGTAGTCTCTTGTCACACTTCCATCTCTCAGCATTTTATCTTCTTGACTAATACTGAAATAGTCTCATTTGGAACAAAGCTCAATTTTGAAGCTTTGAAATCCACTGTAAAATGGCATCTTGATCCTCTGCAAAGCCTTGGTCTGTCATTTATTAATGACCCCGAACTAAAAGACTTTGTCAGTATTTCAGCTTATAAATTTCATCCTATTTTTTGGCAGCACATTTTGTAACACTCTTTATCTAGTAAGAGTTGATTTGCACATTCTTTAGGTGTTTGGACTGTTCATTTGCTGACAAATTTTTAATGTAATTTGAGTTATGCATTATTGACATAAAACATGTTAAGAATGGAAGTCTGCAAAGAAGAGAAGACCCAAATAATGCACTCAGACTAACCAGCTATTACAAGTATTTTGCATTTCAGGCTGGCTTTCTGGGCAGCTGGGGCAAAGTTGCCACCTCTGGTGCAGTCTTTCCATGTTGCTAAATTTTCCTGCAAAATTACTTTGTTATAAGTAATAGAAAAGATGAACAGAGAAGTGAGGGACAAACTGAATTCAGATTGCTCTAAATTTGCATGTTTCTAAAGAACTCAGGGCTCTGTGCCTCCAAGTTGAAGGTTTTCTGTACCAAGAAAAGAGAGGAGAGGGAGTCAGTACACAGGCAGCGGTCTGTTCATATTAGCTTTATTTTCCTGAACATTTCCTTGGGTTGTTTCTGTGCTGGGGAAGACAGCAGAGATTATTAGCTAGTACAATTTAACTGTTATACCTTCTCTCTTCTCTGAGAGAGGTTAAATTAAATGGTTCCTGGAGCTCTGTCTGCAGCAATATTCCCTGCTTGGAGCTACACCAAGGTGGAACAAATATCTGCACTGAGAAATGTAAGAACAAATTATCTAATGAAAATTTAACTTTGAAATTATATGAAGAATCACAGAATCACAGAACATTCTGAGTCGGAAGGGACCCACAAGGATCATCAAAGTCTGACTCCTGGCCTTGCACAGGACAGCCCCAAGAATCACACCATGTACCCGAGAGCGTTGTCCAAACACTTCTTGAACTCTGTCAGGCTTGATGTGTGGTCACTTCCCTGGAAAGCCTGTTCCAGTGCCCAAGTACGCCTCAGGTGAAGACACTTCCTAGTATCTGACCTAAACTTCACGTGGCACAGCCCCATGCTGTTCCCTTGGGTCCAGAGAGAAGAGATTGGTGCCTGCCCATCTGCTTCCCCTTGTGAGGAATTTGTAGACTGCAATGGGGTCTCCCCTGTTTCCTCTTCTCCAAGCTGAACAGACAAAGTGACCTTAGCCACTCATGCGGCTTCCCCTCAAGGCCCTTCACCATCTTCGTAGCCCAAGGAGGAGAAGGAGGGAAAAAAATACTAAGAAAGAAGTTTATTTTTATTGGCAGATTTGACAACATGGTGTCTCAGCTATGGTCTCCACAGGCTGGAATTGTGTTGATAACTAGCCTTTATTTCCGCCATTTCTGAGTCAAACTCAGCTGGTTCCTGCACCACGCTATATGGAGCTACGTATTCACATCACAAGCTGGAGCATATGTTTAATTCAATGACAGCAAATAAATCCAGCAGCAAACATAGCTCTGACTTAAATACAGAGGAGAGAGGAAGATGTTTGTCCATATACTGTTCCTGTGACATATACATATACTACATAGGCACTGGTACAATCCCTGGGAAAGATCTGTAGAGCCGTGTGCTGGCATTCACACCACCCAACACAGGGGCAGTAGGTGCTTTCTAGTAATTATGAAGGACTGAATCCACCCTAAACCTACCAGCACAGCTTCTGAGCATGTCCAAAGAACAGGGGTAGGTTATGTTTTCATGTATCAGCACAGCACACCCTGTTTTTATTCAGAAAGGCTACAGGCAGTGTAATTTATTTTAGATTATAATTGCTGGGTTTCTCTTCTTTCATACAAAGGAAATAGAAAAGCAGAGATTATTACTCCAACTTTAATTAGATACTTCCACACCCTCTAGCTTTCAAGTTATTGTTTTTCCAGTAACTTTTCCAACCTCTCTTGCTCTTCTGTTGAAGTAGAGGTAGTATGTAACAACTGCAGCAGTCCTTTAACAAAAGAAATTCTCATCTAAAGTAGTTGTACCTGCTACTAGTAGTTCATATACTTAGTTCTGTGTGGAAAAAAATGAAATTTGTATGTTTTGTATAGAATTAAAATTATATAAATTGAACTTCATATAAGTAGAAAATTTCTGTCTCAAAAACTTCTCATAAGCTATTTCTGCAAGCAGAAGTATTTTTATGCTCATAGCAGTGGAAGATGATGCAATAATCCACCTGATTATCAGTATAGCTAGTGATCTCAAATCTGAATTTGATCAAACCAGAAGAATAAATGCACCTCAAAAGGTCATGTTAAAAAATGTTTGATTTGCTAGCACACAGGTTTAAATAGAAAAAAACCCAAACCAAACCAACAAACAAAAAAATGGACTCCTATTGTTCTCTAGGAAGAAATGCTGTAAAAGGTGGTTCTAGAAATTACTAAAATAATCTCATCTATGTGTATTACTTACTTTGGAAAATTCTGATGGGACTTAAGAAAATAAAGATTTTTTTCCCAGCTGGAAAGAAAGCTGCTCATTTCTAACTCAGCTGTGTTCCCCCTTCAGGGCACTTCTTGAATCAATGTCTTTCACACCTTATTTAAAAGATATTCAGTAAAGAAAAAACATCAGTTGATGTTTTAAGGCAAAAGTTTATGATCATGAATTTAAGACAACAATTCATCTATTTTATTTTAAAAGTAAGAATGGCACCAAAGACCCACTATTGGAACTGTATGTAATTGTATCACATTTGGTGTTCTGTGTTAATATATTTTGACTACTTGCAAAGTAATTTATCAGTCAGTAATCAATTTAATAATCGTTTCTGCTTTGTGTCCCATTACATTTAGCATTTAAATAACAGTCACTGTTTTGGGTTCAAGGTCTTAATTTCAACTGCCTTCAGTAATGTTCATTTGGAGATGACGCACTATATCCACTCAGTGAGTAAATGTCACTGATTCATTAAAAAAGCCACACAAAAAATCTCAAAGCAGTTTCTTAAATACAATCTCTAGTAAAGATGAGAAGTTAAGAATTTTGACATGATCCAGAGAGAGGGAAGAAAATATTTAATTCATTAGAAGCCTTCAGTCATTCCACAGGCTTCTTGCTTAACTTTGGACAGATGTCTTTTCAAATATTTTCCTCACATACTTATGTCATTTAGCTGGATGAGAAAGGCCATACTCACCAAAACCCACAGTATACTTGTAAAAATGCTATGGCAAGGGACAAGTGCTTTTGTTGGCATAGAATATATCATTGGGGAAGTACTGGAATTATTTTGCATGAAGAGTCCCCTGAAACATGAGACTTATCCCACATCCCAGTGTTCATGAAGCGTATTTGTATCCAGGGTACCGTCTTCTACAGAAGGAACTTGGTGATGGCTCTGGTGCTCTCCTCCTAAACCATTGTCTTCTTCCTTCCTGATAGTGAAGGTTTTCTTTCTCCACACTTTCTCCAGTCTGCAGTGGATTGCACCCTCTTTCTGCCAGCTTTCTGCAGCTGCTTTTCCTGGGTGCTGGCATGTGAACTTCCCAAGCCGTTTTTCTGGATCACATGGTTTCCCCCTCTCTGCAGGTCTCCTGAATCACACTCTGACCCCTTGCAGACCTGAATTAAATACAGCTTTCCACGTAAGCATGTTTTATTTCTCTCAGTTTGGACTCATTCTGATCGTTGATCAGTGACCTCAGTCCATTACTGAATATATTGTAATTTAAACTAGCTGTTCAGTAGAATTTCATTATAAAATCAATGGTGTTTTTGCCTCCTGATTTAATAGAGGTAGATGCTTCTCTCAACTAAGTGGCCGTCTGAAGGTTAGGTGTGGAAGAGCTTTCTATGCTTAGAACCAAACAGGAAATATGCAGTAGTTTAAGTAATAAGCAACTATTTTCACAGCTTATTGTCAGGGTGCACATGTCATCTGGTTGACCATGATCTTTTTTTTTGAACTACAAGGTTTTTTCTAAATGTTTATTTTTGTAGTTTCCTATGTGGTCTTACTGTCTCTTTAAGGCTGTTGTGTGGGAATGAAATGTTTAGTACTGAAGGATCAGATCCAAAAATAGAAAAGAAATAGTTCTGAACATAAGCAATGATCTGGAGTACAAAGTCTAATGATAAATATAATTGTTAAAAATAGGAAATGATAGTATAAATGCTACTGAAATATTTGTTTCTAGTAACAACTTACTTGTTCTGTCTCTAGTAAGATAAGTGTCCCGGAGAAACTGTATGAAAGAATGTGAAATTGAAGGTAGTAAATTAAAATTTCCCACCACCATGTTTTAAAAGCTATAGTGCACACTCCATTGCAGCAGAAAGTTTGGAGAGTCCTGCTTTCTTGCTGCTCTTAGGGCCAAATTATTTGCAAAATTAAAATCAAAATTTGCAGAACCTAACATCTCTTGGAATTTTCTCTTTCAAAGCTTTACAAACTGAAAACCCTATTAATAAATGTATGATGTTTAAAATCCAATTAATTATTTACAATTCCTGTCATACCTTGAAGGTGGCTCTTCCTAAATAATGTGTAAGAATGCTTGTGATGATGTTTCATCCCATGTGCCCTCTTTCTGGAGAGGTGGTATGTGGGGCGGACACTGATGTTTCAGTTTACAAGGCAAAGGGTTATGGAATGTTTTGAGTCTTGATTTAAGCCCAGGAACAAACCCTGCGGCTGCTTGGGAAGAATATTCTAAGCTGAGAAGCAAAACATTCCATGGTCCTTAACCAACTGAAAACATCAACATCTGACCTTCACACGGTGGCATGAATGAAAGATTTAAAATCTGAGAATTGTACCATTTTAGATCTGAATTCTCCAATGTGCCTGGAATTGTCATATGGTGATGCTGTAATTTTAAGTTACATGTTGTACCAGGAACGTTGTGTTCACCTAACAAAAAAGGGAAAAATATGTTTTCCAGAAGGTCTGAATTCCTTTTGTATAGTAAGTATGTAAATGGCTACTGGATTTTCCATCAAAGTTGTTAATATAAATTCATTTTATATTAGATGAAAATAAAAAGAAAGTTTCCTTAGAGATACTGTATTACAGTCTCACAAAACTGATAAAACATGTCAAGCTTCAGAGTAACTACTTTGAAAAATGAATTAAACTAAGACTTATTTTAATTAAGGTTTAAGTTACAAATAATTGATCAAGTGTTAAAACTAGGCATGTCACACTTTTTATTTACAAATATAATTGTTGAAGTTTTTATAAAGGTTAATATTAATTCCACTGTGCAAAACAACTCTAAATCTATAAATATGTATACTACAGATCTAAATTACCATCTATCCAAACACAGTTTAATACATGATTAAACCTTCTCCTGCTGCCTTTCATAACTCATGTGTCCCACATGGAAAGAATTTGTACGCTAAATCCGTTTTCTGGATGACATACTAAAAGTCATTCTACTTCATTTAGGCATGCCAAAATCTAAACAAATCAGGGTCAGCCTCCCTTGTAGCCCACAAGATCTCCAGGAGGAATTAATCTGATCTTAAAGGAAGTACCTAAGATGTGTATGAGGAATCTGTAGCAGCCTGTTTCACTACACTGACTGTAAAGGAGGACTCCCCTTAGTTAATCAACTAAATTTAAGTAAGACTACTGTAGACAACTAAATTTAGAAAACTAAACAGGTGGGAGGAATTCCTCCACAACAGTTTACATGCCAGTTAGAAATGATGATCTCACTGTCGTGGGAAAAGATGAAACTGGCTGTTTGTCTTGGTGGGAGTGAAGACATAGTATCAGGATATGGGGAGGATTTCACAGTTGCCCCATTCTGTGTCTTGAGAAGCTACTGAAGACAGGCATTAGTCACTCCAGTATGTTCCTCGTGCAGTTCACTTTAAAACTGATTGATATTCATTGCATTATCATCTTTTCATGATTAGATTATTTTCTTTACCTGTGTCCTCTCACTAAGGTTGAAATAGTTTGTTATGTTCCTTCGTTTGTTATACTCTTAAACTGGGCAGCCCTGGGTACACTCACAGTGTGAATTAATGGCCAAGGAGCATGAAAAGTACAGGAAAAAATTTCAGTTCTTTTTTCCAAGTATGTTTCTGGCATAGTCATGTGATAGAGCACAATTTGTAGTTCTGTTTCCTTTTTCATACATCTTCTGTTACATTCCAGAGTAACTTGTACAATAACCACCACAGTTGCTTTGTGTTTTGGGTGTTAGCTTCTAGGTATTCAGGTAAAATAATTTATATAAGTAATGAGGTATGTTTTATTTGTTGGCTAGACCATGGTGGAAGTTCTAATTCAGAACATCTTATTTTAGCTACATTTTTTCTGTATTTACAAGCTTGGGATGGAGGAGTTAGAAATATTTACCAGTTGGCTGACAAAAGCTTAAAACTTTGCACTTGGCAACTGATTTGTTTGAGATGCAGAGTGAAGGTGTTATAGGAGTGGTAATTATTTGTAGTTAATGTACTACAAATAATGCAAGATGACAGCCTTTTCCCATAAAGTCTGTACTGCAAATTTGATGAAATAGTACTTGGAGTTTTGTTATTCTGCAAAAGTCCACCTATTAAAAAAAAGTCATAACTAGATCAACTTTAAAGGTTGTTTAAGCAGCAGGAAATATCTCAGATCGCTTTTACCTGACAAGCTACCAGATGGCTTGTCATTTCGGTCTCCATTCTCCACCTGCATTTTACAAAGTACACAAGTAGAAGATTCAAGTCATATGAATGTCTTTTCAGAAGAAATATCCATAATAAAGATGTATTTGATCCAAACAATCCCTGTAATTTAGAATACTGCTATGTCTACTGAGGCAAACATTTAAGAAGGACAAAGCTTACTCTCATGTGAGGAGCTTTTTTTTACATTTCTTTTAGTAATAATCAGAAATAGTATCACAATACAATGTAGCTCTATTTAGGCATTTGTAGGTGGTGTGTGGAGAACATGATCTTAAGAAAAAGAATATACAAAGCATCTTTATTCACATTCAGCATAGTGGTAACAGTTAAGTAGATTTACTTTTAAAAAAGCCACAAGGTAATTAATTCAGAAACTCTCACAATTTCCTAGATGACAGAGGTCATTCAAACTTGCAAATGAACATAAGCAATTTGAAATCCCTCAATTATAGACTTTTTGCAGGTATGTTTTTAAGCATGCAATAGTTTTTCTTGTCCTACTATCTGAAGCAGTATTTCACTACCAAGGCTGACTTGCAGAATTTCCGAAGGATAGTTAAAAAGCCAGTGAATCTTTCATAGTATTCTACTCTTGCCGGTCCATTATATATAACAGTTACAAAATTAGAAAAACAACCACAGAGGTTTGTTTTCAATCAGGAAGGAATAAGAAAATAAATTAGAGGTAGCTGGAGACAAATCACTCTTGACTTGTTGTTGAGGTCAGTACAAATGGTGGATAGAGTTTAATAACTATAATTTTTAAAGTCTGTAGAGCCAGCCAAAATAGAATGACTTTTTTTTAATATTATATTCCACTTACTTGATCTATACTGTAGAATGCATAGAAAGCATAAATCCAAATTCTTTTCAATGCATGTTCAAAGTTAACATTACACACTGGCAGAGCAACATTTTGCTATGGAAAATTATAAACAAAAAGTTTGTAGAGCAAAAATTAAATTATAATTTTCAGTTCATAGTCTCAGTTTTTAGACCATGTAATAAATTTGAACATACTCTGATTACAGTCCTGTTATAATTCTAACACTGTGCTTGGTAAAAGGCCTACCTGAAGGTTTCTATTTTAGCTCTTGAGCCTTTAGTGCTAGCAAGTCCTGAATACAGAACTGAATATGGCTCTTTCAAGGAAGTGCTATAAGCACTAGTCTTTGGTATCAGGTTCTTGTCCCTTCTCCGTACTGTAATCAGTTTTGCATTTCTTTTTCAATAGCAAAATTCAGGAGGAATACTGAAAAATATGATGCTTCAGAACAACACTATGATTAGCATATACGTGTATAAACCATCTCAGAATGTTCAAGATTTGACCCAGTACTCTGAACACTGAACCATTTTGTGAACATCAAGAATAACGTCCTCCTGGTTTGAAAGGAGTGATCCAAGCTCATTTTCCTGAAAAGCGGATTATAATGTCTTACTTTCAAGAGAAAATCTGAGTGTCTTACTTGAAGAACAATTTCCTCTGAATTTGTGGAAAAGGGGAGGGAGTGGGGCAAGGGGGGGACCTGTCTTTTCACAGAAGTGAGGTTTAAATAATAGAATCATAGAACAGTTTGGGTTGGAAGGGACTCAACACAGAACGTAAGAACTTACTCATGTACTAAAGATCATGCTGTCATATAGGTAACTGAACCCTTCCCTTGATAAGGCCAACTGCTTCTTAAAAAAATTAAGCAATTCCATATGCCAGCCACCAGAACCCATGGAAATAACTGCAATACTGTCAAGTACCAATGAAACAAGGGGGAACCTTTTTATGTATTTAATGATCAGAGCAATTTATGTCAGTACTAGAGTTTCAAATCTGAAAACAAGAGATTGAATAATTGTAGCTGCATCTACATTAGTCTAGTATCATAACAGCAAAATACCCTTTTAGTGTTTTTCCCTCCTGCTTTTCCTTCTCCTACCACACTTTGGCACTGCAGAGCGGTCTGGAGCATGTGGACTAGATACCTCCACGGAATCCAAAGCCAGATCATTCACTCCAGGAGCATTCCTACCACACTCCAGCTGCTAACACTCAGCTTGCATGACCAGGACAGAGCTCATCTGAGGTAATCCACCTGAAATACAGGGCTTTCAGCAAGGAGATCTGATGCTACTGTACTGTGTTATTTGCCGAGGCAGATACAGTCTTATAGTGTCTATTCCTCTAGGCATGACGGCACGAAAAAATAATGCTCAAACTCCAGTGCACTGTCATGACCCACTGAATGTTTGCACATGATTTTGAGGAGCACAAAGCAAGTCTCAATAAGCAAACTAGTACTTTCCTTATGCCTTAGTTCTGTCACATGCAGATCTGTGCGGTAGCAGGTGGTTTTCCAAATATAGCTGAGACAGCACAGCTCTTTTCATGGCACAGGTACACCTGCTCCTGCTTCCTCTTTGGTGGTTGCTCTTGATCAGCCTTGCTTTCCACAGTTAAAAGCAACGTGGCAGAGATTAGCTATTTTAGCAGTCACACATCTGCTCTCATCAAATCAGACTGGACTTGTAGAAGTAGAGCTGGTCACCAGCCAATTCAGTTCTTCGCTTCTACCTTCTCACCTGACACAAACTGAATTTTTGCAGATAGGCTGCTAGCAGTGTTCTCAAGAACGCTGGCTTAACTTCCTTTACACTTTCTATTCTTGGTTTAGTCTGGTCTGAGTTAATTTCTTTTTTTTTTTTTTGAGGAGAGGTGTGGATAAAATGAAAAGTTGATTGAAGAAATGTGAAGGTAAAGGTAGGAATAAAGACTCTTGCTTCAGAGGTGAGACATGACACTGAAGCCATCTTATGCTGTCACATAATGAAAATGTGACAGCAAAAGGTTGTGAATGCACTAGAAAGCTTTGGCCGTTGTCCCCTAGCAAAAAGCAGACTCCAGTACACTCCAAATCTTTCTGGTTAATAGATGAAAAGAACTTGGATGAGTGGTTGTCAGTAAGCAGGCTGTTAGCAAAATTTACTTAAGTAGGTCAGTGTGACTATAATTAGAAGTAATGGGGTGAAAGTTAGCAAAGTAAAATATCAGCGAAATATCTGGAAAGCATTTTGAATAGTGAAGTGTGTTGGACTGTGAAACGTTCTCTACTGGTGTTGAAATACATGCATATGTGCTCATCATTTATATTCTGTGCTGGTTTGCCTTTCTAATGTGATATGATAATCATGTATCTATGAAAATTATTGGGAAATCTTGGCACCTTTGATGTAATCCTATCAGCATATATCTCTAGTGGGGCAAGTAGTGAGACAAATATCATAGATCAGAAATAACCAGATGGCAGGCCAGAAGGGCTCTGAGTTTGCTCAAATGTGGAGTAACAGGGTACCAAGCTGTGGGATGATAACACTTGGTTGCCTGTTAGCACTTTGTGTCAAGGCAAGACTTTAATTTCCCCAAAAGTAGAGCAGTGCCTGCAACAGCCTCATGTGTGCCAAACAATGGCTGCTAATGTATTATATCTTCATTTTCTCATCAGGTATAGATTTAATGGGAGACATTCTTGATTTTAATATTAGTAGCAACAAGTGCATGGCAAACTCCACACGTGTAATGAGGTGCAACTCCACAGGTATCTCCCACCCACTGCAATATGTTGCCAGCAGTTTTGAACTCTCAGTCTTTGTTGACCCACTGACACCACGGGGAAAAGAGACATGCTCCTTTCTATCCCTCTGCCCCAGTGTGTGGCTTTTTTATAGACTTCAGAGGCAGGGAGCATACTGACAGTAACACCCCTGGTGTTGCAGTTCCCTTGCTGCAGACTGTCTGCATTCTTTCTTCCCCAGCAGACACCTAAACTCAGTGTGCTCCTTGGCTTTCTGGTCAGTAACTTGGCAGAGGATACCTGCCCTGGAGGCAGCCAGTTTCCTGCCTGTCATGACCTTCATGTGACCCAGTTCATCTCTGAAACCCTAATGTGTCATCTTGTGGGCTCAGCATGCGGGATTTGCTTCCAGACCCACACAGGGTCTACATGCAAGTGCCCATAATAAGTATGCTAGGTGAGAACATAGCCCATGTAGCTGACTGGCAGGTGACTTGAATCACTTTGCAAGTGCTGCTAGTTCTACTGACTAAAGCTATGATAAAGTTGGCTAAAAGGTATATGTCTAGTGACATCTGAGATGGCATCCTTCTTGGATTCTACCTGTGGACAAAGAAGGATATAGTCTATCTGGCCAGTGCCCAGGGATGTCTCAGGCGTGTAGAATATCTTAAAGGTCATTAGTCTCTCTGTTTAAAAAATCTAATCCTGTCCTGGTTATCCACTGACAACAGAGGGAGTTTGGGGACTTATCTCAAATGTCGATGTCTACATTTAGACATTTAACGTAGGTGTCTTAACCCTGAACTGAATCCCACTCACAGTTTTATCTTCCAAAAAGAAGTAGTCTAAGGACATGAGATTGCCTGAAGCAAAATGCCAAAAACTTGCTAGTAAATGATTGTCAAATATATGCAGCACTTTGACACAGCTTTCATCCAAAGAGTTGGTTGCTTTTCAGAAATAAATATGAGTATGCTTTTAGGGTCCCCTGCCACTGGGTGTAATTCTCAGTTCTGTGTTATTTACCGTATTCCAATGGATACATTCAGTTGCATGATCCACTGCCCATTTCTTCTTGTTCTTATGTTGTTACAATTTCTTTTCTGGCCTGGTCCGGTCAGTTGCTAAGCCATTGCTAAAAATGGTGGACATTTATTACTCTTACAGATCTCTGTAAAATGCAGGATGAAGATACTCCTGTTCAGTCAAACTGAGTAATTGTTTCTGAGGAGTGTTTTATTAACAGCTGTTTTTTCTACCTTGAGGTTGACCTTATGTTTTGAGACAATTAGCTTGATTAAGTTCTCCCTGACATGCCACTGTGTAATGAGCTTTGGAACTACTCTGTAAAGGCAATATCTACTATCCTTGAATTAGTCCCATTTGTCTCACTATCTAAGCAAATGAGTGTGATTAGTGTAGAAACAGTTCTATCCCTGAAAAACAAAATTGCTCATTTTTACCATGAGAATGGTTACCATGGGAATGGTTACATTAAAACCTTGTCCAGCATCTCCTTATACAACCAGAGGTAAGTAAGCACTTAAGTACAGTATGTGCCAATGGCAATTCAATTTTCCACCTCGTTCCAAGCAGTGAGGGTAGAAAACTGAAGGATGCGTGCTTCAGTAACATTCTGTCCATGACATCTGATAGTCCTGAAATTTTGCTGCTGTAAAAAAAAGTTGCTTTGAATATTTTGATTCCTAAAAGGAGTCTTCTTTCCATTCACAAGCATTAATTTTAAAAAGGTTTATTTTCATTTGTTTGTCCACTTTTTCTCCTCAGAGCTCTGGTAAAACAGTATCAACTGCTTTTATGATGGATGATATTATGTTGACAGTTCCTGATTATTTGTTAAGGGCTATTACATGTCTGGAGCTGTAGCTCTCAATGGAAAGAATGTCGTAATTTTAGATTTCCTTGAATAGAAACCACTGATGTTTTTAGTACCCAGAACATCAGGGCACTAACCCACTTCAGCAGTGAGCAGCGTTCAGCATAGCTGTCTGTGGGTGTCCTGGGGGTTAATGTGAGTCCTGTGAAGCAGCACAGCTCATCAGGGACAAATGGAGATCCCTGCCAAGAATACCGCTTGAAGTGTGGGGAAGCAATGGCTTGAGGGCACGTTGCTGTAACAAAATTTGTTAGCTTTGCTTTCAGGGAAGATGTTACTGTCAGGCCAGAATAACCTGTTCCTTATTTAGTTAATGAACCTCCTGTGTGTGGAATTTCTAAGAGTCATCGTTAGATTTTCATCATTTTCTTTGCAGTTTCATGTGTTCTTTTTTTGTTTTGTTTGTTTCAATTGCCCTACTGTTCTCCCTAAATACCTATTTTGGATATTTGTTTTTTCTTTAATCAGGTCCTGATATGTCCATATCCTGATATGTGCACTCTTACATACTTCATAGACAATCTTCTGTCTTGGTTTGCCACTTTTACTGTAGCAAATTTTTCTGGCAGCTACAATTCATCTTGGCCTGGGTCTCCTCTCTTGCACTTACTTGAAAGCTGAAACCATTTTATTTGGTGTTAATCTCCTAAATTCCAAAATCTATCTGTAAATACTTTGAGATGTGTTCTGATTTTATAAAATACAATTTTCTGAGAGCCTGCATTTACTTGGATGGAACCTGATGTTATTTTTTAAAAATTATGTTAAAAGGTGCTTAAGCTAAAGTTCAGAAACATTATGCTTTGGAACAATGTGCTGAGTGTTCAAAATATTGGTCTGATCTCATATTAACATGGCAATTTAATAAGTGAGAAGATGAAATATAAAATGCTGCAGCCGTTAGATAGTATCTAAACCTACATTGTGTTTACAAGCTCCTTTTTTTCTTAGTAGCTACACCAAACTGTTCTCATTCACATTAGTAATATTACTTTATTCCTTGCTCACAGGAATAAATTTTTTCCAGAAGTTCAGTATCAAAATAGCATTATTTCAATTTCTTCGTATTCCCTGAAGTCAGAAAGAAAGCTGAAACCCTTCTTAAAGGGAAAACAACAATGCAGGAATGCAGGTAGTCTGTCTATTACCACTAAAGATAACCTTCATCCTTTAGAAGTAAAAAAAAAAAAAAACCAACAAAAATGGAAACTCCATCACTAGCAGCTGAGTTTTAAAGAAATTCATACACTCAGTATGTCACTAACTGTTCAACGTTACCATGCAGGGGAGAATGTAGGATACACCTGCACAGTGATGAATAATGTTAATAGCTTGCACATATGTATTTGAAGGTCAACTTCTTTATGCAGCTTAGGGTCAGTTTCATCTCTCAGAAAACTAATTTCAGGGAAAAGTAGGTATTACTTCCCTTACCAGCTATAATGAATTGTACGTATATATCCCTTGAACATGAGTGACCTTCTTTAATATTTCAGGACAGTTCATGAGATTTCTAGTGGCCGCCAATGGTTTGATATGTTGGTTTAGCACAGCATCTGAAAGGAGACATGTGCCATAACTCATGGTGCAGTCCCTTATGTGCTGTTATATGTATTTGTACATAGAAGAGAATTAGAGTAAGAAAAGAGTTTCCTGCAAAGGGAAATCTTTCCAAAATAAGATTGTCCCATAGCCTGCAGATAGGTTATTTATGTATCTGGTTTACAGTAGTGACAGGAACCTGCATATCCCACATATCGGGAGATATTCCTGATATTCCTAATCAAGATAAGGCGTGTTGTCTTTTGTACATTTGTATTCCTTTGGTTTTGACCAAATGCAGTTTCTTATTTGACATTTTTTTCTTTTCAAAACAAACTTTCTGAACATTTTTGGTTCAGAGACTTCTTCAAATGCAGATGTTCAGGCCTAGACTCGTAAGCACCTATACCAGTCAAAAGAAAGAGATTTGACTGAATTGTTTGCAGCAGAATTTTCCTTCTGTTTTTCCGCTAACTCTAGAAATACAACAAGATAAATACATTCCAACTTAGAATCCTTAACAAGCTGTCTAAATTTAGGTATATTGCATCTAGGTACAGCACCACTGCATATGTTTAATATCTACAGTATTTATGTCTTACATTCACTGGTATGAAGTGGATGTCATTTTACTTATTTCAAAAAAAGAGTAAACACTATAACTTTTAGCCTCTTGATGATCGCTTTTCTTTTGCCTCACTGTTATTTATATTCCACCTATCTTACTCGATAAAATAAAATGGTGATGGGTATATTTAGAACAAAGTTTTCAAATATAA
Source organism: Corapipo altera (assembly GCF_003945725.1). Taxonomy (NCBI): domain Eukaryota; kingdom Metazoa; phylum Chordata; class Aves; order Passeriformes; family Pipridae; genus Corapipo; species Corapipo altera. The sequence goes on along the minus strand of NW_020884872.1, from coordinate 53,594,316 downwards.
AGTTCATGCTGTTCACAGGGAAGGAACATTTGACATTCATAACTACAAGAGGTCATAGAGTCAAAGACTTACTGAGTAGTAACAGAGTCAGAGACCTGTGTGAGACATCTAAGTAAAGAGAAAACTGACTAAAACTGAAGAACTGGAGAGGAAGAGGATTGCTAGAAGTAAAGAAGTTCTTACATATATGCATCATTGCAGAATTAAGTACCACAAGCATTTCTGTAATAATTTGTAAGTATAGAATTGTATTGTAAATAAATTGTAAATAAAGAATAATTTGTAAAATTATTTTTTTTCCTTTCACCAGAAGTTTATTGACTGAGAACAGCTGAGGAGGGAAAGAACATGGATTATCAGCAAATTGAAGGTTGATAATTATGATACAGACTTGAACAAGAAGATGGTAGGTTTAGAACTTAATCAAATAAAATATCTAAGCCTAAGATAGAAAAGTATTGAAATCATTGTACAACAATGCAGAGAGGTGTGTCTTGGAGTAACAGGTACACTTTGGTCACTCAGAAGAAGTGGTATGACAAAGGCATAGTGCAAACATGAAGGAGACAGAAGGTTAAAGTCAGCTGACCACTTGTGGATGTCTACTGCCAGTTAAATACCTGAGGGTACCAGGAGTGTGACGTAAGAGCTAGAGGGGACCAGTGCTCTTTCAGGGCAGCAGCTGGTGACAGGTGGGGCATCCTGGGGTTTTCAAGTGGTACCAATATGTGAGGAATGGGCTGGAGCTGTAAAGAAGCCAGATTTGTGCAGCCTGGCAAAAGGAAGTCTAAAGAAAGTATATTTTTTTTCCAAATATACTGGAGGAAGGATGATCCTGTCAGTAGTCCTCAACAGCTGAACTTAATTTAGGACTGAGGAAGTTGTCATGCCAGAAGAATGAGGCTTTGTCACTCACAGAAGCAGTGGAGGGGAAGGTGGGCCAAGCGGGGAGATCCCAGATACTTGTAATAGGAAGTCTGTTTTTTTCAGAGTCAGATTGTTTGAGAGAGCTGCTCATGTAAGAGGCTGGGTTTGGTGGCCCAGGAAGCTTTTCCAGTTCAGACTTCTCAGGACCAGGAAGCCATGCTGATTTTCTCTTGACCAGCCTTATGTCAGAGTTCAAATGAGATATTTATAGTAATCCTTAGTCTGTGAATCTCTCATAGCATCTGGTCTACTTGATAGTTAAAGTATTGTTTCAAAGAGTTTTTTGTAACCACGTTTCATTTGCCTGAAATTTTAATGTCACTTCCTGTTCTTTTCAACTTTTATTTGGTTGTCTTGCCAAAGAGGTATTCCTACATTAAGAATCTGAGTTAGGCTAGCTTGTGTTTAGAAGAACTTGTCCCTCTGGCTCGAGGTGCAGAAACACAGGTGCTTCAAAATGAAGTTGCTTACTACCTATTTCCAGAGATAAATCTGAATGATTACTTTTTAAACTAGATGAGCGAAAAACTGCACTAAAAGCATGCAGAATTAATCTTCTGCCAGTTGGAAATCGTGAAAAGATGCATTTTCCACAGTGAAAGTTTTATGTATCAATTATTTTGTATTTTCCTATCTGTCAAATATATTTTTTTTCTGTGAATAATATGCTAGAGTAATGAATTATATGTTTAGGAGAGGAGTAATTATTTACAGTAATGGACTTTGCATAATACTTCAGAAAGCAGTTCATAAGTAAGTGTTGAGCTAGATTTGTTGTTTAGATTTTCAAGTGACCTGTTTTTAAAGTTTCTGTGTTGTAATACACCGATGCACATCATTCTGACCTTTTCCCACACAAAGAAGAAAATACAAACTTCCTGAAGAGTGCTCCAAGTATTTGAGCTATTACCAATATTACATAATTACTGCTGGGTCACAGATCTATAGAGCATTATAACAGACATGCCTTTGTAAGCCTGGGAATCCCCATGACAGCTTTCTGGTTTCATCACCCCCTAGCAATGAGAATTCTCTTATTGTTACTATTTATATTTTTCACTCCTGTTCTAACTTAGTAGGAGACTTTTAATCCTGAAATGTTATTTGGGCATAAGCATAAATGACAATTTGGCCATGTAGGCAAATTTCTGGAAAGAACTGTTCCCCTGGATTTAAGAAGCCTTATATAATACCTTATCAAGCTATTCATTAGGGCATGTTCTGTGCTATACATTTAAAGGTCTTGAATTACATGAAGCTGTCATTTTATGACTTCGGGTAAATAGGAGTTGTCAGAGTTTTGGTTTTCTATTCTAGTCGTTGAAGTCTTTATTGATACAAGGGCAGGAAGGGCTTAGTCATCACATAAGTATACAATTTCTTGAGAAAAATGCTAGCATTATTTTTGTCAGGCTTTGGTCCAGATAGTAATTAGGTTTTGCTGTTAGACTAGTTAACTAACCAAATTATACATTTGACAGATTTAAATAAAATTCTTTTGTTGGGGGTTTATCACCAGTGGGTAACCATTTTTTTCTAGACTTGTATAACTACATTTTGTGTTATCTAACTAATTAGATTGTTAGATCTAATCTAACTCAATCTACTATTGAGTTTAAATGGTCTGTTTAAATATAAATTTGATTTTGGTTTGATTGATCATTATAATTCTTTTTACTTGAGTTAGAGGGTTATTATTGGTAGGTCAGCTTACATAACAAGTTTTCCTGATTTTAGTTTTATGAAGTCCTTCAGGAACATGTATTAAAATGCACTGACTCAAGTGTCTCTAAGCAGCGAGAGGTCAGAACCACTAAGGATGTGGGTAGAAAAAGGCCAATAAATTCCAAAACCTGAACAGTTTCTCCTAACTAGCCTTTATTTATTGCCAGCTTTTGTTTTATTTTAGTTCAGCCTCTTTCAAGGCTCCCCACAAAATACACATACCACTCTGAGGGCAGCAGCCAGTACTAAAGTGCTTATGCAAGCGTATATGTTTGTACACAGATCTCTTCACAGCTGGCTCTCTGTTGGCTTAGATACTACAAAGTGTTTTAACTTATCCTGAGGGTGGCTAGCTTGTACATCTGAAAATGGACCCACAATGGAGAGTTTTTATTAGCAAATCTTTACTAGAAGTATTTGGGCAGTCTGCCCAAACCCTCCCTTTTCTGGCCAAACTGCATGCTGCCTGGAACTGCATCATGTGAAGCATGGGAAGATGTGGTTCTGTGTGAAAACATACCTTGAAACACAGAAAGGTCACTACCACTTATAGCGTAACTCCCACAAGTAGTGCTCCTGTCCCATATTTCTGAAGCTAACCTGCATCCTCTCTCCTTTCCTCCTCAAGTGAACTTGTACAGTCAGACCCTTTCTGCCCAACCATAGTTTGATTTCTCAGCAGAAATTGTGTACTTTCTTCTCCTATGCTTTCCACGTTTGGAGAAAGACCATCCACTCTCTCCAGGAGCAGGGGACAGCCCACTCCCCACATCTCCTGAGAATTGTTGCCATGCTGTATCACTGCTGCAGAATTACATCCACAGGGCATTAGATCAGCACTACTGTTGGAAATGCTGGAAGGCAGCCTTATGTGTAGCCAGATGATACTGAAGTACTTTCTCTTGAAAACTATTTTTGAGAGCTCCTTTAGTTTACCCAGGGGAATAACACCAGCCAAGGAGACAGGAAGGTCAGTTCAACTGGATGATGCAGTCACTCAAGATCATTATCTGTGTTATTGCTGTCTCTATCCTTCCCACCCCAAACTAGGTGCCTACTGGGTGTAGGCTGGACTCACATCATTCATGCTCCATCATTTCAAAGAAGTTCATGTCAGTCAGTGGAAAGCAGACTTTGTCTCCTTTGCTCTGGTAGCAGGCTTAAATACTTCACTATTCACTCCCCTCTGAGCAAGTACAAATAGCTCAGGCTTCAGAGTCATTCCCATAGATTCCCAAGGATATTTGCATAATTCTACCCATCAGCAAGAGGAAACAATGCATCTTGTTTTTTTCCAAACAGTATCTTTTTGTAGTTTAAATAAAACTGGGAAGATGAACTAATTTAATATTGTCATCTAATGATACTTCTGTGAGCTAGTGGTGCTCTTTCATGGGGGAGCTATCTGATTTTTCGCTCATAAAGTAAATAAAATTAGGCTCAGTTTTAGGAGTTTTTGAAGAAGCAAGTTCTTGAATATCTCTGATTTTAAAAATTATGCAGCTTTGCAATACTGCATTCCTGACCCCAAATCATCCTACCCCTCTGTGATCAGTTAGTAATTTCTAATGCCTCTCTTAAAGGGTCTTTTTTTATACTTTGATATTTCTCAAACCTCAAGCTGATACCATTGCTGACCTTAAAGGTCACTGTTAAAAGAAGAACCTGTCATTCTCAACTATGATTTGCTGTGACATTAGCCCCAGAAATGCAAATTTTCTTCTATTCGGCATTAAGTGAACTTACAGAACATTTGTACGCTATATATGAAGCGCCATGCTTTAACCACCCCCCCCCAGAATGCTATGAAATTGCATCCTGTCTTAAAGTTTGCAAAAAAAAACCAACAAACAAACACCAAAAACCCTAAGCAAGTAGTCTGTGTCACTGCATCAAAGGTTTATCACATTCAGTGTCAGCATTTGCACTCCCTGGGACTCGATCTTTTAAGATGTTCATATAAAATGGTGGTAGAGTTTATATCCATTGTCATATATCCATTGTACCTTGTCCCCTGAAAGTTGTTCTTTATAGCTGATATCCTGCCTTGCTGATTTTGAAGCTAGAACACAACATGGCAGCTTGCCTCCCATCATTCACTTCAGCTGTAGGTCATGTTCTTTGCTTTACTGCAACTTGGATTATAGGGTACTTTAAACCATAGAACAAACAAGAGATTTATCTCTTTTCCAAAGTAATCAATGGCCTCAGAGGGAACATACACCATATTGAGCTATTCAGTTTATCTGCTGCATGCATGACTCAGTGTTAAAAGTCCAAATTGCTACTTTTGCTATTGTTAGCGTTCAAGTCTGAAGCTGATTGTAGTTCTAACAATGAAAAATTACTTTCAGGTGAGGATACTGTATTGCCAGCTATAGCAGTTGTAAAATAAGCAGTGCTAAAGGCATACATGGTCAGTGAAACTCCATCACCTGCTGAAGTTGTTTGAGCAGTCCCTGGAATCAATCCAATTGTTGTCTCAGCCCAATTAACATCTTCCTATGAAATTTTCAGGCAAAGTGTGGGAGTTAGCATAGACCCAAATTATTCCCAATAGACAGTTCTCATTCAGCTGTCCTATTTTTGGGTGAAGTATGTTTAACAGTATAGGCACAGCCTATCCAGTTGATCTCAATGCTAGAAGCATGTTTAAGTTATTTGTTTAACTTTGGTTATATGCCAGTTTCTGGACTGATGCTGGATTCAGAGATCAAAGACTTAGTTGAATTTCTTTTGTGCTTGTTAAATTGAAACAATCTATTCTGGTGACTGACAGCGAAGGAACTTTATGCTTCGTTTGGACTGGGATTTATCAGAGCTAGAGTCTTGCTTTCCAAAATGCTCTTTGAACATAATTTTTACTGTGTATCAAATAGGGTTCTGTGTCAGATTAAAGCTGGGATGTCACATGTCTATTTTAGAAAGAAAATTTCATACTTTCATGAACATAGCAAATGTTAGAAACTTTGCCATGAAAATTGCATATAAAATAGTTTCAGAAGATCACAGAGAAATCAGCATGTTATTCACTTGTCATAAGTTTTCTGGTTTCCTGAGTAGGGTGACACCATAGTAATGAAGTTTCGGGGGTTTGTTTGTTTGTTTATTTGTTTGTTTTTCATGCAAATAGTCTGAAAAACAAACTCGAGCAAAATCAGAGAAGAAGCTATATAGTATATATGCTGCTACAGTAAGTTTAACAGTGGTCAATGTTGGAAATAATGTCTATTTAGAAGGGTAGCGTCAGTGAGGGTTTCAGAAATTGCACATGTGGATACTATGGAGCACATCCATGTCCCTCTAGCTGCTCATCTGCTGAAGAAGATATGTTGTCATTGGTCTTTTCCTGTCTCTGAAAGGGTTGCAATACATAAGTTGCTGTGACTGGCAGTAGAAATGGCTTGTCACAGAGGCCCTTGGTGCCTGTTAATGGGTCACTCCAATACATCTCCTGCACCTGGTTATTGATAGTGTTTTGGCATAGGGGACAGCATGCAAGGGAAACGCAAGTCAGGGTTTCCTGGAAAAATAAGGAAGATATGGTCATATGTGTAGAGGAAGCAAATACGGCAAACACAGAGGTTGGATAAATGCCAAGGAATTCTAATTGCCTTTTTTTTTTTTTTGAGCGTTATCTTTGATGGGGAAACTTCTCTATACCTGGGATTATAATGTGCATGTGTGTGTGTGTGTGTGTGTGTGTGTGTATATACACGCACAATATAGCACCAGAAGAAAATTTCCTATTGTTTATTTAGCATCAGTAAAATTCATAACATCAGACTTTCCTAAGAATTATCAAATTATTAAATAATGATAGAGTGGAAATGTTAAAGGTTTGCAAAGAAGGTGAAATGTTACCGTTCCTACCTGAAAAAAAACATTCCCATATAATCTGAAATAGTTTTCTGTAGTAGATGTAAATAAAACTGCATGTTAAGAAAAAAAATCTTGTCTCATAAGAACCTATTTTCTGTTAAAGTATTATAGTTTCCTTTTTTATATACTTTTCCTGCTCAGGGGCTGATGATATTTCCTTGGCATGGCAGGAAGCACTGTGTAGTTATTTAGAGAGTTATTTTGTCTTTGTTTCTTTTGAGAAGTCTTTTTATTATGTGTCTGATGTGTGGACTCTTTAGAGACTATAGTTACAATTTTTCAAGTTTTGAACCATATTTTTTTTCTTTCATTTCCCTCACACTGTTCTAGTGTATTGGACCTCTTGGTTTTTTCGCCTCTTGTTCCTGCAGAGAAGCTCAAAGCAATTGGAGACTTCCTTAGCTCTGCTGGCTACTCCAGGCACTTACAGCTCTCATGATATGCCCATGTAAATTTGTCATATGCATGCATTTACATCTGACAGCACAGTAACAGTTGTCATACAACACTATCTACCTGTAAATAAAACAAATAAACAAAAAATTATTTTTGTAAACACCCATGAACTATTATTTTTGATGTTTACATCACCTTCCAGGATCATACTGTATCAGCAATTAATCTCTGCTTTCTAATTGCACGTAAACATAGATTTTTAGTTAATACAAAACTTTTTGTATGGATGATATTTTCAGGAAGTGGTGCAGGCAAGAAAGCTTAGCAGAGGACAGCTATTTGGAAGAATGACAATGTGTGCTTAATGTGTCTCTTCTGAAAGAGACAAACTAAGCTCAGATCTAATTTTCAAGAATCATGTGAAGGTAAGTAAAAAAGGTTCCAACAAGTGTTTTCCTTATGGCGTACAGTGAGGCAATAATACATCTTCCTCACACTTATAAAAATAAAGAAACAAGGAATCCCCAAATGACCCTAGTGAAATTATGGTAGATCCCATCCATAGGTTGCTTTACTCTTCTTCTACTATAAGCATCTCTGTGATGCCTGGTTTCATTGATATAAGTTAATTCCTAATTTGACTCACAATAAACAGGGAGATAATGATCTGTTTATTCATTTCTGTGCTTTCAAGAGAGAGAAGCTTATAGCACTGACCTTCCAGTTGCAGTCCCTCAGTTTTCTCCACGTGTCTATAATGTGTGTGCATTATTCAATGTCTGCCTGACAGATATGAAATAGAGTCATTATTGAGACCTAAGTCATTGTGAGGTGGCAGCTGGACTCAGATAGGATGCCCTTCAGCATCCAGTACCAGACCACAATTTGTGAGCAGAGGAATGAAGCTGTGAATCTCTATGGCTATCATGGGAATGTAACAGCCCACCTTCCTTGTAGATACCTACTTGTGAACTTCTACACTTAAGTCTGTTAATTTGGGTCTGAACATACACTTTTTTCCTGCTTGAATCCAGTTTTGAAAGGAAATAATTAAAATCTAACTGGTAAAATAAAAGTGCATTAACAATAAGAATGTGATATCTGTTCCAGGAGTATAAAACTGTGCAATGGATCTGCAGTGTATTTTACTTAGAGTGAGATTAACAGAACATAATCCACAAACTGTGCAACCTCTAGTAGCCCAGATTGCAGACTGATACCATTTTGTTGGGAAAATTGGGAAACATCTTGAAAAGGATTGCAATTCCCGAGCTCCTGTATTTGGATATGGAGGAGAATTTTTCTCATGTGTCTCCTTTGCTTTCTTCTGCCTGCCTCAAGTCCTGTTGATCTGCTCTGGAAAACAAAAAAAACAACTCAGTAACAGCCTTTGTACTTTTGTACTTACCTCTCATCACACTGCATAAGAAGAGTGGAGAAGATAATTACTAAGTTCCTCACTTACTGTTAGTGACATTTTTTTTGATGAATCAAAACCTAAAAATAATAAAAATATATATTATCTTTTTAAACTAGGATCTCAACAGAGATTTTAATGACTGAAAGGAGTAAGGAGTGGAGGAAAAGGCAGTGGTTTACTGCAACTTGCATTATCAGCTGAGAAAATTTCAAGAAACTACAGTTCTTCATCAGATAAACTGTTCAGCCTCTAATTGAACAGCGGGGGAAATATTTTTTGTGTACTTTTTGCTTTGAGGTCAAATTTTTCTCTTCCCTCTTTCCTCTTCCTTTTTTTTTTTTTCTTACCCAAGTAGAAGATTGACCCAGGAGAAAATCATTCTGTTAGGAGGAATTATTTTTGCAAATTCCTTGCATAAAGTATACAGAATAAAAGCACAGACATTAAATGCTTTTTTATAAGTAAGACTTTGGAGTTGTTTTATAGCTGCTATGTTTTTGTATTAATTCTGGTTTAGAACTGAAGAGTACAGAATCAAAATTGTGACTATTATCTACCACTCCTTGGAAATTTATCTCCTGTGGATTTTGTTTTTTCCTTTTGGGTTCTGAATTTTAATTTATACATTAGTAAGTGCTACTTAGAAAAGCATTTTATGTGAATGTTTTTCTAGTAGCATATGAGATTGAATCAAAATCTTCATAGGGAAGCTCACCACTGAACTGTGCAAAATAAGTCTTCCCACAGATAAGTAGGGAATTTGAGCACTAGGAAGATGTAAATGCTAATAACTATTCAAATTCTATCATATTCTTTCTGCCCAGCCTAAAGAAACAGATAGGAAGGGCTGTATTTAGTTGTCTTCACACAACCCTTAAATGACACATGGCTTCTGTAGGATGTCAGAGACATTTTCATGGAGGTACCAAATGAGCACAGACCTTGTGAATGACCTGAGACATGCTGGAGCACAGATGACATAACTAGAGCATCTCAGAGAGGCCTCAGAAGCTTATACGGGCAACTGAACCAATCTCTAGGTGACATAGCCACTACAATCAAGCTTAAAAGATGTGAGTGCCCTTTAATCTACTGAGCAGTGGCAACTGTGCACGAGCACGCTCTTTAGCTGTGGGAAACATGAGGTAGTGGAACTGAATGAAGAAATTAAGGATGAAATGGAGCTACATTTTTGGTGCAAACTACATTGTATCGTGTCATTTCATGTTTGCCACAGGTCTAAGAAATGCATACAAGCAAATGGTATGCTGACAGATATGCCTCACTTGGTATGTTACAAACAAGCAATATTTTGGCTTCTGCTCTTGCAGATCTTAGAAGTTCTATTGATAGACACCATTTGTATGTGTTTCAACATCACTTTTTAGTATGAGTTTTAAATACCTGTATATTGCAAATATTAATTTGATGCAGTGTACCCCCTAAATAAATTACTGACTTACTCTTTGTTTTCATCTTGCAGAGACAAAGTATTAGAATGGCATAAAATATGGCCCAGTTCTACTACAAAAGAAGCGTCAATGCTCCCTACAGAGATCGTATCCCTCTCCGCATCGTACGGGCAGAGTCTGAACTGTCTCATTCAGAAAAAGCCTATCTGAATGCCGTGGAGAAAGGAGACTATGCCAGTGTAAAGAAGGCTTTGGAGGAAGCAGAAATTTATTTCAAGATCAATATTAACTGCATTGATCCCCTGGGAAGAACTGCACTCCTTATTGCAATTGAAAATGAGAACCTTGAGCTCATTGAGCTGCTCTTAAGTTTTAATGTGTATGTGGGAGATGCTCTGTTGCATGCCATACGGAAGGAGGTAGTTGGTGCTGTGGAGCTGCTGTTAAACCACAAGAAGCCCAGTGGGGAGAAACAGGTACGTGCAGGATTTTCTCTGAGTTTGTGGTCTGCTCTAATGTAAAGAGAAGAATTGGGCCAAGGGAGTAAGCAAAAAGAAAACCAAAACTAACCATCATCCTTGCACATGAATATTTAAAATCAAAAAATCAGTTACGTTGATGCTGTATGCATTGTATTAATCTGTGTTTAGACATCATAGAATCACAAATTGTTTTGAGTCAGAAAGACCTTTAAAAATCATCTAGTTCCAACACCCTGACATGGGCAGGGACATCTTTCCCTAGACAAGGTTGCTCAAAGCCATATCCAACCTGACCTTGAACACTTCCAGGGATGATACATCCAGAACTTCTCTGGGCAACTTGATCCAGTGTCTCACTACCCTAACTGTAAAAAATATCTTCCTTCTGCCCAGTCTAGACCTACCCTTTTTCAATTTAAAACTGTTGCCTCTTTCCGTGTCATTACGGGCCTTGGTTAAAAGTCTCTCTTTGTCTTTCCCATAAGGCCCCCTTGTATAATGATAACATTATTCCTGCTGGGAAGTCTTTAATCATTCAAAGAAGCAAATAATTCCAAAAAGAATAGTAGTGGTAATATGTGGTCCATTTGAATTAATTATGAAACTCCCATAAAAGTCAGTGAATGTTTCAACTCCTCCATGGGGAGGTCATCATCTCCCAGCTCAGCAAGGCAATACTGGGAGGCATGACCAAATTGATCAGAACTTCAGCCCTGTCTTAAGTAGTCATCCATCCCATCAAGTACACCTAAAAAGGTACAAACTCCTCTCCGTTTCTCCTGTCTTCTCTCAAAGGAAAAATCATTACATACAGGCTCATTCATAATGTGATACCTACTCTGCTTCCCCTTGCACTGCCTTGAGAGACATCTCTAGGAAGTAGTTAGCCTTCTCATTTTAAGAAAAGAGTGGAGACAGAATAACATAGCCCATTAATTCTGATATTCATTGGACTCTTCTAGGAAGAAAAACCTTAGAAGTAGTTATAATATTGTATTATATTTTCATCAGTTTCAAATTTTATGTATTATTGGTACTCTATAAATGTATTTCAGTGAATAGTATGTCGAATGATTACAGCCCTTTCACAGATAAAGCATACAATATACTTTAATTACAGTATAATGTACTTGGTGTGGATATAAATGCAGATAATAGGTAAAAAGTATAATTTTTGCTGATAAAGTAACACAAATTCAATGCTTTTTTGTTATGGAAAGAAAGAAATATAGTAGGTCTTTGTGCGATAGTATATGCCTGCCTTGTCTTCTAGACAGTAAAAACAGAGCAGCAGAGCTCCTTTAAAATGACAACAGATTTCTGTCAGAGAACGGAAAGAAAACTAGATTCACTTTTTGCTTGTCTCATTTAATTATTTCTCAACTGATAGTGCAGATGAGAATAGTGTATAGAAATTTCTCAGTGTAGTGTACCAGAACCCAGAAGGATTAGTGCACAGCCCCATACCAAACCAGTCAAAACACCTGTCTCTCCATTCTCCAGCCTCTATAGTGGAAGTTGCCATTTGCAGAGCAGAGTTCATGTCACTTAATGGTAGCCATGCAAAGATAGGTCTCATCTCTGATCTGGCTCCTTGGGCTTCCCTTTGCAATGGAGAAAAATGGAGATCCCTGGAGAGCACCTCATCCTGGCTTTTTCAATTACTTGCTTTATGACAGCATAAACCACTTTCTAGTTTGCTAGAGAGAGTCTACAAATTCACCTTAAAATAGCTGCCTAAATTTTAGACTGTTCTTCAGACTTTCAGGGCTACTTTTTCATGCGTACCACAGCTACTGTATTGAAAATGCTTGAATACAAGTAGTAAAACTTGGTTTAGGTGAGCTTCATGCTGTAGCAGTCAAAAGGTAGGATTACTTTTTGGGTGCATGCTACAGTGTTAAATTAGCCACAAACTGATTTGCTCCAGTCTAGAGGTTAGATCTCTAAGCTGAAGCTTAAGTTTGTTGTTTCAGTGCCAAACTCCGCTGCTGGCTTGTATGAATAGCTTTGCTCCTTCTGCTCCTTGTTGGTTTCTCTGGTTGCACTTGCTGGGGGTCTTACTGTAAAGCATGAACATTATTCACAAATTGTTTGAACAGAGATATCTCCTTTTGTGCCTGTAAAAGACTAGGCTTGCCCATTGCCAATGCAAATACTGCTTGCAAGCCAGTGCATGCAAAAATGGTCTTTAAACAAACAGGTAATTTACATGTGTATGGTGTTGTGTGCACTGGGGACCCCAGCAACCATTAAGCTTCTATGGGTGTCATATGTGTAGTTAGTCATATTGGTTAATTTTTAGGCCAATGGCATGCTGAAGAGAATGTAAATGTGAATGACATTTTTGCAGTAATTCCACAATGAATTTACTGTTACCAAAGGTACCTGCTGGCTGAAAAATCATTGCAGTGGGCTAAAGATATAAAATCTGGATACTGAGAATTATAGACTTTTTTTTCCCTTGGAGAATCAAGTTCCCTTTGAAACTGTTTCAAACTACAACTTTTTTGATTACTATTATTTGTAAACATTTGCCATATTGCTTAGATGATGATTCATTTTCAGACTCTTTGCTTTTAATATGATATTATCTTTGGCTGTTTGATTTTCCTTCTTTGTATAAATTTGGTCCTGTGCGGTAAAATCCTGGCCCCTTGAAGTTAGTGGGATTTTTGCCATCCATTCAGTGAGGTCAATATTTCACCCTTTTTGCTGTTTTTGTTTTTTTCTTTTCTCTTGATGAAAAGTTATTTCCAGAGGGGACAGATAAGAAGATAAAGAAAAATGCATGTGCTAAATACAACCAAGCACAAGAAACAGTTTAGGTTCCATAATGTTGGTGATAAAATTATTGAACATTGAACTAATTGAACTTATATTTATAGTGATAAAATTTATGAATATTCAGATGCTGGAAAAAATCTGATATGATTCACAAGTAAATGAATTAGCTCTCACTATATTTTTCTATTAATGAGGTAATATCCTATGTATGATACATGGCTAATTTCAGCTTCACCTTATACAATAATGTAGCTATATTTGTAAAATGAAATTATTTTTAATCACAGAATTACTTATATAATTCAAGAGTACATTGACAATGTCAGAAAGCTAGAAGAAAATGTCTTTTTGTACCAACAGAAAGCTACAATTCTTCAGGACTGCTGAAATGTATCTTTTGAAAGAACTGATTTTTCTCCAAAATTTAATTCTTTAAACATGTAAATGTTAAAAAATAAAAGGGGGGGAAATGTAAAAATGTGTTAATTCTGACCAAGAATCAATGCATATAGTTAAAATAATATGGTTTTGCATTTTTTAGGTTTTCCAACCAACATCTCCAAATTAGGAGATGCCACTGAATCTTACTCTCTAACACTTTCTCCTCAAAACAACCCCAAACAAACAAAAAAAGAACCCCAAAACACTCTAACAAAACCCCAACAAAACAAAACCCAAACCATAAAACAATGGTCAGATCTTGTTAAAGTTAAATCTAAACTCTCTAGTCTACTGACTACTCAGCTTGTAGAGCTCTACCTAATGTCCGTACATGATCTGCTTTGCATTTCAAAGACCACATGGATTATAGTGGTTTTAAGCTGATTATCAATATATGGATACATCTGGTGCCACCTGGTGACTACAGATGAGGCATATATGTTTACCAGCTTTGAACTGTCTTTGAATTCCTTCTGTTACTCAGTTTGTGAGTGGGGTTTTTGCACTATACATTCATACAACTCAGGAAAAGGTTATTTTGTCACTTGCATTATAGTCATTATATTTTCTATGCTTTTTTAGCTGTACCAGCTGCTAGAGCACATGTAAAAGAGAATAGCACAAATTAATGTGAATGAGTTGAGGAAACTTGTCCAAGTACTTTTAAATTACCATTCTTCAACACCATATGTCCTGAATTATCTGCCAAGTCACTTGTTGCTTACTCTGATGGATAGCTGAATGCCAAATTAAAAGGGGGGGAAAAGTTATTATTTTAAATTTAGTATCTGCAGAAAATGTTTTAATCTTATTAAATTGCACGCAGCATCCACAGATGGGATGGGGGTTAGGCAGCATAAAAAATAAGTAGAAAACCTTTATGTAAATCATAATGTTCTCTACTGCTTAAGGAACCCAGGCATCGATGTCTAGCTGGGTGTTTGACCGTCTAGATATTCTTGTATATTCAGGGAAGACTGAAGCAGAGGTGTAGCTGCCTTCTAACAGTGCTGCAAATGAAGTAAGTGAAGCTGAAGTCTCAGTTTCTAAACTTGAATAGTTTAGCATTGTATTAACTGACAGACTAGATTTGGGGCTTGGAAATTGGCTGCAACGTTTACAGGCATTGCTTGACTAGCAAAAGCACATGGCAGTACTTTTATGCGTTCCTGTTCACTATTAGATGTCGATCTTGTGATACTTCTGGGTATTTTTAATGGGTGAACACCCTGGGGACAGCTTTCTACAGAAGTCGGAAAAAACTACTGTGCTAATACCAGACTGGCATTTGCAAATATAAAGGAATTGCTAGAGGATGGAGAACTTTGGGACAGGGAGGGATGTGATAATTGTGACGTATCCCTGGTTCACTTCTTCTGTGGTGTGGCTGTCAATTAATCTGAAAATATTGCTGGGCACAGAGTGGTGGTTATGGTAGGGTTGGACTCGATGATCTTAGAGGTTTTTTCCAACCTAAATGATTCTGTGATTCTGTGAGGTTGGAAGCTGACAGACTCCAGCCCCTGCAGCTTTGTTCTGGTCGGTTTGGAACCAAAATGTTTGTAGCCATCAAAATAATTTGGGAGGTAAATCTCCTATGTAGCAGTCTGTGGGTGCTTTGGATGCACAGATCAAATGTCACTCTTAAGTTGTCTTTCCCGAAAGTGCTAGTGTCCTTACCACATGTAGAGAAAAGGAGAGATTGCTGGCATAATCCTGGAAGTAGGAATCCACTTGCTGCAACTCTCATAGCCTTTTTGCTCTCCTGAGACAACCCGTAAAGTCACATCATAAACTATTTTATGCAAAGAGCCTGTTTTCTACTTATTGTGCCAGTCAAAGTCCAGCAAGGAAGCCAGGGCTCAGCTTGTCATTGTGTTGGCCTCTAAAAATGCAAGTCCATGGCATATACAGGTTTTTTTTCATTGGGTTTCATGGATTTTCCTGGCAGTGTCTTAAAGGCCCAAGAAGGGCTAAGTTCAGACCATTGTCTAAATATTTGGGAAAAAAATATTTATTAAAAGAGAAAAAAACCAAACCTCTGAGACTTAAAATATACAGACAGGCATTTCTGAAGGACTGAAAGATGTGTTATATGGGTATCAGAGATAGGGTATAAGAGTCTGGCATGTGTTTAGGAACTGGTAGAAGATCCTGATACTTTAATTATCATTTCAGTACCTTGCTTGCTGTGGTTATGTGCTTTTATGTTACAAGGAATGGCATCTGAAAGAGATGGGTGAGGTCATATGTAAGAAGATAGCAGCTCTGATACCTTGCAAATCAGATGTAAATCCAGGAATGCAGTGAAAGGACAAGGGGAAATGGCTTTAAGCTGAAGGAAAGTAGATTTAGATTAGATGTTAGAAAGAAATTCTTTACTGGGGGGGTGGTGAGGCACTTGAACAGGTTGCCCAGAGAAGTTGTGGATGCCCCATTGCTGGAACTGTACAAAGCCGGGTTGGAAGAGGACTGAGCAATCTTTTCTAATGGAAGGTTGCCTGCCCATGGCAGGTGGGTTGGAGCTAGCTGATCTTTTAGGTCCTTTCCAACCTAAACCATTCTATGATTCTGTGAATCTAACCCAGTCAAACATATTCTAATAGTGCTGTATGCCACATCCACAATGCTCACCAGGGACATTTTGGAGTTCACAGGGTGTGTGGTGACAGCATCTTCACCCAGGGAGACACCAATCCATTGTTCCACATATGAGTGTTGAAAGAAGTAGCAGAAAGTTACATGGTGGTCTGGCCAACACTCTAATCTGGATAATGAGCAGACCAGTACCTGGCATTTATATGCTATTCAGTGTGTTAGCAGCCATTGCAAACTCTTGGACAGGAAGAGTTAATCAGTTGGATCAGTAGGAAAGCTTGCTATCTTGGGACTTTTAGGGAGGTGGGGAGAGAAGGGGCATTATTTTGCCAGGCCATGGGCTAAAGTTATATTTTATAAATCTTGACGCATGTGGCTGATTGATAATTATTTGAAGTGTGGGAAGGTAGAAAAGAAGAGGAGGTATTGACAATACAGGTTGTCTTTCACTTGAATCTACTGATGCAATTCTCATCAGAATAAACAATGACTGATCTTATGCCAAAATGTGTTTCAACATATGATTTTTTTTTAACAGTGTTGCTATGTAGTTGTGGAGAGAATGAAAGGATGTGAGAGAACAACCAGGGTGAGGGGTATGGTCCTGAAGAAGAGTCAAGAATGTTGTACAGTATACTTTCCACGCCACTGGAGCACGCTTTTATGTGGATATTCAGGCACTCACCTAAATTATCTGGGAAGGGATACAGACAGCAAGGCTAGATAGCTTTGCAGGCGAAGTGCCTTCAGTCTGGCAGCATTCCCAGAAATAGATAAAAAGTCTAAAGGTGAAAAGTCAGAAAACAGCATGAAAGCAGCACAAAGCCTGAAGAATCATTTTCCATCCTGAAATGCTGGCAGCATGGATTCTGCATGTCTGACAGAGCTCCTATCAGGCCTCACAGAAGCTCCTATCTCCTTGCAAATTCCCCACATGTGGTCACATCACCCACTCTGTTCTTTTTGTGTCTCTTAGTATCTTTGGTCTACTTGAAATAGCCCTTTGAGGAGTCCCAGTGTCCTGAGCTGAAGCCAGTGCTCTTCTTTGGAGCTGCATGTATCGCTCAGCTTCAGTCTCAGTCAGGTTCCTCTTAATGTGTACAGAGCTTAAATCAGCTTTCGCCTATTATTTTCCTTCCAAGCCTCATGGGATATCATTTTCCCAGCCCTGCATTGCCACACAACCCAGTGGTGTACGAGGGAAAGCTGCTATGTCAGGGTTGTTATTTCATCCTGGTAACAGTATAGGCCATCACGGAGGAGACCAGGGAATGTACATAGGTTGTAGGCCCAGCACACTTGCAGTGGACTTAAACTACAAAAATATTGAACTTGTGGGTTTTTTTAATATACTTTCAAATTCTTACCTAGTTACTGAACTGGGAGGTACATTGGTAAATCAGGGGCAGAAAGAAAGATTTTATGAGCACTGCATGATGACTTGTAGTTTTCTTATCTAAAACTCTCTCTGGTAACTTTGGAAAATACCAGTCTCAATGACTTGTGTAATGCTTTTTGGCTGTTGAGATTAAAGCATCATTTTTGTTTTGAAAATATCTCCCACAGAAGTTCATGAACTACGTGCCTTTTTTTGAATATTCTGATTAATGACAGTCTAGCTAGTAATGAGTATGGAGGACGCAATGTAAAGATGTTTTTTTGGGCATGAACTACACATTCTTGAAGTAGAAAGGGAGAGCACAAAGTTGGTTCTTCCCACTCCTAGCTGCCTGAGTGGGTAGCTGAGTATTTTTTCCCAGATGCATCTGATAAGATACTATTTTCTGACAGGTTTTAACATATTGATAGACAGAGATGAATGGAAGAGGCTGTGTAGGATATATTTCAGTTTATAGGTATAATAGCCTATCCACATGTTCAGTCTTTCATTTGGCCACATGAAAAAAACTTGTAGCTTGTAAGGACAGCTGTACCATAAAGGTGGAGATGACTAATTATATATAAGATGGAGATATGAATTTATAAAAGTATTTTTCTTTGATTTTTGGAGAGATGCTGACTGTTTTCAAGTTCAAAAAAAGCTGCATATAAATGTTATTATGTCTTGGCAATAAACCCAAACTGTATGTGTTTATATGAATCAGAGGTAAGGTGGGTGGGTGAGTAGAAAAACCTGTGACAATTACTCAAGAAATACTCCAGAAGCTGATATCCTGGTGCCATCAAATAGAGCTGCTAGCAATTTCAATATTGAGGTAGGCAATGTGTTCTACAATATGCACCCATCACCTTGTAACAAATGCTAAATCATAATATTCCAAAGTTGAAGCAGTAGCAAAAGACACATGTCAAAATATGGGGAGACATGATAGCTTCTTGACCTGTACAAAATAATGAGCAATTTTTTATTAGCAACATAAAAAAATTCTGGCTAGCATGATCCTTACAGATAGATTCCTGAAATCTATGTGGTGGTATTGAGTATGACTTTCATCAGCTGTGAATCTAGTCCTCTATTTTAGCAGTTTGCAGAAGTTCAGAAAATATTGATGATAAAAAACCTTACTGTTGAAAGAGACTCAAAGGCACAGCAGTTCCTTATGGACACAAACTTCCAGCCAATCCAATGCTGAACAGTATCTACTGAAAAATATTTTCAAAGAGCCATTCTGGAGTTCTTTGTTGCTATGAGGAACTACCGTGCTGAAATGCAGTTACCTTGAACTTGCTTATGGAAATACTTCTTAAATAAATTGTATTTAGGACGTTGGAAGACTTCTAGTTGGAAGACTAGAATTTAAAAGACTTTTTAACTGAGAGTCAAATATGCAATCATGCCTAACAATCTATAAAATCTTTCCAAACCTTCAGCCGTGGGAAGATCCTATGAACATTTAAAAACCAGAAACACACCACTGTCAAGAAGCTTGCTCATATATGGCCCTGCACACTCCACCATCAGCTTTGCACTTGTCACAGGGCATCCCTTGTCAAATTGCTCTGTGAGCAGTGAAATGTATGGAATCTGATTTCCACCTAGCTATGTGCATCATGATTGAATTTTCCCTGGTTTTGATGTTATGAACGTTCATCAAAGCTTTTGAAGAGGCTGAGGCACTTTTAGTATCCCCTTTTTGTATGAATTCTCTGGTGTCTACTCAAATAGTTGTGCTCATACTCCAAAATTTTCTTCAGATCTCAATCATCTGTCTCTTTTGGAAAACTTGCAGGAATTTAGTATTTCTGATATTCTTTCCCGTTAACATCCAGCTAGAGCAGTCCAACAAATTCAAAAGTCACACTGGACTGACTGACAGAGTCCACTAATGTGGTTACAGAGGCTTTCTTGTCTTGGGAGACTATGAATTTAGCCTGTCAATTTAGCAACTGTTTTCTGGATAGAGGATGTGTGTCTCATATACTGTGCTGACAGAAGTATTTTAATTGTACTTTATGCCAGTGTCAGGATCCATATCTTCCACATCTTTGCACCAGACTGGCAGGAGGCAAAATTAGTTCCCGTTTCAGCTGAGCTACTAAAACACTGCTGGGGGTTGGTAATAAAATATTATCTAAGTTTGCAGGCTTGTCACAATGTGTGAGGCCTTCTAGAAGGAAAATAAAAAGGAAACCTGAAATATCTACCCTCAAAGCCTTACATTTATGTACTACCGAGATACAGCTGAATATTTGCAGAAAATGCAAAAAAGTCTGCCACCATTTAATTTGCACCAACTAGTTTTAGACATCTACTGTAAGTACAAACAATCTGGTCGATAACATGAAATTTCTCTTCCCTGCTCAATTAGACTTCTCCTTATTAAGCTTCTGTTTATTACTATGCACTGAACTAAGTAAAAATACACTTACATAAGCTCAAAGGAAAAAACTTTCCATATCCTAAAGGACATTAGGAGTACCTCTTATCCATTCATTACTAGGATTCACCATGTATATAAGATCTGTACAGATCGAGATTCAATCAGCTGGTAAATTAAAGAGCAATACAATGCTAAAATAAGACTAACCTGAAACAAGGAGAGCTTACAGTATTGAATGATTTGAACCAATTCATTCCCCTTGGCATCAGTTTCAAAGACTGCTTTCTAGCAATCTACCCTGAAATACCTCTAAGTAACTGTTTTGCTCCTGGTCTCTCACTGCATAGAACAGCTTTTAAAAATGCATATCTCCATTTTTCCTTTGATCTCTTTGCAGTGGGAATCTAAAGGCAATATTTTTATTTCTAGCAATCTTCTATTGTTTAACACTACACGTTTCCAAAACCTCATAACCATTAGGATTGTTCGTTTGATTCTTGCGTGCAGAGAGGGTATTAAAGTGTCTCTTGTTAAGGAATTGAACAAAGCTAAGAATATCACTAACCTGTGATAAAAATTGGTTCTCAATGCCTCTCAAATACATTTTTCAGTTCCAGCACATCCTAGCATAGTTGCATCAGACTTGGTCTCCTCTGTGTACTTCAGAATAAATGTCCTGTTTGCGTCTGTGAAATATGGAAAACTTACAGTGTGGTTCAAAAACTAGAGCTGCTGCTAAATAACAAACCACTGAATAATATACCAGGAATACTTATGAAATATACTCATGAAACAGCTTACTATGAAATTCTTCTGCACCTCCTGAAGATTTAGGAGGTTTCTTTGTTCCTGCCATACTCTTTTATATTCCTTTTTCTTCATATTTTTAAAATAGAGAAAACATTCTTCTTTAGGTGTTTTGCAAAATTGCTTAATTCCCACTTTGTTATTTGGGTGTATAACCATTTTAATTTTCTCAAACATGAAATTTACTCCACAGCCATGAAGATATCTCAAATTACTTTGCAACACTAAATAATTGCAATAAGCTGTAAGGAAGTTTAGCTGCTTCCCACCCTCTGAGATGCTTGTATCTCCTAAACAGTTTGTTGATACCAAGGGAGGCCACCAATCTCTTACTGTTCTTTCTGCCAAAGCTCCTTTTGTAAAACAATCTTTCTCATTCCTTAGCCAGTGGAATGCCTTTTCTTGTGTCTAGATCCATGAAGCTCAGGGATAAACAAAGGATCCAGATCAGATTTTAAGAGCTCTTCTTTTTCTGGTGTTTCTCTCAAGACGTCCCTGTAGAAGCAAGCCAATTTCCTTCCACCTCTCTAGGTAAATATTGGAGCCATTTTGGGAGAAGACAAAAAAACCAGGTAAAAGCAAGAGCTTTCCCACACTTTTCTAATCAGTCTAGAGACATGGGTTCTCAGGAGGTGGAATATCAGACATATACTTCACTAAAATGATATTGCCTTTATGAACCGTTCTGTGTTTGAGTAAAGTATCTGTGCATCCATTTAAAAACCATTCAGATGGGAGAGACCTCACTGGGTTTACTTGGAACATTCAGGAAGTTTCAGTATTGGCTTCATTCATCATGCAAACCTTTAGAGAGGTGTATATGAGTTTTAATATGATGCAAAATAAATAATTCAAGTTCTTCTTTAATCCTTTCCATAAGATCTCTTTTCTTTCTTAGCTCTAGTGTTTTTCAAAACATTTTAATTTTTTCTTTTGCTGTCCCTGAATGAAAACAACGATGTTTGCTTGTCACTTCTCATTATGAGCACTCAAGCAGTGCCCAGAACTCTCACTGGAAACACTGTTCTACCTAGTTTCAAAAAGATATGTGGTGAGAAAGCGAGTGTAACTTTCAGAGCTGAAAACAAATTCCAAATATCCTGACACTCTTTTATTGAGTGTCTACTTTGTTAGCAGTTTTCCACCCTTGCTCAAGGTAGTGACATTGACTGATGGAACAGCATATTCATCCACTAATAATGGTCATAAGAAAACATTGATTGAAAATGACCACTTTTGTTTACAGACTGTATTTTGGATCAGCTGTCAGAGATACAGGGAGGAGAAGAAAGAGAAAAAAAAGAAGAGAAAGTGCTGAAGCCCTTTGACATCCATCTCACAAATGCATGTCCTAAATCTATCAAATCCAATATCTTTTCCTCTGCTTCTGTCTGGAAACTCTTATCAATTCATTTTACAGCATTTCCTTTCCATTCTCTATTCTCCTTTTTCAAATTAAAGAAATCTATACTTTTTTTTACACCAGAGAGGATCCTGAAGAAAATAGTCAAACATTCTGCTTGTAAGCAACTAGAAGAAAATATAGATATGAATAGCAGTCTACCAAAATTTGCAAGAACAAATCCTGTC
This sequence comes from Corapipo altera, assembly GCF_003945725.1. Classification (NCBI taxonomy): domain Eukaryota; kingdom Metazoa; phylum Chordata; class Aves; order Passeriformes; family Pipridae; genus Corapipo; species Corapipo altera. The sequence continues at coordinate 53,572,067 of NW_020884872.1, read as the reverse complement.
ATAACAATATAATTATCATTCATCACCAGATAGCAAGCTCTGTATGTTGGGGGAAAGCAGTACATATCATAGAGTTTGAGTTTTATAAGACATCGTGTACTGAAAATACAGCCTAAGAAAACCACACTCAGAGTAGTTCCTGATAGTACTTTGTGAAATAGGATGAATGAATCCAACAGAGGGATAAAATTACCAATTCTGCAGGGGTCTATACCAATAAGTACATTCATTCATGACATATTAGATGAAATAGAGGGTATGTTAATTCTGTAGACAACACAAAACAGAGAGATCACAAGGCTGTTGCAGGACACAGAATTCAGGATGGTTTTGGCAAACAAAAAATTACTACTGTAAAAAATAAAACAGTTCAGTGAGAAAAAATGCAAGGTTCTAAGTAGGGCAGAAATAATCAACCAAGTATTTATGGGAATTGAAAATAATTAAGATAACAACTCTGCAAGGGATATTAAAACAAGACTGATATAAAGACTGGACAATACCATGTTACTGTGCAAAAGTTAATACCTCATCTGATCACATCAAAATGAGCACAGATCATAGTATCCTAGAATCACAGAATGGCCTAGCTTGGAAGGGACCTTAAAGATCATCTGGTTCCAACTTCCATAAGAAAAGTCTGAAGGAATAAGTACTTTAAAAACTGAAAGTATTTTAAAGAAATAAAGTATTCTCTGTATCCACATTTTACAGAACAAGAATTTATGGGCTTAAACTGCACAAAGTTGAAACAAATTAAGTTATCAGAAACATTGTCTGGAAATGGTACAACATATTCACCCACCACTGCAGGGCTTTAAGAAATTGGACAAATTATTTTCCTTAATATGTTACATTAATGCTTTTTGTGGAGTGTGGCTGTCACAGAGACTGGAAGTGATCAGTCCATGCTATGACTATTGTGACACACAAATTGCTTCAGCTGTAATAAGATGAGCATAAAAACGCATTAGAAAATGATAGGCTCATGTCTTAGGGTAGGTTAAGAGTAACCGAATAAAAAAAACCCAACCAACCTCCAAGGTTTTTAAAATTCAGCTTGTATTTAAAAAAGATGTAATGAAAATAACTGAAACTTGTAAATTTAACTTTTCAAAATTCAGACAAATAAAAAGGAAAGCACTCCTTAAATGTGACAGGGATTTTGTATTAGCTATGGCAACATCCCTGTTCCTAGTAATGTCCTAGCAAAGCTGAAAATAAATTTTCAGCAAGATAAATGAACATGAGATTACATAAAACAGTTATCCTTTGCTAACAGTAATGCATATTAGCACCAAATGAGAAGACTTAGGTGAGATCATTGAAAATATATTATCACATATGTGATATACATTGAGAAAGGCTTACAAAAAGTCAAAATGGCAGCTTCCCTCCCTACCAATGGGAGATTAGAGTTTTCATAATCATATTTTTAACAACAGTGATTGAATCTGAAAAAACATGTTGGGGGATTGGTCCTTTTATTGTTAGATTATGGGCAAATTTTTGAATAAAGGAACATTGAAAAATAAAAAAAAAAAAATCCTGAATATTTTGTTCAAAAACATCCACATTAAAATATCTGATTCTTTAAGTTTGTTGGTTTTTTTTTTACTATATCTACCTTGCATAAATTCATAATTGGAATTGCATTAGGCTGTAGAGAAAAGAAATCTGGAAATCAAGCATTAAAGACCTTGACAGCATTGAGGTGAAATGTGGGCATGAAGATGTTAAAGGACACAATTTTTAATTAAATCTTATGAAAATTTGCATTCATAAGAAGTTACAATATTACTAAAAAATTTACATTTAGTCCTTAGATTGTTGTTAGTCAACTTATAGTGCCTAGGACCCATGCATACATCTGTTTCCTGCTTCTGTTTCATGTCTGTTTTCCATATGTTTTGTGGTGACATCTGTTTCCTATGAAAAAAATAGACATGGAGGCAGAGTATTATAAAATGAAAGATAATACTTCAGTACCACATTAAGAGCGTGGTACTTACTTTTAGGAAATGTAATGAGTTCAAGGACAATGAACAAACTGCATGTGAGAACCCAGAAGACTACAACTCCCATGATTCCTTGTCACATTTTTCCTGCTGCACTGAACCCTTTCCAAGGAGGGCGGGGAGGTTGCCTATGGAAAGCAGAAAATAACAATATACAAGATGGCTGTTGCGTGGTTACTGTCACACACACTGGTCTGAAATGATACTGTCCCTGAGCTCAGTTTGGCAACTTCCATCCACTTGTCTGCCTTACACTCTTGATGGCCGCACAGCATGCCAACTGTACTATGCACAGCGAGCAGGAAATGTTTGGCCAAAGGACTTTGGCCAAATCTGGGGCTACCTGCAGACCTGCAGTTTATACGGTCTTGCGAGGATAGTTGCAACATGACTTTCAGGATTTGCTGTTTAGAGACCTGTCCAGTGCTGTGACAACTGAATTAAAGTTTTCTTGACATTGTATCTCCAAGTGATTCAATTTAGCTGTATATTTATTAGTGACTTAGTGCATGTGAAAGGAGTTGGAGTAGGAGAAATTTTTGAACCCTTCCTGGTGGAACTAATTCCTTTGTCGTAATCAGGATGTATTTCAGCAGATAAAATAATGATACAATAATAGCAAACCAAAGAAGAGCAGAACTCAACAAACCTGAATGTAAATCATGAAACTGTATATGCATAGGGATAACTTGTGTGCTGTGGACTGTACTGAAATGTACAGCTAAGAATTTTGAAGCTGTTTGGCTCATGACGGCTATAGAGCAATAGTGCTGAAGCAGCTGACACCTCGATGACACACCTTTATAATTTTAATTTCCTTATATAATGTGGTACTACATGAGATGACATCTATTCATCTAATGTCATATGTTCTTTTTTTCCTTTGCTTTAGGTTTTTCCTCCAATCATACTGTCATGATTGACATCACTCAGAAATTTATTCCTCTGACTACTTGAAGCCATTGCAGGATTTGCTTTCTTTTATAAACAATAGGCAAAATAATTGTAAATAAATAACAAAGACAGGAACCAGGGAAGCTGTTTGCCCAGGGAAATAGATTTACATAGATTCTGAGCTCTTGCACCTAATCAGTAGGTAAATGGACACTGCAGTTTGAGATATTCCAGCAATGAAAGCCATTATGAGATATCTAGATGGAGAAAAAGACGCAGCTGGGGTTCACATTCTTCCTTTTTCAAACTAAGTTTTAAATTTTTCTGTTTCCTGGATATCTAAGAGATCATCAGCTATCAATCTCTACTTTGATGTCATGGGGACAGGAAAATGTCTCAGACCTAAATGGCATTAATTTAACTTAGAATTCTCTTCCTGTCATAGCAAAGAAGCTTCTCTTCACACAGACTGTACAGGGAACATAAACACAAATTGAAGAGGACTGTTCCACTTGGTATATAAAAGGATTGTTAGATATCCAAGTCAGACTGATTCATTCCCACTTACAGTGAGTGCAGGGAAAACAAATGCAATAGAAAACGCTTGTGTCCTTAGCCACTGAAGTGTACAGACTTTGAGCCATGCTCTCTTATTTTTCTATATTGTTTTCTTTTTGCCTACTCATCACCATAAGATATAACAAGTATACACAGTCACCAAACTGGTTTGCTCAGCCCTATAAACAGTGCTGAAGTAGAAAATTTTCAACAAAATGTAAAAAGACAAGAATCATTTGACCTGGCCAAGTTTAAGCAGCCTCACACTTAGCACACTAACTCCAGAATTTACAATATAGTTGCACCAGTGCTGAGCCTTGGGAAGTTACAGTAACAGTCAATGACTGTAAGACCTAGTAGCTCCCTATCCTCCAGGATTTAAGGAAAATTCATATGTTTTCTGTGAGTGTTCTGTCAAAGCTTCAGATTGCATGGCTGATGTCGGTGTGTGATGGTTATTTGTTTTAGCTTCTTTAATGAGAAGTATTTTTCAGTACTTTGAAAGTAAAATTCGTTATAAGTCTGATAACTTAAGAGCAAGTACTCTGGGTCAGCAATTAACTGCTGAAATATTCTGAGTGCCATAGAGCACTCAGAACTTCAAAGACAAGTACTTCATTTTGCTGCAGATGAGGGAATAATTTGACCTTACTGCTTTGACATTCTATCTTTGGTTTAAATTAGTAGAAGATCTTAAAATAGGAAGCAAAGGGTCAGGGGTTAAAATAATGATCTAATTAAAATCGAAGTCTTAGGGTTTGCCCTTTAAGTTTAAATGTTTTGGTAAGTTAAGGCTGAAATGATTTAATACACGGTTCTATATTTGAGTAAATTCTAATGGCATGAATTCCAAAATGTGTGCATTAGCCTTGATATCTGAGTTAGCTTAAGATGAAAGGTTTTGATAAGCTATGAGAAAAACAAGCAGCTTTTGAGATAATGGACCCTATGTGTAAGTCAATCATTGTAATGTCATGTTGTTTGAAGCTGTGTCTTAATTTTTCAGAGCTTGCAGCTGATGATATGTTTAAGATAGCCTTCGGTTCTGGCAGGGCTTGAAGCAAATGTTTGTTTAGTACTGTCAGAAAGTACAAAGCTAGTGACATGCAAAGTGACAGAGTAATACTCTGAGCAGTCAGTGGGTTTGAAGTTAAAGCTTTCTGTCCTTGGGTTTTCTGCCCTTGTAGCTGTTTTCTTTGCTCCCTGGTACCCTGAACCTGAGGCCATGAGGAAGTCTCACTAGTTGTGGCAGACACTGTCAGAACACAACACATGCCTCTCTGTAAACCTTTTTAAGATCTATGATGGCCCAGAATCTCCTTTCTACTAATGCAAAGTTTGAACCTCTTCTACCGTTTTAATCTCTTTCTAGCTTCAAAAGCGTTGGCCACAGTTGCAATTTAGAGAGCAGGAAAAGTCTGTGTATGCATGCAGTGCTCTCTTTTTCCTAAGTCAAAGAGAAGATAAATCTAATACTACAATAACTAGTGAGAATTGGGATTGAAATTGGGTCTCATTTTCCCCACTGACTCCAAGAACAGGTGAGAAAACAGACATGAATTTCAAGCCCCAGTCCACGCTGGACAGAAATAATGAAGCAATCTGGGCAAGCAGGCATCCCCATGTGGGGTCTGCATGGTGTTCAGCCTAGAGGTGAAAGATAAAGCAGAGGTGCCCTGGAGGAGACCTGACAGAGCAGTGTGGACAGAGCCAGAGTCCTCTGAGAAGACATATTCCCAGGTTGTGTTTTTTGTCCTGACCACAGCTGAGACCAGGCACAGTGCACAGACCTTCTGCTTGTTCTTATACCCGAGTGTCTCACCCATCCATACTTACCTTCAGTATGTTCTCAACTGGGTTCCTTATCTCCTGAGTAATATTAAACCCATGTTTCTCTATATGTCTTCACACACAACACTATTTTGTTTGTGAGGGTGAGTGAGCTAGCTCGGTCATCCCACAGTCCTCTGATAAAATGGACTCTGTGCCAGCCTGACCCAATGCCCAGCCAAGCGTGCATGTCTTTGAGTGCATGGGAAGGGAGAGAAGGGATTTCTCTGCCTGTTGACTTCGCATACCTTCTAAAAATCTGGCACAGCTACTCGAGGTCAGCAATACACTATGGACAGGCAGGGATTGCTTCCCTAGAAATTTTTGATTGCAGTCCTGAATGCCAGATCTCCAGTCTTGACTTTCCACCCCATTTTACCACTCCCATTTAAGGGGCCACCTCCCAAAGCAGTTCTCTCATTCAGCTACTTAATTCTTCAGGTCTGTGTTTTACAGCCACAAACATGGGAAATCTTAGATGTGGATACTGTCCTGTTGAACGATTGTGAGCTGTTTTACATGCAGAATGGCTAAAAAATGTAAAAAATAGACAGTGTCTTCATTAGAAAGGGGGTTGGAGAGGAGATCCAGGATCTGTGGATTTTATTTATATATTTATTTATTTATTTATTTATTTATGTCCACAGGATACCATTTATTTTAAGCTTAATTGAGTTTCTGTCAGAATTTGTGCATTTCATTTTCTCTTCTTTCCTTCTCAAGGCTCTAAACAACTCATTTCAACTCATTCTTATGCTGTTCTCACATGCTTTACCTTTTTCCTGTTAACTTTTCTTCTGTGTATTTGTTTTTTTTTCCACCTGACAACATGGTTGTGGTACTGTCAAACATTTTTTCCTCCCTGCAGTGGCCATCTATTTTCCTAGCCTTCAGATACCTTTGAGTCAAATGTTTTCATTTTTATTTCCTCCTAAAAGAGCATCAGTCAGAGCACCTCTCACATGTGGATTGAGTTTGTACTTGGTTATTGAGCTGGAGACCAAAGGCAGTCTGTAAGTGATGATGCCTGTACCATTTTTTTTATTGACATTGGCTAATTACACCTATGTAATTACACCTTAACCTTACTGATCTAATGAATCGTCTTGACTTGGGAAGGACTTTAGAGCCTGGTAGTTTAAAATAAAGAAACAAGCTTAAAATGAAAGTCTTCTGAAATTCAGTCTTCTGAAAATACAGAAATGTACATCAAAAGAGGCTTTAAACATGATCTCTTGGAACCCTTTTCCTACTAACTCCCCTTTTTCTACCAACTTTGTCTATAAACAGAATATGTTGCTTCATGCATGTGAATGTAGAACTGAGCCTTAAGATGTTAAGCTCTTTGCAGCAGGTATCTGTTTCTCTCTCTACACAGTCTTATTTTCAACATTCTGTTTAAGAAAACGTGTATTTTCTTTCTCATTTACTTGCCTATTTTATTTTATAACTCTAACTTGCCTGTGTCCTGTTCACTGCCTCCTTTAGAGAACAATGGTTATTCCCCCATGATTCTTTCTTCCCTATAAAACTTAGATGAACCATGGAGAGATGAGAAAGCGTTTCCATCTTTCTCACTTCAAAGGACCTGACAGGAGCATTTGTGTTTGACTCTTCCTTGTTTATCTAATACTTTGCTCTAAAGAATGGTTGCCCATGGATTGTTTACATACAAAAAGGTTCTATGAAAAAGCACACCCTGTTTATAGTAATTTATTAACTGGAAAAAAGGCTATCTTAGCTAATTGAATTGTTGTGTTTAAAAGTGTTTCCTTCAACTCTGGTGAGTAGCAAAGATCCATCAGTTGGTGTATTAGCTGGTAAACCATTTGTAGCTTAATTTTCTATAACTCTTCTTCAATGAAGAGGCCTGTAAGAGTTTTTGCCTTTTTTCACAGGTGCCACCAGTGCTTCTGGACAAGCAGTTTTCAGAATTTACACCAGATATCACACCTATTATTCTGGCTGCCCACACCAACAATTACGAAATCATAAAGCTACTTGTGCAGAAAGGGGTTTCTGTGCCCAGGCCACACGAGGTCCGCTGTAACTGTGTTGAATGTGTCTCAAGTTCAGATGTGGACAGCCTCCGCCACTCTCGGTCCAGACTCAATATCTACAAGGCTCTGGCGAGCCCATCGTTGATTGCTTTATCCAGTGAGGACCCTTTCCTTACTGCTTTTCAACTGAGCTGGGAGCTGCAGGAACTGAGTAAAGTCGAAAATGAATTTAAGTCAGAGTATGAGGAACTGTCACGGCAATGCAAGCAATTTGCAAAAGATCTCCTGGATCAGACACGGAGTTCCAGGGAATTGGAAATTATTCTTAATTACAGAGATGATAATAGCTTGATAGAAGAACAAAGTGGTAATGATCTTGCAAGATTGAAACTGGCAATTAAATACCGTCAAAAAGAGGTGAGTGTGCTGTAGAATATTGAAGCGTATTCACTAGTAATAATGTGATAGATAAGAGCCTGAAATTCATCCTTTTAACTGAGACAAATTGCTGCTTGTCTTTTACTTTTGTTTGTTTGTTCTACCAGATTTCTGCTTTTTGTATAGTTTTAATTCGATGAATTTGAGTAGTTGTTACAGTTTGATAGTATCAGAATTTGAAATGTTCTCTTATAGGACAGATTCTGTGAAACTTCTTTGTATTTTACACCTGAATAGACATAGTCTCCAGTAGTTGTGCTCTGAAGTGCTTTTCAGTAATAGGATAAGAAATATCAAATTACCTTTAACTGTGTCTGACAGAAAAAGGAGGCTATGTGCTTAAACACATACTACAGGTATCTCTATAGAGAAGTTTTCTCAAATAATAGCTACTATAAATAGATAATGAAACAGAAGATAAGTAGCAATGCATGATTCCCAAAAATGTCGACATCAAAATTCTCTTTCATAAAGAATCCAAAGTGGAAATACCTGGGTATTGGTTTCCATGAGAGTTGAAAATTCCTAAGTTTACTTCACTGATATATGTACAGTTGTAATCAGAGGATGTCTGCATATCTTAAATACTGAAGTTCTTTTGCATGCAAAAGCAAAAGGAGCAGATTCATGTCAGAATGTGTTGTATGATCTTATTTGGAACCTGTACATACAAAGTCAACTGAACTGTGGAAGTCTATAGGCAAAATAAATGCTGTTAGTAATTAGATAGTTGTTGTTCATACAAAATTATGGCAAATGCTTAAGAAACTTCTATGTTATATTGAGCTAGTCTGCCTATCACTGCTAAATCTCTGTTCTACAAAATATAATAGTAAATGTGTTATTATATTAAGTATGTTAGAAAGGTTTGCAGAAATAATAATTAAACGTGCAAATGATTCTTTTGTCCATTTGAAACACAATTTAGTAATCCTAAGAAGCTACCATTAAGGTAAGGACCTACTGAAGTTCTGCTGGAAAAATTCTCATTTGGTATCTGACATCATAAGTCTTCTAATAAGCATTTTTTCCTCCAGAAAATGTATAATTTTATGTTTTATAGTATAATGTTTTAGAGAACATATTCACTGCCTTCATAAATTATTTTCAGATGATATTTTGCCAGACTTAACAACTACTGTTTCTGTTTCTTGAAATGCCAATGCCAATCTTGTCTTACAGTCATTTAAGAAAATCAGGCTTGGACTTCTGTTTTCTCAAGGATTCATGCATCAAAATAAAATTGTGACCTCTCCTTGTTTGTTTTTTTTTTCTTTTAAATCTTAACAAAGAGCTTGAATTTTCTTAATTTGAGATAGAGACAGTGATAGACATATGTAGGGTGAAATATTTTTTGTAGTTGCGTCTGATTCCTGTGCTTAATTAAGTTGCAGTAATACAGCTGATTACATGATCCTTCATAATAGCAAACATTAAAACAAAGCCAATTTTGTGAAACAATTACAAATCACTGGGTCTTTTATACTTTACACACATTTTTAATTTCTATAAATATTTTCCCCATCCCTACCACTTGAGTCTCGATGAAGTAAAATCAAGTTGTATTAGATTCTTTTGCTGTGTTCTTATATGTATTCCATACTGGATGATGGAGCAAACAGTAGCCACTGTAACTATTCAGTCATTTTATTTCTGATTATTACAACAGTATTCTAGTAGGTGCAGCTCTAAGATCAAGAAACTTACCTCAGGCATAACAATTGCTTGGATTCCGGCTGTCCTGGTGCATACGGATCATCAAGAAAATACATCAGATGGGTCTTTCTGTTTCTTGTGTTAAGGATGTTACAACTGACACTGAATACAGCAGCCTCCAGGGTCTTCAGATTCTTTCAGCTCGGGCATTAGAACTCAGCCAGAAGCTCTTGATAGTATAACATTTTAGGCAATATAGTCACTGCTTTTGAAGATTATTTTCAGATGGTACTGTTCCAGACTTAACAACTACAATTTCTATTTCTTAAAATGCCCCCCCAACGAAACAGCAAAACATAATAATGTGTTGTCTTCCCCTCTTATATTACCACTCCTAACATCTCAACCTTTATTCATGCTATAACTAAAGGACATTATAACACCATATTGGGGCTGAGTTCAGAATTCCATGAGTAAGAAATCACATCTGGTTGTCTGGAATGTCCAGTTTTAAGTCCAAAAATGGCATCTGAAAGTGACAAAATAGTGATGAATGTGGACAAATAAAATTAGAACATGTGTCCTTTTAAATTGTTTTAATGATTTAGGGCTCAGGAGTTAAGGATTATGTTTTTTCCTTTCAAGTTGAAAATAACACCAAAAATTATTAGAAGCAATTCCTTTGGGCATTGTAAACAAGTGGATATGAAACATATTAGAATTAAGCCTTGTAAAGGAGTGGAGTAGGCTTTGGATAATATGACTTCGTTTAATCTCAAGACACAAGATTGGGTGGAACAGAATATTAAGGGTACTTGTAGAAGCAAACAAGTGGATGCTGAAGAATTTTCATTGTGTAAAGAAAGGAAAATTGACAAATGTGAAAAGATCATTACCAACCTTGGAGTTGTTGAGGAGCTTTCCAGATAACATGGTGTTTAAAATGTAAATCTAGAAATGCCTTGTGATGAACTCTTAAAATTTAAGTGATTAAGCAGTGCTTGGTGTAGTGGTCTGCAAGCCCCTGGTACCACCTGTGTTATTGTGTACGGAAATGAAGAAAGTACATTCTTTCTCAGAGCTGTCTCCATTGTTCATATTCACCACTTTGCCCCTGAAGTGGACCTTCGACAAACCAAAAACCTTATGTCAGTTGGATTTGAGGTTCTCTTCAGTAAAAGTTGCTCATCTCTGCATTTCCATTCCTTTCTCACTTGACATAATACTGTGATTCTCATTCATATACTGGCAAAAGGCATCTCAGTTATATCAATTCTTAGTCCATTGAGTCATGTCAGAGGTAACCCACTGTGTATCATCAAGAAAGAAACTTCCCCGATAAAACCATCTATCTTCTTTCATTAATAAGTGATGATACTGAAAGAGATTTATACTTTTAAGTTTACACTGTGGGATAATGTCTGGCAAGACTGTGGATAACATCTGTTCACAGTTATGTGGCAGAACTAGGGAGTATCTACCAGGATGTATGTTTTGTGTGCTTACCCACAATTTCTTTTTAGCATAGCACATAGGATAGAACATCCAAGGTACCTTTTTTTCTGTTCATTTTGCACCAGTGATGCTGTTTGATTTTAAGCACAGACACATTGCTGATGCTTATGGTGCCTGTTTCTGACACCTACTGTTGCCCGGTCTAAAACCAGCAGCAGAAAAGGGAGATTCTCTGAAGTCATGCAGCCACCCTGCATTGGGCACAAACATTTTGTTGTCCAATTATCTGCTGTATAATATTATCTCAACTAAGGGAGAGCTTGGTTTTACAAAGGCTGTCACAATTTCATTGCTTTGGATTCTGTTCATTCTATTCATTCTAAGCACAGAATGTGCAATGAGAAATAAGTTTCCCATTTTTCTGAACCAAATAAAAATGTTATCTGATTTAACAGCAGCTTCGCTCAAGGATGTAGAAGGGAACTTCCCAGTTCTGTGTATGATTCACAAGAAAATCTGAGCTCAAGTAAATTTCAAACCTCTGGTGCAAAAATGCAATTAAGTAGCAGAGAATAATAGCAGTCTTTAACGATTTAAAGACAGTTATCTTTGCCACTCATTGTGAACTGCATGTTCTCTCTCCTATACTGAGAGTTTTTAATAGAGAAATCGCAGCAAAATCCCAGTGTCTCTCATTCTTCAGTTAACTTTGTTTTAGCTTTGGTTCTATTTACGTGTTAAGCATATAACTACAAAAATGTTAAAAAGTGCAATGCTTACTAATTTTCCCTTTTTTGTGAAATAAAGAAGAGAGGAGATAAATAGACTGAATCAATATCCTCTTGTTTCACGGTAAGTTTAATTATTGGAATTTAAATACTTACACAAGTAATTTAAACCTCTATTTCATTTCACCTCCTACTAACTGAACCATGCCATTTAAACTGTAGTTGTATAAACTTAAACATTGTAACAGGATGAGGTTATAATTATTGGCAGTACTGTCTCGTGCTTTTTATTAGACATTCTGATATCAACACAGAGGAAATATGAAATTTAAAGTATGTAACTTAACCTTTTCTCTTTCACTTTTCAAAGGAATAAATGCTAGCTGGTTTGGTTTGGTTTTAATTTTTTATTTTCTTTATCTTTTCCATTCTTACTTTATACTGATCATCTTTCCCCTCCTTACCAAATACAAGATAATTGGTAAATTTGGAATACTTTATATTATCTGGATGTAAACAGATTTCAGTTTGATGCTCTGGAAACATTTTAATAAGCTTTTTTCTGCTTTTGTTTTTAAAAACCCAAAATAAATGCATAGATTATCTAGCCTCCTTGCAGTGTTATATATCATGTTGAGATGTATCTAAAGAGGGAAGAACTGAATTTTCTAAAATTCTGGAGGGGTATTTTTCCTAATCATGAATTAACTTTTTAAAAGGTTTGATTTAAAACATAGAACTATTTCTAAATTTTCATTTCTCCCCATGTTTACCTAACGTGCAGCTGCTTAACTACTAGAACTCTTCCAAATACCCCTAGCTGACCTTCTAGCAGCTTCCCCTTCCCAGGGGCAGGCCCTGTTTTGCTGAATTGTGAGCAGCTGCAGACCCTGGACTGGCAAAGGGGCAGAGTTAAAGAGGGAGTGGGTTTAACAATTTCACACGTTTAAAAACATTTAGATTTAACAAGGGTACAGGCTTTATTAGAAAGAATTTCAAGGAAAATATTTTGGGGAAATCAGTTCAGACTAGATTAAATCTTAAATACAAAATATGATAATTAGATTTCATAGCTCAGTCTTGTTTTCTATAAAAATTATGCTACAGGATAAAAAAGAAAGTTGTTTGTTTTTGATAATAAAAACCATCTGCTTGCTTTTGCTCGAAAGAGGACTTTTTAAAATGTAGTCATCAGTTCTTTCTAGTTTTTTATGCAAAATACAAACTTAGTGAGATGGAAAAGTTTTACATAATTTCAAAAATTCAGTGAGATTTTCAATGAAAAAAACATGTCAAATCATTTCAAATATGTAATTTCAGGTTGATGTCTAAACACTTTATTTCAATAAAGGATTTTGTTTGTCTACAGTTTCTTCTTATGCCACTTGGACTTTAACAGTTTGGAGAATGAAATTCTTATAACTAATATTATCCATATCATATTACTATAGAAACCAATATAAGCATGATAGAAAGCAAGAATTACCTTTTCAAAATTATGTCTCTCAGCAATGCCTAGAGAATTTTAAAGTACTGAAACCGAAAGTTGCCATGTTCTTAGTAGTGTTTTTAATTTTTAATTATAATGGATTTCTCATTAAAAATCTTTCAGATGCAAAAACCTGACTTACCAACTCTGCAAGCAGGAATTACTTTGGAAACACAGTATCTTAAGAACCATCCTATGTTTAAAAAAACCCCACACCTGAAACATAAGCAGAGACACAGCAGCCATGTGTAGCAAGTCACTGTGTATATGAATATTTGTCAAAAGACTGCAAAGGTGCACTCACAAGTCTCCCTGTAAAAAATAACAAAACCTCACAAAAAACAGACTCTGATAATATTTGGACATTTTTGACACCAAAGGAAGAGATGTTTAGTCTAAGAATCACATAACTGAGAGGAGTGATATATGCACATTTGGGTCCGTGTATCCAAAAGACCCATTTCTGCAGACTCTCAGCCACAGTATTCAAAAAGTTTGATAAACATCTTTTCAGGCAAGAGCCAGGTACTCTAAACCAGGTCATATGTTTGCTTTGTAAATCATGTAAAAGTCTGTGTGTTTATAGATAAAGACTCCACAGATTGTTAAATAGTATGAATTATGTAAGTAGCTTATCTGCTACACATACTTAAAGTCTTCCTCTAATTGATTATAGAATCATTTTGGTTGGAAAGGACCTTTAGGATCAACCAACCATTAACCCAACACTGCAAAGTCCACCACTAAACCATGTCCCTAGGTGCCACATCTACATGTCTTTTAAATACCTCCAGGGATCGTGACTCTACCACTTCCCTGAAGAGCCTGTTCCAGTTCTTGACAACTGTTTTGGCAAAGAATTTTTTTCCTAATATCCAGTCTAAACCTCCATGATGCAACTTGAGGCCATTTCCTCTCATTCTGTCACTCTTTGCTTGGGAGAAGAGACCTACAACCACCTCACCACAACCTCCATTCAAGTAGTTGTAGAAAGTGATAAGGTCTCTCCTGAGCCTTCTCTTCTCCGGGCTAAATAACTCCAATTCCCTCAGCCACTCCTCATAAGACTTGCACTCCAGACCCTTTACCAACTTCATTGTCCTTCTCTGAACATCCTCCAGTGCCTCAATGTCCTTCTTGTAGTGAGGAGTCCAAAGCTGAACTTAGAATTCAAGGTGTTACCTCATCAATGCTGAATGCAGGGAATGATCACTGCCCTGATCCTGCTGGTCATACTATTCTTGATACAGCCCAGTATGCCATTGGCCTTCCTGGCCATCTGGGCATACTGCTGACTCATGTTCAGCTTCTGTCAACCAGCACCCAAGTCCTTTTGTGCAGAGCAGCTTTCCATTAACTCTTCCCCTAGCCCGTAGTGCTGTATGGGGTTGTTGTGACCCAAGTGCAGGACCCGGCACTTAGTCTTGTTGAACCTCATACCATTGGCCTCAACTCACCGATCCAGCCTGTCCAGATCCCTCTGTAGAACCTTCCTACTTGCCAGCAGGTCAACACTCCAACCCAACTTGACATCTGAAAACTGCACTCGATCCCCTCATCCAGGTCACTGATAAAGAGAATTAACAGTAACGGCCCCAATACTGAGCTCTGGGGACACCACTAGTGACCGGACACCATCTGGATATAACTCCATTCACCACCATTCTCTGGGTCTGGCCATCCAGACAGGTTTTTTTAACCTGTGAAGGTTAACTGATCCAGGCCATGAGCTTCCAGTTTCTTCAGGAGAATGATGTGGGAAATGGTGTGAAAGACTTTACTAAGGTCCAGGTGGACAACATCCACAGCCTTTCCCTCATCCAGTAAGCAGGTCACCTTGTTATAGAAGGAAATCAAGTTAGTCAAAGAGGACTAAATGAAGTGTGGGTGTCCCTGTGGAAGCTGTACTTATTGCTGCTAAGAAAAATGTTCTTAAATCACAGGGCACATCTACTAAATACAGCATTTAGTTGTGGTGAAGCAATTCTCCTAGAGTATGTGAGCAAATTCCTTATATGGTCAAAAGACAAAGGTATGCACAGAGGGGGATCCTGTCTGCTCAAGATAAGACTTGTAAGTTAACTCCAGAGACATCTCTCTCTTGGCTGGGTAGGGAAACAGGGTGCTTCAATTAGAAGAATTACTTTGCTAGGTACTGAAAATGTAGATGTGAGTTAGACAAGTTATTGCATCAACTGCAGTTTCTACCCTGTGGTAAAAGAGATTTCAAATTCTGAAGACTTAGATCCCACCTAAGGGGAAATGAATCTCAGCAGTAACTAATTAACGATGTCTCAGAAGGCATCAATAACCTTTGAATGCTATATGCTACACACAAGCTGCAAGCCTCTCATCACAGTTTTAGTTACACTGTTCATGAACTGACACCAATGTCTTTTTATTTTGAACCCTTGCTAGAAGTAATTAACTCAAAGAAGAGACTTACTGTTAATGAAGTACAGTGGAAATATCTCATTTCTGTTCCTTTTCCATGTCTTCCTTATAAGAAATGGTGCTGGGATGTCTACCTCAAATAGGAACAACCAGTATTCCAAACCTCTAACCAGCAGTGCACAACTCTTTGGTTTGAAGGCATCTCTACTAAAGCACCTAAAAGTTTCCCTACAAACCTGGGTAGATTTAGCACCATGAGCTATTTTAGAACTTCAAAGAAAAAAAAAATCTTGAACAAGGTGAATAAATAAAGTATACATGTAAACCTATAACTGTAGGAGTTTACAGCCCTCTTTTCCTCCCTCCATGTGATTTCTGGGGATCTGGCTGTTTGTCTTCTCACCCCTGCAAGAGCATCTAGCCCACAGCTGAAGTTAGTTAGCTTGTCTGGATGATGAGCCCCAGACTGAGCTGTTGTGAGATTTGCATCTTCTGGCTGTCTCCATTCCTCTCATGGTCTCCATTCCGGACTTCTGCCAACCCTTCCCTTGTGCAGCTCTTTCTTCCTGCTCCACACGCCTTTTGCCACAGTTGCACCAGCAGCTATCCTTAACATTTGTGGGAGAGAAAGACCAGTGCAGATCTTCAGAAAGTAGAAATTGCTGAAGGTCTGCAAAGTGCAACATGCCTATGCTGTATTTGTCAGAAACAGGGTCTGGCTCATTTTTTAGGTAGATGAAAAGGAAAAGGAAATGTTTTACTCTGCCTGCTATTCATAAAATATAATAATACTTAATTAAGGGTAATGTAGTAATTTAAATTAAAGGTTATTCTAAATAGCTAACCTTAAGGGCTTCATGAGCAACCCTGCTATGGTTCACAAAAAGAAAACTCATTTAAGGGGTGTTTGACATTAAGACAAGCTGAAAGTGTAACATCAGGTAAAAAAAGGTTTGATATATTATTAATAGAATACGTTCCAGTATTTTTTTCTGCCTTCTTAATACCACACAGAAAGAAACTAGAAGTAGCCGTTCCTGTGGTGTTCATGTGCTGTGAGTCCCTGACACATTCCACATAACCTCAAGTATTTAACTAAGGTATCTGTGTCAGCAGCCCAGCCTTGTGTTCCTTCATAGCTGATGGGAAGAGACAGACATTTCCAGACAGCAACTCAGGCCATCCAAGAACAAAATCGGTTTTGTCACTAGCTATTTTGCTTACACTTATTGCAGAGAAGTAAGCATCATGCAAAACTGCATTTCAGAGGTTTGGTCTGAGGGAAAAATCCTCAGTTTTGCTTGAAAATTCTGAAGATTAGGTGGAAAGTTTTGCAAGAGAGAACTGTTAGAGGCTATGACAGCCTGCAAGACTCCACTTGTGTTGAAGCATTTCTTCATTATTATTTCCAAAGCTGGAAACCTGTAGTGAATTTATTTGAAACCACTCAAAATCTTGAAATAAATGATAAAGCTTTTATATTCACCGAAAAAATATTTTCTTTCACTGCATGTGGCCCTATTCTCTATGTCTTAGTCAAATCAAATTAAAGGTAAGTAGCATAACACCTGGATGAAGAGAAATAATCGTTATCATAGTATATTAAGGTTATATCTTCCTAATTGGACTGTGAAAAAATTTTCTTTGTTCTGTATTAAACCTTGGCAAAATTAGTCTGACCGTAGGAGAACTTTTTCTTTTCAGACTGATCTTTCCGGGTATAATCATTGCAAATTACAATGTACATGTATGATGTTTAAACAAGATCCTATCAATACTTAAGACTATATTGGTTTTAGATTGTCTTGCTTTTCTGTTGCAACTTGCAGTTAGAGTAAACATAAGCACCATATCTGAAAACTAAGCATCATACATCTGCTTACTCACTCTCCCCTCGTGGGATGGGGAAGAAAATCAGAAGAGTAAAACTGAGGAAACTCATGGGTTAAGACAGTTTAATAAATAAAGCAAAAGCCACACACAGAGCAAAACAAGGAATTCATTCCCTATTTCCCATGGGCAGGCAAGTGTTCAGCCATATCCAGGAAAGCCAGGCTCCATCATGTTTAACAGTTATTGGGAAGACAGGCATCATCACTTAGAATGTCCACCCTTTCTTCTTCTTCCCTTTAGTTTATGTGCTGAGCAGAATTTCATATGGTATGGACTATTCCTTTGGTCAGCTGGGTCAGTTGTCCTGGTTGTATCCCCTCTCAACTTCTTGTATATCTCCAGTCCACTTGCTTGTGGGGTAGGGTGAGAGGCAGAAAAAAGCCTTGACTCTATGAGGCACTGCTCAGTAAGAGCAAAAACATCTCTTTATTATAAACAGTGTTTCCAGCACAAATCCAAAACATGCTAACTACCATGAAGAAAATAACTCTATCCCAGTCAAATTCAGCATGCCGCAGAAACGCCACTTGGACACTAACTAGATTTGTGGCCAAAGATATTTACCCTAAGTTTAACAAGGCTTTTGACACCATTTCTCACTATGTTGTTGTAATCAAATTAAAACTTTGCAGTCTGGAGGGAAGAAAAAGATAGGTAAAAAAAATTATTGGATGGTGTTGTGGTTTAAGCCCACCTGGCAGCCCTCAAGCCTCAAGGAGCTGGAGATATGAGCACCTCCATCTGAACAAGCACAAGCAGCAAGAAGGGTAACAATAACCTGGGCTGTAGTAAAAGGAACTTAAGTAGTGTATTGATGTGATTGTCCCACTCTTATTAGCACTCATAGAATCACATCCAGCTTTGAGTCCGTCAATGCAAATATCCTTGGAACCAGATGATCTTTAAGGGCCCTTCCAACGCAAACTGTTCTATGATTCTATAATGATTCTCTTCACAGTGTTTCATGGTGGAAGGATTATGAACAGTGGTTATCTGCTGAAAGAAGAAACTTTTGGAATGAATATAAACAAAAAAAGCTTTCCACAGGAGGACAGTCAAACAGTAGAATAGGTTTCCCAGAGAGGTTGTGCTGTCTCCATCCTTGGGGATTTTTAGGACTTAACTGGATAAAGCCCTGAGAAACCCAGTCTGATCTCACAGGTGACCGTGGTTTGAGCTGAAGATTGGACAAGGGACCTCCTGAGGTCCCTTCTAGGATGGATTTTCTATGATCTGATGACAAGAACTGAGGAAACATATATTTTGTAGCCAGTGTGCTTGGAAGCCTCTGCCATCAAGCATACAGAGGATGACACATACTCATCTCTCTTCTCCTTTGGTATTGAGAAATCTTGCTACCTTAGTTTTTCTCAGATGTTTACCAGCACATACCCTGGCATCTCAGTTGTAAGCATAAAGGGAGAAGCGGTTTTATAACTTCTCAACCTCAAACAGATTTTAAGGGTACAGAAAGAATAATGCTGTTCTTATTAGTATCATAGCAGTACTCCAAGGACCAAGCAATAGGAGTTAAGGAAGCAAAAGGGTGGATCAGTATAAAATTATTTATTGCATCAGAAGATAGAATGTGAAAGTGTTCAGTTTACAGATGTTCTTTTCACGGGAACAAAATACAAATGCTTATATTAGAAATAAAAGTAGTAAAAGCAACAAAATAATTAAACAATGGATTATTTAGCAAATGTATATTATTCTTCCTATACCAACTTTTCAAAAAATATGATGATTCCACTTCAAAACATTCAGGTGAAAATTATTATCCTATAATTTTCAAAAAGAAAATGAAGGGAAAGAAGTTCCCTTCCTTACTGCTTTCCTTCCTTCACAAATGCAATTAATGTAAATTGACCAGTCATAACACTGCCAATATAAATATTCTGCCAATGAAAACATAAATATTATTCTTTTAGCCATTGGTCCTTTGGCTTCTATCCTCCTTCAATTTCTGTGGAAAAGCTGGGTCTCACAGCAAGTTCAGCAAGTTCAGTACTTCAGAGAAGGAAAAACATTTCCCCAAAGCAGTAGTGATGATATATCTGCCATTAAGTCTTTTCAAAATAGGAGGTGATTTTTCACCTTTGTGAGCTGTCAAGGTTAGAGAATTAAGGGGTTCGTGTGTCACATCCCATGTTGGAGTTTCTAAAATTCCCCACAAAAAATGACTGATGTTGGATTGTCCCTGAAGTTCTTATACGAAACCCTAAAGGAGTTCACAGTTAAAACTTAAGAGTGCTGCTGCTGCTGTTACCCTGCAAAATTATAACATAATTTAGTTCACTTTACGGTTTAGTTATGAAGTATGGATTTTTTTGGCTGGCTCCTCTCAACCTCTCACTGAAGCATTTGGATGCTGAAGAAATCACCATTTTGTTGTGTTGACAGAGGCTGGATTTGGGAGCACTACAGATTCTGTAAGGGTTGGAATTGACTGGCACAAAGTGGGCAGTAGTAAGTAACAAAGAGAAACCGGGGTCTCACCACCACAACCTCAGGAAGTAGGTATTTTGGGTGTAAATTTAAGAGGGGTGTGTGATAAAGTAGATGTCTTGCATCCCTGACTACAGTATTTGATGGCATTAGCATGAGACCTTTGTAGCTACAGGCTGGATTTTGTGGAAAAAAAGAACATGACTGAAGATGACTTTAGCTCTGGAGACATCACCCACAGGAGATGTCTGTCAGCCACAGGAGAAGTCCTCCACCCGGCTGATTTTGCTAAAGTCTGTATGTTATATATAGGTGCAGAGGATGGTAAAGGTACACATGCAATCTAAATTTAAATTGCATGTCACATAGGAACTTCAGTGGTTTTTGTAGGTTTGCCTGGGATTTTTTTCCTCTCTTTATTCACTTTTCTCTTACTATACAATAAGTTTCTTTATTCTTAATTGTAACATATGTCTGATTCTAAAATAAATTTCAGTTTAAAAAATCATGATTTCATGATATGATCAGGAAACAGCACAGAAGAGAACAAAGAAAACAGAAGAAAATATTCCTTCAGAGTACCAGTGAACTATCTTTCACAAGGCTTAAACAGCAGCTCTTTCTTAGAAATGTACCCTTTCTGACTTGCTGAAGCAGAGTCTAGGGCATGCACGTCATCCAGGCGGTGACAACAGCCTGTGGAGTGTATTTCTCTGTCAGTGAACGAATTGTCTGATTTTTTAAGAAAGAATGTAGCCTCAAACCTTCAGGGACTGAAACAACCCTTGTTTTTATCATTCCACATATGCTTCTTCCACCTTTGGCTTTTTACAATGTATCATTTTCTTCCACACTTTAAGAAAAAATATTTTCCTTTACCTTGAACTGTAAGCCAATCTGTTCTACTCCGTCTCCATAACAAAATACTATGAAAGTTGGGCAAAGAAAAGCATCTGCTGGGTTACCCAGTATGGCCAGTCTAACACAGAAAGTGATTTGTATGCAAACAGCCTACAGCAAGTTGCAGATTTTCCTTGCCTAGAGCTGGCTGGAGAGGTGAAAAATGGAACCAGGCGAGAGTCAATAGGTAGTGGGTATGACTGGGGTCAAGTGCTCAGACTCAGTCACTGATTTCTTGAGTCTAGGTGAGGCCTAAACATCCCTAAAAGTAAAGCATGTAAAGCTCAAGTAAAATGAGCTCTTTATTGATTCCTTCATCATTGGTTCATCATGGAAGAAACCAGCAGCGTTCAGGCATCTGTACAGCGAGAGTAACTCCAGGTTTTCATCCGTGATACCCAAACTCAAATGTTTTGCCACAGATTACAGAGCTTCATAAGGGGAAAGAAAAACTCAAGGACTGTAATTATTTATCCAGGCTGGCAGATGCTGGGTACGCAGAATGTCATTAACAGCTGCAGTGGGTATCTTCCCATAATGTGAAAGCACAGTATTTCTTAGGTCTGTTCACAAGAGAAGGTAATTTTCTTCAACCACAACCTATTCTTAGGTGTAACTAGCTTTTGGAGAGCAAGGCTTTTGAGCAAGCAATTATACTCCTTTGCAATACTTTCCAAGATTCATATTCTGTGTTTAAACCACAGAAGGCACACATGACTACACGTGACTGATAAAATCGATGCAGAATAACAGAAAATCTGTTAAAGACTCACATGCGTATCTCCTGCAAATGGTCTCAGAATAGTGCTCATTGAGCATCCTTGCCAAAGACTTATCGTTTCAGCTTAGTCTTTATGTAGGAACTGGGTGATTAATCTGATTTCTCAGCCCTTAACATTCTCAGATAAACACCCAGCCAAGTTAAACAAGAGGAACCTAAAGATAAAAAGCATGTAAATATTTGAAGAGAAAGAAAAGTATCATGAGTGACTATATACATTCTGTTCCTAAGTATTTGTGAAACTACAAAGCCAGATCTACTTATGTTAGTGGAGAACTTTCAAAAGAAAAAATTGCTGTTTATTGCTTTATTTAGTTTGAATGCCTTTGTAATCAGTCTGTGGTTTTATTTTTCCCTCATCTAATTTTATGTTCAGTCAGCCTTCAAATTAGTGCTATGCTTTCCAGGAACTGGGTTCCCACTGATTTTGGGGAACTTTGGTATCATCAGTTCCACACAAGCTTCACATCATAAACAGTCACTTCTAAAGAAACTGGGAAACCTTGGAGTTCAACATGATTCTGCTGTTGGCTCTCTTAACACTTGGCTAGAACACCATAAGCATGGAGTCAAGAACAGTTATGCTTAAATCCATTTTTCATACAAGGATGCATGATGGCACCTCATAAAGCTAAGCTAACAGAGTGAAATCTACATTTGCCTGGTGCTATTGTAAAGTGATTGCCATTGTTTTTGTAGAAAAGAATAAATAGTGTGACAAAATATCACTCGTCCAAGGTTTCTATTCCCAGTAACAGGAAAACAAGCCTGAAAATGGAGAAAAGAAAGAATTAAAAATTTTGTGGTCAGCTTTCTTCCAAATAGCTCAATACCCTACTCAAATCTGAAAGGATGATCAATAAAGGAAAATGGAGCTAAGAATGTCTCTCTACCTTGTTTGGTCTGTGCAACAAACTGCACAAATGGGGATCAGGGTGGTCTCCAGTGATGCCAATAGAAATTCTCACTGGAGCAAGAAATACTCAGAGGAAAAATCTAGCAGTTCCAGTTGCTTTCCTTCCCATCTCTCACTCAAAGCTTTTCACAGCTAATTTTTCTCCAATTAAACTCACACTGTGTTATGTTCTTTAGTTGCTTTCAACATATTTGCAGCTCCCTCCTGAATTTTGAAAGGTTGCTTTATTAATTTGTAACTTTTCCTTCTGTCACGAAGTAGACAAAGTGGTAGAATTATCTGGACGTGAGGAAACTCATTGATTTTGTCATATGGTGGGCCTGTAACTAACTTAAATCCTAACTCCTTTTGGCTGCTAATGCTTACCGAAACAGGACACAGAACCATTTTGGATATAAGAACATAGAATCATAGAATCATTTAGGCTGGAAAGGAGCTTTAAGATACGTGTTAATCGCTCACTGGTCCAGAGGTGTGGGTTTTTTTTCTTTTTACAACCTGTGTGTTGATATATGAAGTTTCTTAGACTGTACATTGATTTTGGTCTCCTGAAATGAACTTGAACTTTTGAGATTATAAACAAAATATGTTTATCATCTCAATTTACCTAGTGTTAGAATGAATACTGGGAGAATGATCTACTACTATTGCCCAGAATGGGAACTAGAAGTGTTATACCAGCATCACATTTCCAAAGTTTGGAGCTATTTTACACACTCATCCCACAGCCCAGCAACTGATTCACTTTTCTTTACTACTGGAAAGTCTAACAATGCTGTTCATGCATAGCTGGTTCCTTAGACTTCATTTTAGTTTCAGTCGCTGTTGCCTTTTAAAAGCAATTAATCAGAATCTCTGCAGTTACAGATAATTCTTGACTTATTTAATAGGTATTTAATAGTTTTCTCTGTGTTGATTCATTTTACTGAGGAGTAATGAATCACAGTAAGAGCTTTTGCCTGTTTTGATGTGGCAAATGAGAAATTTAAAATATTAAAACCTGCAATGTCATTGTGATAATGTTAATTAATCCTTTTAACAAAGTATTCAGTCTTCTCTTTTATGTTTTCCTTTTGTTTCCTTCCTCCTCATATTTGAAGTTAAACAATAGAATAGTTATAATAAGATCCCCAAACATTGTATTCTATTCTTGGTAAGAGGAATGTAAACTCTGTATTTTATGATGAAAGCATCTGTGCTGTGAATTTGTTTTGCTATGGAGACCTGATCTGACACAGTTTGCCCTGATGATATACAAGCTGGTGTGCTCTGGTGCTCTGATCCCAAGTGTCCTGTTTTCATCTGAGATAATGTTCTTCTTAGTAGCTGGTACAGTGCTGTGTTTTGAATTTAGTATGAGAATAATGTTGATAACACAGTGATGTTTTGGTTGTTGCTAAGTAGTGCTTATCCTAAGTCAAGAACTTTTCAGTGTCTCATGGTCTGCCAGTGAGCAGGTGCACAAGAGGCTGAGAGGGAATATGGCCAGGACAGCTGACCCCAACTATGCCCAGTATATAAGCTAGGGGAAGCTGGCTGGGAGGGGCCAATCACTGCTTGGGGATTGGATGGGTATTGGTGAGTGGGGGGTGAGCAACTGTATTGTGCATCACTTGTTTCGCTTCCTCTCTTTCTTCTTCTTTATTATTATTATTGTTGTTGTTGTTATATTTTAATTTAGTTCAATTATTAAACTGTTCTTATTTCAAGCCATGGTTTTTACTCTTTTCTAATTATCTTCCTCATCCCACTGCGAGGGATGGGGTGGTGAGTGAGCAGCTGCCTGGTACTTGTTTGCCAGGTGGGGCTAAACCATGACACCGAGCTCATTAGTTCCCGTAATGACACAACTGCAGATAGAACTGAGAAGAAGCTGACCAGTGGTTTGTGTACAGTAAGAATCGTGTTTATAATGATGGTCTGCTCCAGTTGGCACAAGGTTTAGATGTAATGGACATGAGAAGATTCATAGTAACTGGCACAGGAATCAGAGCTTCTGGCCTGAGGTGGAAAACAGACAGTATAACTATACCCAAAGGAGTCCAGAACACAGTCACTAGCTTTTAGAAAGCAAAATGTGCTGATCCAGTCAATAATGTTAAAGCATTTAAATTGCAATTCAGTGTTATTTGTCTTAATGAAGTGGTCCTCACAGAATAAGTGCTGAAATCCACAAATACAGCCTTTGGGGGAAGATACAGAAAAGAACATGCAGTGGTGTCTCTAGAGGGAGAAGCAATCTAACAAATTTAGGAGTCTACTTAATGAGACCGGGACTTGAATCTGTCTTTAGTGCCAAGCAAATATACTTTTCACAACCAAGAGAATTTTGAAATGTAAATTTGAAGTTAAACTGAATAGAAGAGCTTGGGTTTCTATTAAATGTCTGTGAAAATATGTAAAATATGAAAAGTAAAATGTTCCAGAGAAAGAAAAAACAACTGAGCTTAATTTTTGTTGAACTGGAATACAGTCATTGGGAACTGTGTGTGACAAAGCCGCAGACCTCAGAGCTAACCTTTCCTACCAGTGTGGCTGTAATGGTAGTACAGCAAAGAATCTGGCCATGACTTTAAAGAAGTATTAATAAGAAACTTTATGATAAACATTTTCACCTGGTTCCTCCCCCAAAAAAGATCTTTAACATTCCTGTTAGAGAATGTTATCAGGAATAGTTCTTTGTGCTTCAGCATAACTCACTTGAACTTAAATCAGAAAGGAAATAACTTTTCCAGCTTTCATTTCTAGATGACAAATGGCATCCTTTTTTATGTCATATATATTAAACCACCTATTGATGTCAGAATGAGAATTTAATTTAGACCTCAGATTTTGTTAGACTGCTTTGTAAGTACCCTATTATAAGTGGACATTTTTTATATCTTTGCATATTTCCAGTACAATGAAAAAAATACTTAAGTTGTGGTACAGTAAAGAACTCACTTGACTTTTTCTGATGGTGTATGGAAGTGTTATTTCTCTAAACACCATATACAATAAATAGTCTTATTTGTGTCATTTCTTCATCATTTCCACTGAGATATATATTATAGCAAAACTAAAGATCAGATTTAATTAGCAGTAAAAATGAAATTCTGCTTTATATATATGTTTGAATATCACAATAATCAGGCTCTGCTATTATTTATACCAGATTATTTTTGCTGGCACTGTGAATAATTTCTGTTTTTCACCAGTCTCAGGGAAGAGCCAATTCCCAGCATGACAACTAAGAGAATGAATACCAAAACATTTTCAGATGGGCAGACTCTATGAAGAAGCTGAAGATGTGAAACCAGAAATAATCATTATAGCAAAATCCCTTGCATAATTACAAACTGGTGGAAGCTATTGGAAACCATTGTAATGTGAAAATATAAACTTGCTGACTGCTAATTATATGGAGACATTGTCAAAGTTAAACAACATAATACTGACAGTACAAAAGATACTCAAGAATAGTAAGGGAATACCTCAGAATGTTATATCTCCAATTAAGGAAGAAAAATTATACTACCATGAAAATATTTTTTCATAGCAATGCAGAACTGGCAAATAATGTCACAGAGTATTTCTATTTCTGCTAGTCACAAAATATTTGTGTAATTTTTTTTTTTTTTAATTTTTAGCTCCTAGTTCAGCAGAGGACTTATATGTCCACTTAGCTTTAATATGTGATCATCTTAGATGTGATGCCATCCATTTATACAGGAATTGTCTTATGCTTGGAGCATACATTTTTTCCACCCAGTTTTACTGTTTCTTTTTAATAGAAAGTAGTTATAGTATAAATGTCAGTTGATCAAAGAATTTTGCCATGAAGACATTTTTTTCTTTTTTTTTTTTTTTTCTGTAGAGGAGGGCTTTTCAGTGGATAAATAAAAAGTTTAAGTGTAATAAGAATTCAGGATCAGTAATAAAATATAATAATCACCAATAAACGTACTTGATATGTAGAACTGGTTTTAATCTGGCCTATACAGCCAGCATTTACACTGTGAGTCCCAGGAAGGCTTCCCTGCCACCAGTTCCTGTATGCACTCAAATACTAATTTATTACATATGAAGATAAACAGTAGGTTCACAACATATTCCCCTCATTTCCTCTGAAGGAAATAGGTCCACAAGGACAAAAGGGAGATGCAGTGTGCAGTAACCGGCTCCCCTTCTCTGTGTGGTTGAAGAACAAGGCTGTAGGGTTCACCATTGAGTACACTTTTCTTCAAGGTGCATAAACTGTTCCCCATTCAAAAACTTCTTTCATTATTTAGCTAATGTAGTAAATGTTGATATCACTACTGAACATGTTTCACAGCATATGGTGACAATCTCTTGACCACAAAAATGAAGGAAGTAGTCAAATTTGTGAAAATTAATTTGGACATTTTTAATAGCATCATACAATTCCTTGATAAATGAAGCAAAAAAGCATAATTTAAAAGAAGTGTCAGCAAGAGATTTAGGGTAGTTTTCCAGTTGTCCAGAGAATACTTTGTAGTGTGTCATAGCATATCTTATATGGCCAATGAAACTCAGAACCAGGAAGAAAAGTGAAGAGCCAGATATTTTTGTTGCTTCATGACATTGTTAATTAACCTTGCCAGTGTGTTGTTACATAAAAAATAAGAGCATGAAACTGGATATTTGGACCTCTCAGAAATGCATTATATCATATGTAGGCACCATGTTTTGTTTTTTGTTATAGACCTTTTCCTGCGGTACTAGAACTGCTTCCCTATGCATGCAGCTCCTAAAATGCTGACATAGTATTCTGTATGTTTGCTCCATACCATTAATTGCTTCTTATATATTTTATGTCAAGTAAATAATTTAAAGTACATTACCAGTTGTGCTCCCCCTGACTCTAGGCATATTGAATGTATACTCTATATAAATTTTCTCCTATAGTCAGAGGATCCAACCAGTGCTAGAACTGTCTTGTCACAGTCATATTTAATTTCTTTTAAAATTATGATTTAAAAAATTGACTCTTTGATTTCTGGGATTTGAAAGTTTTCTGCATTTACTGAAAAACTTCCTGTACCTCAGAGCACAATCATTGTCTTTAACACATTGTACCTTAGCAACACAGTCTCAACACTGGTATTAGGAGACAAAGAACATTTTTTTAAGCCTGCACAAAAGTGCTTTCTCTATTAACACTGGCAGTTTTGCATATTAATCTGTTTAAAGATTAGAACTAAGCAACCCAGTACCCACCCCTCTGTAGAGGACTCTCTAGATGGTTCAGTCAGCAAGCATCTCCTCATGGCATGAGGTACCTCTGCATCATTTCTGGTCTGCCCAGATCTAGGACAGCCCAGTACTTGGTGGAC
This sequence comes from Corapipo altera, assembly GCF_003945725.1. Taxonomy (NCBI): domain Eukaryota; kingdom Metazoa; phylum Chordata; class Aves; order Passeriformes; family Pipridae; genus Corapipo; species Corapipo altera. The sequence continues at coordinate 53,544,333 of NW_020884872.1, read as the reverse complement.
ATTGGAAAAACCCCTCCTTTCACTTAGTTTTCTCGACATTACAGCATGAGAAATTAGTTCTCTTTTAGCTGTGCTTGATAAGGAGTAGGTTACCTATATCTATCACCAGTCTTTGCTAGCCACTGAAAGCTGTTCCTTCACATGGGTCCCAAATACTGTGAGGGTGGCCCAAAGGTGTTGAGAAAGGGGGCACAGGCAAGAATTAAGAACTGGTTACTTTTAGGTGAGAGGATACATAATAGGAAGATATTATGAAGAAGAGGAAACAAACATGGAGCTGGCACACTCTGGGGCAAAAGGAGGAAAATATTTTACTGAGGAATTAGTCCACAAGTCCCACTTTTTCGCTAGTCAAGCAAAGCACTAATCTGTATGTACTCAAGCAAATTGAGAGAAAAATTTTGTAGGGACACCTCCGTTAAAAAATAACTTTGAAACCATCTGCTCACACTGCATGTAGTGTTATTCCAGAAATTTTTACCTAGAAACCAACACCCTGAAACCCTGAGAATGCATTTTTCCCAATGGAATAGTACACTCCGCTACTCTTCTGTAAGGCTATTTTTAAGATTCTTACGGTATGAGTAAATTTTCTTGTCTTTCACAACAGTCAGAGACAGCTGGGCAAATATGTCCCTGCTAAAGACACTAGCATGACACAGGTTTGAATTTGGCTCAGGTTATCAATTCTGACAAGATCCAGACATATACAGAAAGATGGATACTGGCTCTCATTTCATTCCAAACTAAATAGAATTTTCTAACAATAGTAATCCCAGTGATTTTAGAAACTGTTTGAGAAGTTACCTATTATTTATCCCCAAAGGAACTTGGTTCCTGTGGTTATCAAAATAATATAAAATCCCAAACTAGGTCCATTTGGTTAGAGTTCAAATCTGAAATTATTTGGTGTAAATAAACAATTTTGTTATAAGAGAGAAAAAGTTTCTGCATAGCTTTACTAAGTCTTCAGCTAATGATATAATTAATCCAATGTATGTATGTAATACACATATATGTGTAAGTGTATTGCATTTGCGTGGCAGGATTTTGGTAGTGAGGGTAGCTACAGGGGTGGCTTCTGTAAGAAGCTGCCAGAAGCTTCCTCCCTTCCCTCATGTTTGATGCCAGCTGGCTCCAAGACCTGACACTGGCCAAGGCCAAGCCTATCAGTGGTGATGGTAGCACCTTGATATAGCAGATTTAAGAAGGGGAAAGTTACTGCACAGGAACAACTTCAGACAGAGAAAAGAGGAGTGAGAATATGTGAGCAAAACAACTCTGCACCAAGGTCAGTGGAGAAAGAGGGGAAGGAGGTGCTCTAAGCACCAGAGCAGAGATTCCCCTGCAGGTGGTGAAGAAGACCGTCTTGTGGCAGACTGTCCCCGTGCAGCCCATGGAGGTCCATGGTGGAGCAAATACTCACCTGCAGGCCCTAAGGGACTCCACACTGGAGCAGGTGGATGACCAAAGGAGGCTGTGACCCCATGGGAAGTCTGCACTGGTGCAGGCTCCTGGCAGGACCTGTGAAGAGAGGAGCCCACACTGGAGCAATTTTTCTGGTAGAACATGTGACCCCATGGGGGATCCATGCTGAAGCAGTCTGTTCCTGAAGGACTGCACCCTGTGGAAAGGGACCCACACAGGAGCAGCTCATGAAGAACTGGAGCCAGAGGGAAGGACTAATGTTGTAGACATTCATGAGGCACTGTCTGCCATGGAAGGGACCCCACGATGGAGCAGGGGAAGAGTGTGAGGATTCCTTCCCTTGAGGAGGAAGGAGCAGAAGGGACAATGTGTGATGAACTGACCTCAGCCCCCATTCCCCATCCCTCTGCACCAGTGTAGAGGTGGAGATAAAGAACTCTGAAGTGAAGTTAAGCCTGGGAAGAAGGGAGGGGTAGGAGGAAGCTATTTTTAAGATTTGCTTTTATTTCTGTTTATCCTGCTCTGGTTTGATGAGTAATAAACTAATTTCCCAAAGCTGAGTCTGTTTTGTCTGTGATGGTAACTGGTGAGTGATCTCTCCCTGTCCTTATCTCCATCCACTAGCCTTTCCTTGTATCTTTTCTCCTTCCCCTACCCAGCTGAGGAGTGGAGTAATAGTGCAGTGCTGGTGGGCACCTGGCATCCAGCAGGGTCAACTCACCACAGGAACAGAAGAAAAATGCTTATTTTCTTTCTTTTCTCTTTTTGTGTTGTTGGGGGTTTTTTGTTTGGTTTTTTTTTCCCACTTATTTGTTTGTTTTATTTGGTTGGTTTGTTTTTTTGTTGTTTTATTGTTTGTTGTGGAGGGTTATGTTTGTTTGTTTCTATTTTATGCGTTTTGTGTCAACTCTAGGATAGGGTTACTCTGTGTCCCCTTTATAAAAGAAAACATTAGGGAAACAGGAACTAGTGATCAGTGAAAGGTATGACATAAACCCTTGAATATACTTAAAGCTTCTATAAAAAGCTATCTGAAAAATATTAAATATGGGTTTGAGGGTTTTGATGAAATTAAATTTTAAGGATCAGACAGAGCATAAAATATTGCACAGGATAGGAGTATATCCTGACAAGGGTTAGTGAAACAGTGGGGAATCTTAGTGCTTAGTTCCTATTGTGAAAGACTTTTGTCATGTATTTTTAAGAGTTTTGTCAGTATTAAAGCATGTAAGCCTGATTTTTAGAGAGTTAGCAGGGAACATATTGAGAAGAGTTTGTTCACGGCTGTGGAATTCAGTTTCACTGCTTACACATTTCAGTTGTGCTGTTGTGCTGTTTGTTTCATATTGACTTTCACCTCATGTTCTGTGAATTCTCCAGAGATGTTGCTGGTTAAATAATGGAAATACTTGTGTTGCAGTCTTTTGGCTCCTTGTATGGGGAAGTCAAGCTTTACTGTGAAAAGTAAATGCTGATAACTTTGTACTATACTTTTTGCGTTGAAGGAAAGGCAGGCTGACCTGGCGCTGTCTTACTGGTATTGTCAGTATGGGTGAGCTTGCATAGGCTATGTTTTTTTTTTCTTTTAAAATCTCTATCTAAAAATTACTTAACTGACATCGCATGCAAAGAACTTTACAGAGGTAACAAAAAACTAACTGTCTGCCTTTCTTTTCTCCGTAGTTTGTTGCTCAGCCCAACTGCCAGCAGCTGCTCGCATCCCGCTGGTACGACGAGTTCCCCGGATGGCGGAGGCGACACTGGGTTGTGAAGATGTTGACATGTGTTGTGATAGGACTCCTTTTTCCAATCTTCTCTGTGTGCTACCTGATAGCTCCTAAAAGCCCATTAGGGCTGTTCATCAGAAAGCCATTTATCAAATTTATCTGCCATACTGCATCCTACTTGACTTTTCTGTTCCTGCTGTTGCTTGCCTCTCAGCACATCGACAGGTCAGACCTGAGCATGCAGGGACCGCCACCAACTATCGTCGAGTGGATGATATTACCGTGGGTCCTGGGTAAATGTATTACTAAAGAAAATACAGTGAAAAGTGTTTTGACCCCTGCAGTTTTGCCATGCATTCCTGAGGCAGAATCCAGTAGAGTTCTGTCATGAATTATTGACCTACCAAAGCAGGAAAATGGTCTGTCTCCTCCAATACCTAGCAAGAGTAGTTGACAACATAGACAAACGCCAGAGTTTAAAAATTCAAAGTTTCACCATCTGATATATTACAGTGAGGGGAAAAAAAGTATATCAGGGTTCCTTCCTGTGATTAAGCAGAGCCCGAAACATACATATTGCTATTCTTTTTAATATCTATTTTCTTCAAGCTAGAAATTGTTCTGATTCTTGTAAGTGTCCATTTTTTTAATTCGTTAGGCTACTTTTAAAAAAGGATCCCTTTGTCACAATAATTATTTTTCATGTATTGGAATGAGGCATAATGTAATTTCTGAAGCATTATTATTAACCTTAGTTACCTACAGTATGCTTCCTTCTAATATGACAGACCCATGTATTGAAAATATGATGACCAGCATTTTCAAGTGAGTATTTTCATTAAAATATGCATGCAGAGTAATTTTTCTGTGCAAAAACAGTGATGAGAACTTGTCATGCAACTTAAAAGCAAATGTTCTACATCAGAAGGAATAAGAAAATTCCCTAGCACTTTTAAAATGGAAGAAAATATTACCACTCTATCCTGATAGTTTAAAATAAAAATTTCGGTCTGGGCTTATTGGAAGCCTACTTTGTGTGGGCGATGTCATCCTTAAATGTCTTCCTGTGTGATTCTTCCTTCCTGTCTTCTTGTGATCTTAGAAGTATCCTAGGTCCTCCCTACCTTTGCCTGTCTACCTCTCAGTGTGCTGTGGTCTCTTCCCTGTTTCTTATTTTAGGAATCAACATAAGTTGGACCAGATGAGGCCAAATACACTTGTCTTAATTTACAGAAGGAGGGATTTAGTAGTCTTAACTACAAAAATTTAAGTTTCATATATTCATTAAAATCATCATCACATAGGTTCATGCACAAACTTTTCTGAAATTTTGGAGGGATTTTGATACTGTTACCTCTTCTAGAGCTTCCCATTAAGATAGTGTCTCTTCTCTTTTTCCGAAACACCTGGGTTCTTTTAGAGTAATGAAACTAACAAGGCTTTTGGTATCATTGATCCTATATAATTTACAATGCAGTGTTGAATTCGTAATACACTGATTGGCGGTGCCTGATGTTCCAGAGAGCAATAATTTAGTGGCTTTTCCTCTACCTTGGTAGAGCACTGTGGGAAGCAGGAGGTCTACATCTGTCTTTCACGTAGGAGAACAAGTATGCATGACTGAAAACCCTGTGTACACTTACTTGTAGGGAGGCTGTCAGAACGACCTGCCTTCCACACGTGAACTGCTTTCTGAGATTTCCCCCATGGTAGCACAGCTGTTCTCACCACCAGCCCTCACTGTAAACTTTGTTGTCCTTTGCTAGGTAAATATTTCTAGTACATTAAAAAACCCCCAATATCTAGCATTATTGCAAAAGAATTATTCAATCCAGCAGGATGTCTGGAGTGACACTTCCTACAGATAAGTCAGACTAACTTCAGTAGGTGAGTTTTACATTTAAATACTTTAAAAAAAATTCCTCCAATTAATTTCCCCGGTTTTGTACTATCAAGAAATGAGAAACCGATATAAAAATCATTAACTTGATACATTGCTTCCTTAGAAATAAATGCTGCACTGACGAGGAGGAGCCAGGGAATCTTCTGTGCTGTGCCATGCCTAGAGGAGATATTAGTAGCTTTTCTGTCTGGTCTTCCAAAATAGCAGGTGGTCAGTATCTGCTTTTACAGCATCCCAAGGCTAAAGGATAATAAGAACAAATGCATAGCCGACACATAGACCTTTACATGCCAAAGTGAATGGTTTCATTCTTTGGAGCCCAAAGAAAAAGGCACAATTTGAGAAGGGCAAGAGCTAGCTTCTGGTAAAGGCAATTCTAAAATTTTGGCGATTAGCTCCTCTCCAGAAAACATGCAGTGGGAAAAGGAAGAGTCTCCATCGCCCTCAACCTCTAACAGCGTTGTTTACTTAGGAAGAGGTTTGAGTAACCCACATTCCAAAGCACTTGGTTGAAGAAGCCATTAACCCTGAGAATTACGACTGTCAAGATGCATATCATTTCTAAAAGGAACTTTAATATTTACAGTATAGACACATATGGCCAGATTACACTAGTACTGCCTGTTTTGAACAAACCCATCATCTGCAAGCAGCACAGATCAAGTCACGGGAAACTCTTGCGTAAACAAAACCTCACAAGCATGGGTAAAGATCAGTAGTCAGATACCATGTGGTTAAATAGTTTGTGGTTAATCTGGACTATGGTGTTCAGAGAAACTGCCCCTTCCAAAATCTCTTGCATCTAAACTGATGTGTTTTACACGCTGGTCTCTAGTGTTTCCTAACTAGAGGTTTCCTGTTGTTCCAGTTTCACATTTTCTATATTCAGCTATCAGAATTTGTTTGCTGTAGTGCCTTAACCCACCCAAATAATAAGGCCTCAGATTCACCCATTGTAATCTCAGGCAATTCATTAGGCCTAAATTCCCCCTGTCGTTGACGGAGACAGACACATCTCCACAGGACATTTCAGTTTACAGCATGTGGTGAATGTGTCTATTTTAGCTTTTTTTGTTTGTATGGGTGTTTTTCTGTTTTTTTGGTTGTTGGGGATTTTATTTCAGTTGGTTGGTTTTGAGGGTTGTTGTTGTTTTTAAAGGAATGATTCTCAGCCAAAACCTGCTCATTTCCTGTTCACATAATATAGGCTGTAATCTAATCATCTTTTAATAAGCTTAATACTTTCCTTAAGTCCTTATCAATAAGCTAAGGTTAGTTTACAGGCTGCAATTTAGTCTGTTGTTTCGTCTTCAAACCATACAGTTAAGCAGTTTCCTGTAAAAGAGTCTCCCAGTTACACAAGGGAGACTAAATATGAGATACATAGAGATATTTTGCCATTTTCTGGATGTAGACAAAAAATTTTGTCATTTGAGTCAAAACTTATGTGGCTCTAGGGTGATAGTTCTTTGAAACTGGAAACATGACCAAGTAAATACTTTCCACAAAGCAAAGGTTATCCTGGAGCAGCAACTACATGTCAAAACTATTAACATTTTGAACAATAGAATTCTTTGCTTTTCTCTGAATTCAAATAGCTCTGCATGTAGTTTGCATTTTAATAGTTATCTCTCTTAAAATGAAGAGAGGAAGAGGAGCTCTATGTTTCAGCCTTCTTGTCAACATGAATTTCAGCATACAGATAGTTCATAGAATTTAAGAAGTTTCAACGCTGTCCATAACAATCTGAGCTCTCCAGAGATCAAATAGTATTACTATGTAATAGAAGGGTGACTGTGCATAATTAGCACATGTTAAAAGTGTCGCTAAAGTAGTAGACTTGCAAGAAATGTCTGTATTTGTTGTATTTCCATGGAGACTATCGACATTTTTAAAAGTCTCTTAAGGAAACTTCTGCATTAATTTTGTCTTTTACATGATTAGATGATTACACAAGTGGTGCTCCAGTGTGTGGTGATTATCTGTACAACAATAAGTCAGTATAATAAGACTGTTATAACTTTAAGAAGTAGTTGAGGAAAAATCTCTCAGTAAGAAGAGTCAGAATCTCCCATCCTTGCGTCTAAACAAATAATAAACAAGCCTTGGTTTATAAGGAAAATTAATTCTGTTCTTCTTATTAGCTGTTGGTTGAGATCTCCCAAGCGTGAAAGATGCTTCACACTACAGAAACATAGGCCTATGTGCTATACTTGAGAATCCATCACCACTGAAAAAAAGGATAGGAAAATCAAGAATACCATCTTGGGAGAAAGCAAGGAAGAACAATATTTCCCATCACCAAATTCCCTATCCAGTTGCTGAGTAGCCTCTGACCATGATAGCAGTGATGCAGAGGGGAGATGAAATAAGACCCAGCTTCACCCTCTGTGTACCTTAACTGCAGCTCACATAAGGATCATATTGATTCCTGTAGACTTTTCATACCTTGTTCTTCTGCCCTAAACCATGACCTCAAACCTAGCAGTACTAAACGTCCTTGCAGTGAGCATTTGGTTCACCAGAGAGTGATACAAAATCCAGAGGAGAAAGCCATCAACCAGACAAACTTAGTGTTCAGTAGTTGTGTTTAAAAAGTTCCCTTCCAGCTGATCAGGGTGGCTGCAGCAAAGAGAACATTTTCTAGGCAAATTTGTTTGGTGAGTTTTCTTCTCTTTTATGGGCATACTTAAATGTTCATTGTATTTACATTGTTCAGAAGACTGCTTGGAGCAGGAATGCAGCCTTACTGGGTCTCTTGAACAATGTATTCCCCATCCTTTCTGTCAGAATGGTTTATGCTCTTGGAGTATGTGAATCTATAGAGAATGTGGATGTTTGGGAACTGTGCAAACTGCAGACATTTGTGGTTAGCAAACTGCTGGTGGGATATATGAGTGTACATTCTTGTTAGTACTTAGCACAATGTACATACAGACCTATGATAGAGCAAGACACTTCAGAATAATTGATCATAAGGGTTCCGAGTACCTTCTGCATCATCTTCTAAATTTGGTCAAGAAAGTGTTGTGTAAAAAATTAAATAGTTAGTATTAATTGACACATGCCAGGGAACAGATGTAGAGGATAATATGTATAGATTTATTTTATTCTTTGGTTGTTGGTGATGTTGGCTGATATGTGGCTTTTTGTACTTTATGATTTGATCTAGAATGGTCTTGCCATTTCCGAAATGGAGGGAAAAGGAAAAATGTTTTGTTTTGATGATGAAAAAAAAGCCGGAACACTTTTTCTTTGGGAAGCACTTTCAGTGGTGCCACAATCTCCAGTTAAATATGGGTAGCCATGTGCATTTTTTGGTATTCCAGTGAAAATCAGTCCTAAATTTAAAAAATATTTATAAATATATGAGTATAACTTTCCTGGAAAGAGAGATCAGACATAAATGGTGCCTCTGGCCTCTTTAGTGCCTCTTTGCCTGTCCTGGCGCAGGACCCAGACACTGTGCACGGTTATTCCCCTCACAAACAGCCATTTCTGCAGGGAAAAGCAGAAGACTTGTGTTTGATTTTGTGCATGTTCTCTTGAAATAGCTGTACTCTATTAACAAAATATCCCACAGAGATTGGGAGCCCCTGAATTATGCCAGGATGCCTCTCCACTCCTCTGTTACCTTCATATACCTTCAGCAGAGATCAGTTCATCAGTCCAGGTGTAAAGCAGAAGAGCTATTTCAAGCCTCATCAATTCTCACTGAATTCCCTGGAATGACTTTCTTTGTCTTCAGAGAGCTTTAGATCATTAGCAGCTTGTCTCAGTTCTTGTAACTGTGAAAAACGCTATACTACATAGTAGGGCAAAGTTAATTTTGTCAGTTAAATGATTTCACAGCCCAGTAAAAATATGTTCTCCAAGAAACATACTGAAAGGTTGTTGTTGATCTTGGCATGCAGAGATTGACCTTGAGGAACCCCTTCCTTCCCATCACTTAATGGTAAGGAACAAAAATAGCGCAGAGCAACCAACCTTTTGTGGGAAAGGTAAGGCCAAAATTAGCTAGGGATACACAAATCTTTTGGAAACCAAAAATAGTTCAGGATACTGGCTTTCATATCTTTCGCTGGCAAATTTTGATGTTATTATTCACAGACTTTAACCATAATTATAATTATAAACAACAAAAGTGTTGCGGAGATGGCATAAATTTTTGTGAAATGCCACAGTTGCTGGAAAATTGTTTTCTTCATTTGCTCAGGTTTCAGTACAAAATAGGAATTTAGACAGGGTGTATCTAAATATTTTTGTCTTAGAACTTAAACCACCTTTAAATGGATTTCATTGGGAAGTTATTTGTCATTTGTATCTTTTCCCTGAAGCTGAAATGTGTTCCTTAAGAGTAAAATTACAGGTCTGGGTAGCTATAATGCTATAATGGATCAAACTGGATAGATCCAAAATATTTTCCATCTGAAAGTCATCTACCAGCACAAAAAAATATTGTGTCTAACCCAAGGCTTTATCCAAAGAGACAAAGAACTTTTGTGAAAGTGTTGAGCTGCTGCCCATGCTCAAAGTTGCAAGGTTTGCCAATGGATCCTTAATTTATGAGAAGAAAAGCAGGTCCATATTTTTGAAAAGACATGTCAATGTCTATTATCCAAACATTTCAAGACTGGAAATACAACTTCAAACCCAAAATCTCTAGATAAATATCTGAAATAAAAGCTAGTCTTATTAGTGTATATGTATTTACGTATCTACACATTAATCATAGGTAGTATGTGATACCTACTACTCAATTCCTAAGAATTTTTTTAAAGTGTTATAATTATAATTAAAGATGTTATTTTTCTAAGAACATTCTTATTTAAGTGCCCTTTGTTCTTCAGTAAGAAGGATTTTAATTTCTATACATTTTTTTACTTTGAATAAAATTTAATTTTACAATATGTAGTGGTTTTTTTAGAAGAAAGAACTTTTTTCATTAATATTTCGAAATGTTTACTGCAAAAAAAAAATACTTAGCAAATACTTAGCACACAGATTTCATTTTTTTCTGATATATTTTAGTTCCTTTCTTTAGGCAAACTGAACTTCAATCAAATGGTTGCATTGATCAGTTTGCATGTATCACAGTGCTTTACAAAATCTCTCCATGGTGTCTGTCATTCCCAAGGCCTCATGTGGTCTATGGGATTCCTGCCCTGAATTTATGTCTATTTCATCCCATTAAAACCGTGGGGCATTTAATGAAATTTGTTTCTGTCATCTCAATCTGTTTCAAAATATTCATGCTGTTATTTCTCTTTTACTGCTACAATATCTAGTTATAAACAATGCAGCAAGTGTTTGAAAGTCTCACCCTCAACTTTTCAATTTAGGTCCTTGATTAATGAGGTGGAAGAGCTGCATAATGTCGATAATTTCCTCGCAAGTGGCAGTAAATGATAACAGCATGGAATGGATAGATGAGGGTCTAAGAGGCAGGTGTGACATCCAGCTGATGTGCTGAGATAGGAAAGACACAGTTGGAGCAAAGAGACTGATATCAAAAATTATCCAGCTAAAATAGTGAAATCTACTCTGAGTGGGATTATTTCAGCTAAATAGAGGCACCTGGAAGTTAGACATCTCTTTTAATTCAGCCTGATCCTCATAGCTCCCTTTTCAGTCAGTGGGAAGATTGACCCACCTGCAGATGACAGGGTTCTTGCCTTGGAGATGCTTGTTTCCTCCCAGAGAGGTAAAGGGGGCTTTGGGCAATGAATTGTCCCCAGCCTGACTGTCTAAAAGACTATTGCTTTTAGATCTATCCCTTGTATTTGGCTGGTTCCTCCTTCTTTTACCCCAGTACCTGCGTGCAAGCTGGTTATGTCCCCTCTGTTTTGTTGAGGCATCACCTTTCTTGTTGCTGAATACATAGCTTTGACATGAGCTCTAACAGCATGTGATAACATTGCTGCTTTGGCACATTAATAAGCAGGCAGTGCCTGGACTCTAGTTGTCTTTCCTACCTGTAACAGTGCCTCTATTAGACAGTCTTACCCCTGCATGTCTTCTCTTATGTCAGGTCATGTTTTGGAATTGCCCTAAAGTCTCTTTACAGAATAAAGTCAGGTACGATCCAGCTATCCATAAGTCTTCTAAATAGAAAATGAAAGTGTGCAAGGTCAGAGATAGTGCTGCTCTGATCTCTGGATTTATTTTTCTTTTTTTTAAAAAATACATAGATTTTCCTAGTTTTTTCCTGATTCTCCCAATTAATATAACGGAACAAAACTGGCATATTGTGTCACTGGGTGAAGATAAGAGTTGACTGACTTCTTCCCCCCAGACTCTTCCTTCTTGCAAAAAGATACAGTTATGATCTACGAGATTTCAAGACCTCTGGCTAGGTGACCATAAATCAAACCTAAACAGCACCACTGGAAGTCCCTGAGGTTTGTGGCTCAGAATAGCTTCATCATGTAAGCTCACTGGGCCTTAGGGAAGTCATCAGCTTTGCATAAAGGCGCTGAGATTTCAGAGTACACTTTTCTAGAATAGCCCTTCAGGTACACTTGGGAGGCTTTACAGAACTCCAGAGATCCCAGTTCTCCCAGCATTCAATTCTCCAATTAAGCACCCCTAAGGATACCTAGCCATAGAGACCTGGTAGCTGCAAAGGCTGATCACAGATTTCATGGTGAGATTGCCCTGGAGCTGTGAATTTGAGCAGTCAATCTTAGGACTTTGTACCAAGATTTTCATTCAAAAATTCATGTTTGGGAAGCTCTGCTGTGCATACATGGACTGTGTGTCTGTCACAAACATAACATCCATCCATCAGCCTAGCTTCAAATTCTCTGGATTCACATAAGATCTCAGGAAGTGCATTTATATATGGAGTGTGCACTTAGATGCTTTGGCTGACAAGAAGATTAAGCTATCACATCTCCATTACAACCAAAATGTGGGATTTTTGGGTTTCCATTGATGTTTGTGTGGAAAGAACAAGCCCTGCATCAGGATGAACATAAAAGTTGTCTTGAACTAAGAAAAAATTAGAACCACCACCTTTACGATGTCAAAGTATATTCAGAACTATCAGCTGACAAATGACTTCAAAATTGCTGGTAGCTTGGATTAGTTGTGTTTCTAATTCAAAATTATCAAATTTACAACAGCCATGTACTCTCTTCCACTATTCTATAATAGGTCTGTATTTCTCTGTTACTGTCGGCTTTACAATTACATTTCATTTTCTGAGGCCCAAGAAGTGCTTGGGAAAACAGTTTTCACTCACAAAACAGATCAAATGCAGCAGTGTTAGTCAGCATTTCTTTTTCAATCTCTACATAATCCTATTATATTTTAGGCAGTGCTGTCAAAGCATATGATGCTGAGCAACAATCTTACACAGAACAGCCCTGTTGCAGTGTGTGTAAGTTCATGTCTTTGACTGGTTGTGAACCATGGAATATCTTGGCAAAAGAATTTAATGAACCTAGATCCTCTTGTTTAAGCATTCATCCTATTATTCATCACATTCTATTTACGCTCTGTTTTTAAAGAGTATTTTAAAGAGAATTCTTAACTCTGTTGAGTTACGAAAAAACCATTTAATTCTATGTGTATATTGATTTCTACAAAGCCTTTTTATTTGAGGATCTTCTATCAGTCCAACTGTCTGCTTTCTATGCCATAGCAGTCTTCCCAGTTTAAAGATCCTGCAATTACATCTGTATTTATTAAATGAAAAAGAGCAAGGCACTGTTTTCTAACACTGAGACTTAGGGGCTGTATCTCTATTAGACAGCCTTCAGCTCCAGATCTCCTCTGAGCCTTAAGCCAGGTCTCCTCCTGAGCAGAGCAGTGATTTGTATGTGCAATTCTGCGGGTGAGGCAGGGGTGATTTAGAGCAGTGTCTGAAATGTGAAGGATATATTGCAGCCCACAAAATAGCTGCTTTTATGACCTAACAATGCTTAACATGTTATACCTGAAAGGTAGTAGAAGTGCAAGCAGGGACATTTGTAAGTTCATGGCCTGCATGGTGAAGGTTGGAGGGGACTGTGGAGAGAAGGAGGAGCTAGAGCTGCTGTCACCATGTTCATACTTAACATATATGGATCATGAGTGACCAGGTCTTTGAAGAGGAAGTGGTTAAGTCATTTCACAGGCTGAAACAGGCAGGCATATAGGAGCCTGCCTAGTAGCCCTGGGAAGGTGTGTTCCCTTTGTGATGGCACTTGGGCAGTTAACAGCAGCAATGTAGCATTATACAGTGGATATTGACTCCTGCCATGCAGTCATGTTCATCTGTTTTCTCACTGTGACACATCATGATTGCAGCTTGAAAATAAGTTAGCTTCATAACAGTGCTATATTTTGTTTATTAGTTTTATCTGCTAAAGTATAGCTAGAGTTTCAATCAACCTGTCTAGGCTATTGGAGACAGTAAAATTAGTATATCCCACTTTTCTGTCCACGTGTTCCCAGCATGGTCCTTTCACAGAATGTGTTGTCCCAGCTCTGCAGAATGCTGAAATGGTGATGTGGCATGGCTGAAAATGAATCCTATGAAGATAAAAGTTACTGGATCAGTCAGGTGATTGAGATACTCCTGAGGCTTTGTGGTTACTGTGATGACAAACGGAAACAAGATGGGACCATGTGTCAGAGGTTTGAGGGCAGAAGTTGGTGAGGAAGGGAACTTTTCTTTTAGAAAGCAATCAGGAGACAGAAAGGTCAAGCCAAACCACTACCAAATTAAATTGTAATAACTCAAAAAACCTACCTGGCACAAACAAGAATAGATCAGGTATCACTTCTTCGGGATCATGTTTGCAAAAAAATCCGAAGTTTTCCATCCAGTCAGCTAGAACACCATTAAGACAAAATGTTAAGATCCAAGGACAATTAAGCTCAGAGGAAGGAGAGATAGAACTCTATAGGCTCCTGCACAAAATCTCCTCAAAATTTTCTAAAAGAACATATGATAAGCAAGTGTAGAAAAACCATGTTGAATTAACTGTATCTCAACATCAATGTGAGAGACTGGCCTTATTTGTCCCTCTAATAAACATGAAAGTAAGAAATTCCTATAAGAAAATAATTAACTGTGAAAAATTAAAAGCTGTAATGGTATTGTTCTTAAAAAAATCTCTGTAGATAATAATATGAAAAATGCATCTAAATGTTCCATGTTTTTTTATTACCGTATATACTGATTTCAACTGGGATAGAGTTAATTTCCTTCACAGTGGCTAGTATGGGTGTTTTGGATTTGTGTTGAGTGCAGGGTTGATAATGTGGAGATGCTTTTGTTATTGCTGAGCAGTGCTTACACAGAGCCAAGGCCTTTTCTACTTTTCATACTGCCACACTGACAAGGAGACTGGGGATGCATGGGAGGCTGGGAGGAGACACAACCAGGACAGGTTACCCGAACTAACCAAAGGAATATTCCATACCATATGACATCATGCTCAGTATGATGAGCTGGGGGGAAGAGAAAGGAATGGAAGATTTGGAGTGGTGGTGTTTGTCTTCCAAAGTAACTGTTATGTGTGATGGGTCCCTGCTTTCCTGGTAATGGCTGAATACCTGCCTGCCCATGGAAATCAGTGAATTAATTCCTTGTTTTGCTTTTCTTGTGTGTGTGGCTTTTGCTTTCCCTATTAAACTATCTCTCAACCTACAAGTTATCTAGCTTTTACCCTCCTGTTTCTCTCCCTGATCTGACTGGTGGGGAGTGAGCAAGCAGCTGCATGGGCCTTGGTTCCTGGCTGGGCTTAAACCACAGCACCATATTATACAATAGTGTGGAGTATCTTCTTCAGAGAGGTTTTAATGTTTATAGCATTAAAGAGTCTGCACACAGTTGTCTCTCAAGCTGTTAAACCAAGTTCATGTCAAACAACTTGCAAGATTTCCCATTGGGATTGAATATTTCTGTTGCACTGTGTCTAGCACAATGTGTGCTCTGCTCACCTGGAAAGCAGTTTCCGTTCCTTCATGTCCCAAAGGAAGGTATCAATAAAAAACATCCTGCTGAAGACACTACTCTTTCATATGGAAAAGAAAGACTTTAGTTCAGGATTAAGAATAACAATAGAAATTCTCTTCCTTATTGTGTGGGTTTCAATCAAAATAAATTAATGTGTTGGATTGACTCCTGCAGTCATAAATTTTCTAATTTGAATTATTTTACATTGGTTGCCAAGAACTGAGTTGGCACTGGTGACAGGTTTTAAGACCCTTTTTGTACTTTCTAAGATACTGTGACAAAAGAGATTGAAGAAAGCCAAAGAAATTGCTCTTGTACAAGCAGAAGTTTTTGGTTTTGTTTGTTTTGGGTTTTTTTTGGTTGGTTGGAGTTTTTTGGTGTGTTGTTTATTTTTGGGGTCTTTTTTGGAGGTAGGGTTATTTGTTTGGGTTTTAGAGCACTTATCTATCTACTCTTTATACTTGATGTAAGGAGAATCAATCTGTAGTGTCCAGATCTATAAATAAGTGTCTAGAATAGTCACAGCCTTTTTTATTTAATATTCATGCTTAATGAATTGTGTTCTATTTACAGGTTTTATCTGGGGTGAAATTAAACAGATGTGGGATGGTGGACTACAGGACTACATTCATGATTGGTGGAACCTCATGGATTTTGTAATGAACTCCTTGTACTTAGCAACAATCTCTTTGAAAATTGTTGCATTTTCAAAGGTAAACTTTTTTTTTTTAAATTAGCAAAATTTTTAAAATAAATGAAATGAGGCTTCTTCAGTCTTTCCTCTGTATTTGGAGTTGCCCAGGTTTAGCAATGCAAGAGATGTATGATGTGCTCATTGCATCCTCTGCAGCAATGACAAGAAGCTAAAAGAGTATAAAAGCAAAGAAAACATTGGATTTTATGCTTTTTTCTTCTTGGCTTATGCAATCTTTTGTTATTTTGTCATGAACTGTCATACTGTTATTTTCTTGTAAAAGGAAAATTAATAATAATGTTTTATAATGTTTGCATACAATTATGTTTTTTGTTAATATTTCATTATTTTTCAGTAAGAAATTATTGCCCCTAAGACAGATTTATGCACCATGCAAAACTTGTGTCTGTTCACAAAGGTCCATATGTCAGCCAGTCAGGAGCAAGGATGAGCAAATACCTGGGATATGTTGACACACCAGACTTCTCCTTTGACAAAAGGTTTCTGGCATGCTGGGTCTCTGACTGCAAACCTTTGGAAGTCTCACTCAAAGAAATTTGGAGCTGTTACCTGAAAGAGGAAGGTGTTCCAAAATGTGGAAAGCTGTCATTTAAAGCTAATGAAATGCCTTTTTATACACAAGGATGCCTTATAAAGTGACTGGAAGATAAATAGTCATTTCACTTTCCTATGTAACAAAGTGAACAGTTCATTTAAAACAGATGTTTCTGAAGTATTGGAGTTGACCAGTTATTTACTTTAGAATAATATTAATTAGAAGACATTATAATCCTTTCATCTCCTAGACAGCTTCTGCTTACGATAATCACATTCCACGGTGACAGTATCTATGCATCCATTACTCTCCAAATTGGTGCTTAACATGTCAATGATAATCAACACAGTACATAAAGCACTCTTTGGTGCTGCAGCTATTATTTTTTTACTGCATGTTCAGTGTTGTATCTAAAAACCTTTTTGTTCCTTTAAAAAGCCTCAGTTTTGGTAGTCAACTGAAACACATGATGATATAATGAACAGAGTAATACAAGTGTGATTTAATACCCAGCCACATTTCCTTCACATACCTACAACAGAATTCATTACCAGTATGCCAGATGAGATTGAGAGGATGCCAAATGTAACCAGTATGTTTTGATGTAAAGCTTTAATTTTCTTTTCTTAAGCCTTGCAAGATAGGTTTTCCTAAGTTACAGCTTTTCTGTATTTATTGATTCAAATATATAAGCTCAGATGAATCAGCTCAAGCCATCTAAGAAAACATTTTGACTAGCTCTCTTGAATAAAATTACGAGTGCCCTCATGCTACTCTCCTCTGTGATAAGTATTCCCAGAGTAAAACATAGTGTTTATTGCCTATTTAAGTCTCTCTGACTGATACTGTAGTTAAGTAGATGGATATTTACAGCAGCCGATGGGATAGTGTAAAATACACCAAAGCATTTAATTTCAGGATGAGTGTACTGCTAAGATAAAGTTATCAGTTTCATTGCCAGTATTCAAATAAAATGAATACATCACATAATTTTTAAAGGGCTATGCTTTTTGTCTCTGTGTATCAACATGTGAGGTCTTACTAAATTATCCAGTATGTCCACTGAAAATGCTTTATTATCCATAAAAATGTCATAATAAACAATGCATTGTCCGACAGTTTTTGAAAGTACAAGATGACAAATTTTAAGCATCACATTTGTTTTGATGGAGGGTTATGGATAGAAATCATGGTGCTTTAGGAAAAAATGGTTCTTTTTATGGTTTTGGAAGATACTTTATTATGTACTGATGTGTAAAGTTAGGTGCAGTGCCAACTTCTATGCAGAACCTGCTTGCTTTATCTTAAATATTTGTTAAACCTGAACATTGGACCTAGTGCTGTTTCTTTCCAATTCTGCTAGAAATTACATGCAAGTTCATATTACTGATAATGTGTGTCAGCTTTGACATGAAGAACTAGTAGAGAAACATGTTGCTATTTAGGGAAAGAAGTCTGAAAAATAACTAAAGCTACATTATTTGTCTCAATATTTACTGGTGTAACGATCACTGTGTCAGGTCTACTTTGTTCAGTAGTAAATAAGATTATATATCTCCTCTGCCTCCAGTTCTGCAAAAGCTAACATCTTCTTACATATTTGCATTATAGAATGGTTTTGATTGATATTTTACCAGATTCATAGACCAAATGTCCATTTATATAGGATGATTAACACCCCTCTGTCCCTGAGAAACGGACTCAATTCTTCACTGTAGTTACCATTTTAAAGCCCTCTGCAAGGCCTCCTACCCCCTTCCTACTGCTGCTCTGAAATTCAGCATAATGACTGCAAAGATTGGGTCATACATTTTAAAATAGGAAGAGTTCACATTTACATATGATCTTTCAGGGAAGGATTTAAAATACTTTTCCTGAAATGAATATTACGTAACTTTTCTTTTTGTGATCAGAAACAAGGCGTTCACCTTTGACCAAGGTCCAACAGCCCATTAAACATTCAAGTAGCCTGATCTACATGTCTTTTTGATCTCTCTTGGTGCTTTTGTAAGATCTACAGATCATGTCTTTTGTTTTAATGTGAAACCGGTGATCACTCAGCTTTTTTCTCACAAGTGGTTCTGATATTAGGTTTGCATTAGAATTCCTTTGAGTAAGGATCAGTTGTTATCTTATATGCCCTGGGTGACATCGCAAAAGCATAATATATTTGCCTTGAAACTCTGTTGTTTATATGCTGCTCCATTTGTTTTTTGCTCTTCTTAATTTTCCGCTGATGTGCCATGTAAATTTCCTTCCACCAAGGAGCCAGTAATAGGTTTTATTTAATCACATTAAGTGATGGTTGGCTTTGTTACATGTCAAAAGGTCGTGTTTGCATTTCAACTGGGGACAGAAATTCATCAGGGTCACAAAGTAATAGAGGACTGCAGAGTATCAACATCAGGATTTACAGCAAGCTCAGTGTTGCTATATTTACTCTTACCATTTTCCATTCCTTAGAACAATAACCATTTATTTATTCTACATAGAACAGAAGAACATCAACAAACATGAGTGAGAGAACAAATACTTCAATTTTGCATGTTTTGGCTTCTTTGACCCTAAGATACAGTTTTTCTTCTTCTTTTTTCCTTTTTTTTTATATTATCACTGTTCCTGGTTTTAGTATACCTTGTCTTTTTGCTTCTCTTTTTTATCTTCCTTTTCACATGGAAGTTTCTTTGCTCTCTAGATGTTTTCTTGATATTTCTAGATTTCTTTTCAGCATCCTCTACTATAGTTAGTGAAATCAGTAGGTTTTTGTTGCTAGAGCCCTCTTATCCTCATTATTTTCTTTCTGGCTTCTTACAGTTAATATATTTCACAGATCATTTCCAAACTTATTTCTCAGGCCTTCATCTTTCTCGCTTTTTTTCCACCAAGTATTTCCAGTATCTTACATAATGTTTCTTCAAAACTAAAATAACAGCCATCACTCTCTGCTTACAACCATGACAGCTTTTGAATTGTATCCACACATGCAGGAAGCAGTTGGGCCCAAAAAAGGCAGAGTCAGTTAAACTGAAATAATATAGTTGTGCCTTTTATTCCCATTTTTACAAATAGGAGGTTATTTGATCTTTTTTGAATGTTTTAACAAACAAGTTTTGTGTCTTGATCCAGGACATCACAGACAAAGTCCTTTATTCTCACTTTTCTCCTCAACATCATTTCTTTTAGAAAATGTGACATTAGATACATCTAGCCAGACTACAGCTGTAAGGCAGCCTCTCCACTTCCCCAACCATCAATGAGGAGAAAATGAGAAACTTAAAAGAGAGCAACTCATCTGACCTGTTTGGGATATCCGCTTTCCTACTACTCTAGAAATTCTCATTTTTCTTTGCTGACTGTAAAACTAGGTGACAGAGAACACAGATATGGCTATCCACATCTGATTCATTAAACTTCATCCTTGCTCTCTTGCTATGTCTTATGCTATACTTATTAAGTTTCCTGTACTCCCATGTTTTTCTCAGTAGGGTTCCTTAGTTTTTTCCTATCTCCGCCTCTTCTGCAACGTCCTTGGAATCTACCACTACTTGCCCTCACCTAAAATATGTCTGCAGTTTGATGCTTTTGATTGTCTACCAAAACCCCCATTTCTTCTGAGTTCCAAATATGTTCTTTATTTTACTTTATTCCCCCAGTACACCCAGTGTTCTTTTCCCTAACCTGAGCATCTACTCAGATGCTCAGGTTTAGGTTCATCACCTAATCTTTGTTTGTACCAACAGTTGTTCCTAGTTATTTAATAGGTGCAAGTTTGCAGCTATGAGGGTTGTAAAGTGCCATGAGAATCTGCGGTACTGTGCTGTATAATATTATTCAAAGAAAAACATTATAGGAATCATGGTGAGAAATTTTCAGCTCTCTCTTCTCAATAAACATGGAAAAAATTTTCTTCTACTTTTTCTTTGTGTTTTATCTCTTAGCTGTTGTCTCTGTTAACTAAATTCTGTTTTCTTCTGCCTGTTTTTCATCACTGATCTTGAATCAATCAGAACTGAACTGAAGGGCAATAGTTGATGAGGCAAAAGAGCATGTCTCTTGAAGCTCTAATTCCAAATGCAGTAAGACTTGATTTTACAGCATGATCATTAGGGAGAGGATAGTCTAATGAAGAGAGTACCAATCTATGACTCCAGCAGGTCTAGATTTAACTCTCTGCTCTGTAGAGAACAAATATTACTGGTAATGAAATGTGAGGCTGAATAATTCTTAACTCTTTAATTGACTGTTCTCCTATTTTGCAGTTCTCATCTACAAATCCACAGACTTGTCAGCTGCTATGGCTGCTTGTATATGAGTAAATGAAATTGTGCCAAGGATTGCTGTCAGGCACTGGGACGGACAGTTGCACGTGCACTACCAGTCACTTAGAGAAACCCTGGTGTGGTGGACTACTGTGCAAACTATCAGTGTCCACAACAATGTCCAGTTCCCATTACAATTTGAATCCTAGAATCACAGATGCATAGAATAGGATGGGTTGGAAGGGACCTTTAAAGGTCATGTGGTCCTGTGCCTCTGTAATAAGCAGAAACATCTTCAGTGAGATCAGTCTGCTCGGAGCCCCATCCAGCGTGACCTTGAATGTGTCCAGGGATGGGGCATCTATCACCTTGCTGGGAAACCTATGTGTTTCATCACTCTCATCATAAAAAATTTCTTCCTTACATCTGGTCTGAATCTACCCTTTTTCAATATAAAACCATAAACCCATGTCCTATTGCTACAGACCCAATTAAAAAGTCTGTCTCCATCTTTCCTATAAGCTCCCTTGAAGAAGGCTTCAAGGGAAGGGAAGGGAAGGCTGCAATAAGGTCTCCCCAAAGACGCCTTTTCTCAGGCTGAACAACCCCAGCTCTCTCAGCCTTTCCTCAGAACAGAGGTGCTCCAACTTTCTGATCATTTTCATCTGGACCTGCTCCAACAGGCCCATGTCTTCCCTTTACTGAGGATGCCAAAGCTGGATGCAGGTGTGCAGTAGAGGATGTCCCTCTATTCTCACCAGAGTGGAGTAGAGAGGGACAGAACCACCTCCCTGGACCTGCTGACAGCACTTCTTGTAGCCCAGAACACAGTTGGCTTTCTGAGCTGTGAGCACATAATGCTGGTTCATGTCCAGCTTTTCATCTACCAGTACTCCAACTCCATCTCCTCACAGTCCCTTCATTCCCCAGCCTGTATTGGTACTGGGGGCTGCCACAACCCTGGTACAGGACTTTGCACTTAGTCTTGTTAAACCTCATGTGATTTCCTTGGCCTACTTCTTGAGTCGTTCACATCCCTCTGAATGGCATGCTATCTCCTTTTGGCACGTCAACTGCACCACTCAGCTTAGTGTCATCTGCAGATTTGCTGAGGGTGCCCTCAACCCCTCTGTCTATGTCATTGATAAAGATGTTAAACAGTACTGGTCCCAACACAAATCCCTGAGGGATGCTACTTGTCACTGATCTCCATTTCGACATGGAGCTGCTGTCCAGTTCTCTGCGGATGCAACCATTCAGCCAATTCTTTATCCACCAAAAAGTTCACACACCAAATCCATCTCTCTCCAGTTTAGAAAGAAGGATGTTGCAGGGGACAGCGTCAAAGGACAAAAGATAGATGACATCTGTAGCCCTTCCTTTGTCCACTGATCTAGGCACTCCATTGTAGAAGGCCACTACATTAGTTAAGCAGAACTTGCCCTTGATGAAACTGTGATGGTTGTCTTGAATCACCTTCCTGTCCTCCAGGTACCTTAGCAGAGATTCTAGGCGGATCTGTTCCATGACCTTCCCTGGCACAGAGATGAGGCTGACAGGTTTGTTGTTCCCAGGGTCTTCCTTTCTTCCCTTTTTAAAAATGGGTGCAATATTTCACTCTTTCCAGTCGCTAAGGACTTTGCCTGACTGCCATGACTTTTAAAATATCATGGAGAGTGACTTGGAAACTACATCAGCCAGTTTCTTTAGGATTCTGGGATGCATCTCATCAGGTCCCATAGACTTATGTATGTTCAAGTTCCTCAGGGGGTCTTGAACCACTCTGAGAGTCGTCACCTTCTTTGGAGGATGAGTGTACTGTTGAAATGATGTGGTGCCTGTGTTGTCTCATCTTGCCCCAGTGACACAAAGAGTCCCTTTCCTTACTGCTGCGAGCATGCACAGTAGCTTTGAAGGATGCATCTGTGTGGCCTAGAGTAGGTAAATACAGACTACTCCATAGTCTCTCTTTGAAAGGGGCTTTATATTATATTATCCCTTCTTTTTAGAGTGCTTCATAGCATAAATTCTGTCCTCTGATATGTTCCGTAAAACAGATTATTGAGATGAAATAAATAATAATGAGTCTGCCACAGTAGTTAAGCCTCAGTTCAAAGTAATATCTTTCATCTTCAAGAAATTTTTGGTAGAGCTGGAACAGGAAAGAGTCACAGTTCCAGGGATCAGACTTTTTGATAATGAGGCACACAAGCAGTTTGCCATGGTTCATTAATAAGCAGCTTTTTCATCATTGGTCTAGTATTAGTGATTAAGTGATATACTTATTCCTTGATTGAATGCTTTCTTCCTACTTGCCAAATTTTTTGTGGGTTTCTATCCATAATTGTCAACTCTGCACTGTTCTTCAAAGAAATCATTTACCTGATATTACAGTTGGAAGTTTCTATAATTCTAAAAATGAAGGTGTTCAAAACTGTTCCTTTTGTTCTGTCAGAATTTTTAGACTTGCTTTCGTTACTCTAAAAATTTATTGTGATATCTGCAAATTAACTGAACAGCTTATGAAGAAACTGGCATATTTGTTTATGCATAAAAATAGTGGAGTAATTTCTTCCCTTCTGCTTGTTTTCAGTATAGTGGGTTAGTTCCACGGGAGAGCTGGGACATGTGGCATCCAACCCTGGTGGCTGAGGCCCTGTTTGCAATCGCAAACATCTTTAGCTCCCTGCGCTTGATCTCGTTATTCACTGCAAATTCTCACCTGGGACCTCTGCAGATATCTCTAGGAAGAATGTTGCTGGACATTTTGAAGTTTCTCTTCATATACTGCCTTGTGCTGCTAGCTTTTGCAAATGGATTGAACCAGCTGTACTTTTACTATGAGACAAATGAACCTGGCAACTGCAAAGGAATACGATGTGAAAAGCAGAATAATGCATTTTCAACGTAAGTGTCTGATCTATTTCTATCCTTCCCTTCTGCCTCAAATATTTTAATCACTTTGATGTGGTTTACAGGAAAGAGGCTCCCTTTTCTATTGGTATTACACTGGTGTCCTGACAACCACATTTAATTTTACCCTAATTAAAAAAAAAATAAAAAATTAACACTACATCACTCTGTAATAACTTCACCCCATACCACAGTAAAGTCCATACAATCAAGATATCTCAAAAGATAAAAGGTAAAAAAAAGGTAAGAGGAAGATATATGAAAGTAGAAGGTACATATTTAGAATTAAAGTCACCAGATCAGAGGTTAATTATCCAGGCAGCTGTAACTCTGCATTTCTTCTGTGTCTACACGTGAGCATTAAATAAGTCTGCTATCTAACATGAAGATTTCTTGTAAATGTGATAAACTGACGCAGGAAAGGAACGTGCAGTCCAATCTTCTACTGACCCTACACACAATCAAATTTCTATTCTAATTTTTGATATAAAGAATTTATTTTTCTTTCACTTTAAGTCAATTTTACTTCATTCTGGTTTTTAGTTCATCTATAGTACCAAAATACTACCAAATTAACACTAATTCTCTATCTTGTCTTTCAACTTCCAGCCCAAATCAAACTCCTGCTATAAATGTCTGTTCCCTACTTACTTCTGTGTATCTAGGCTGTTTTTAAAATAAAATTATTACCAATAGCTTGCTTCTCAAGGTAGATAATTTTATAAAAATAGCAGCCTTTATGTCATATTAATCAACTATGTTTTCTCAGGCACAGCATA
Organism: Corapipo altera; assembly: GCF_003945725.1. Taxonomy (NCBI): domain Eukaryota; kingdom Metazoa; phylum Chordata; class Aves; order Passeriformes; family Pipridae; genus Corapipo; species Corapipo altera. Next base: position 53,520,122 of record NW_020884872.1, on the reverse strand, counting down.
TTTATCTTGCATATTAATAACATCTACGCAGGTCTAAATTTTATGTGATCTGAACAGAAAAGCACAGGGAAATTTTTCAGAGCTCAACTTTGAGGGAAGCAATATTATTAATTTGGGAAATAGCAGGGCCTACTGGTAGTAGTGTCAGAAGATGGTGCCAAGGCAAACTGTGATGAGCTTTTTCAGCAATTGTGGGGAAGGTAGAATAGTGGTTGTTCAATTTGTGCTCAGACAAGTGTAAACCATATAAGGGGCTCCAGAGTTGTACTTTACCACTCAGATACACCATGTTACAGGAGTAGAGATTCAGGACCTGCCCTCTCAGGTTCTCTCTCTAGGATAGAGCTGTACTGAGTTGCATGGAAACATTTCACAGATGATACCATATGGTGGGAAGGAGGCCAAAGGGTTACATTTTGTCCATCTCTGGACAGTACATCCCAAAGTGTGGGATGCAGGGTGATATGAGTCCCTGCAGTTCAGCAGCCTCCCTGCTCTAGGTGCAGTAGGGGTAGCACTGGTGGTCCACACGTCCTCTGTGGGTAACCTACTTCTGGTGTTGGGGTGAAAGAGCAGGAGAGAGGCCACAAGGAAGATTCAGTCCAGTTAATCTCAAGATACAGGCCTAGATATGCAGAAAATTTTGCTCCAAACTTTTGAGAAGCAAAGAGCATCGCTAGGACCATGCTTATAACACTATAGTGTAACTGAATATTGCACTAAAGTGAAAATTTTTCAACCTATCTAGGATTATTTTCAAAAGTTCATCATTTTTACTAGCTTCCTAACCATTGTCCTAAACTTCTCTAAGGGAATATCATATACTTTAATTATAAAAGAATGTTTCTTTTGAGAACAGCATGCTTTTTTCTGTCTCCCTTCTTTGCAAAACAAAACATATGCTAATGATACTAATGTCTTTCTAATTATACAACTCCTTTTATCTTAGTGACTCTCAACACAAATCAATATTGCATAAACTGACTAGGTATGAGGATACCAGACTTCTTCAACAACCTGGTGAAACACAAACATGGAGTAACTTTTGGATCCTTATTTTACCCCCTTCAGCCAAGGCAAAGGGTCAAAATGCTTCAAAGGAAGATGTCCATCATAAGATCTCTAAAACTGTATTTATCCCTCTGAAGTATAAACAAAATCAGTGTTTTGATGACAGGCTAATTTCTAGATTCTGTATTATACATCTAGAGGTTCAGATATGAAACATTAAGCTATTGTTTTGCTAGAAAGGTATTCCATCTATGTTGGCTTACTGTGGTAAGCACCATTCACCTCAGTCAAGTCAAGGACTTTTGTGTGTTTTGCAAAAAACTGAACAATCTGAAAACTAAATGTGTTTTATTATACAGCTATTCCTTTTGGGTTTTGTTTTTCAGATTATTTGAAACGCTGCAGTCATTATTCTGGTCTATATTTGGACTCATCAATCTCTATGTGACCAATGTGAAAGCAAGGCATGAATTTACTGAATTTGTTGGGGCCACTATGTTTGGTACCTATAATGTAATATCTCTGGTTGTTCTACTCAACATGCTAATAGCCATGATGAATAATTCTTACCAACTTATTGCTGTAAGTTGTTCCTTATTAGATCATTTACAATATATGCCTTCTCTCTGTTCCTAGATCCTGTTTTTCTGGCAGTAAAACATTTTACAGACAGGACATTGGGACAAATTTTCTGGTTTGATCTAGTTCTTTTGGACTTTTTTGGAAGGAGGCAGAAACCAGACCCAAGCTGGACTGGGTAGAGAGGTACTTCCTCACAACACTGAATAGGAAAGAGGTGACCCTTATGAAGAAACCAGCTTGTGGGTTGGGAAGGGTGTGCTGATGCTTCCGGCAAATGATGGACTTCAGCCCTGCCCAAGCTGCACTGTACAAGACCTCTTCTGAAAAAGAGACTGCCCAAGATTGTTCTGTCTCTGCTTTATATTTGTTAGCATTTGAAAGACTGTTATTTTTTTATTTTTATCTGGCGTGAATATACATGAATATACAGTTAACAGAAATTGGATACCCATGTGCCATGGACAATTTTGGACCCATTTGCAATTCATCAAAATTTCATGTCTTCTCGTTCAGCCATGTCCTGTTTTCTCCTTTAATGAAAACTATTTTTATCCTTGTCAGAGCTATTTGCTCATTTTTATTTCTCAACTGTCTACTAAGGAGACTATGGGAAATAAACACTGATTCATCATATGATAATTCAAATATGATCATGCCAAAAGCAAACAAATAAAAGAAAGCTTTGGTCTTAAGATTTTAATATGTGCCTTTTTTTTCTAATTTGGAAATTACGAGTTTTTCAAAAAGAAATACTAACTACCTGTATTTTTATAACACTTGTTGGCAATGTCTTGTGCACAATATCACAACACAGTACCATTCACCAAAACTTGGGCTGCAGGTAATATACTTTTGCTACTACAACTTCTAAATTTCTATGTTGATTACTGTATGGCTAGGGCTAGACCTGGCTACTGTGTTTGTTATCCAAATCCAGTATTAGTGATTTAAACTTTTTATTCAGCTGCTAAGATTTAGACATATTTCCATGGACTTTAGTTTTGATTTTTCCAAACTTTTCAGAATTATATAATACTATATAAAATCCAAAAGAAATAAAATTTCAAATAAAAGTTAAAAACCATCCCACAACCTATTCCCAATATAGAATTCTGAAGTAGAAGGAAAAAAAAGATACTTGCCTTAGCAGTTTTAGTAGCCTCATGATTTGTTGGATAACTTACTTGTGAATTTCGGGTGCTGACAATTACTGAGAAAACTTACTGACTTGTTGAAGCTGCTGCAGAGCAGTGTAATTAGACTGATCTATGTGGAATAATGATGTGTTGCTTTTATAATAAAACATTTGTTCTAGAAATGTAGTATTTTTCTGCTTGTTTTTCCTAGAGACTTTTAATAATTTAAATGCTCGTAACAGGGAAAGAAATGCTTATAAGTGGATATATACTTTACATACCGAGCATCTCGTTACCGAAGTAAAGCAGCTTAGCTTTGCTTTGCGCTAAAGACCTTATTTCAAAGAAGATGGCAGTATTTTAGCAAGACAATTCATTAGTATTTCAGGGTTATTCTAGTTTTAGTTTTTCAGATTTTTGTAGAGGTTTGTTTCACCTTCTTAATTACAGCAATATCTATGTTGATGTTGTGTTTCTGGTGTGCAGGATCATGCAGACATTGAGTGGAAGTTTGCTCGAACAAAGCTCTGGATGAGTTACTTTGAAGAAGGAGGAACTCTGCCCACTCCTTTTAATGTCATACCAAGCCCAAAGTCTCTGTGGTATCTGATCAAATGGTTATGGAGACACCTTTGCAAGAAAAAAATTAGAAGAAAGCCTGAAAGTTTTGGAACAATAGGGGTAAGTAATGGAATTTACTCTGCCTTTAGTCTTCCTCTTTGCTATTTAGATGAGCCTTTCTCAGCCATATAGAGCATCCGAACAGTCAAATAATGTGCATATGAGTTAGAGAATAATTCTAGTAGAGAATGTTTACTTTTTACATTCGTGTCAGTGTATTTTACTGAAGACAAATCATCATATCCCTGTGCAATGGCAATATGAAACATGACTGTGCCTTTTTTAGAGATAATTCAAGAAAGATTAAAAGTGATACAGAATACAAGAGATCAAATGTGTATACTTGTCTACCAGTCCCAGAATTTTTGGTTGATGATCTCCAGCTCCAAGTGCTCAATTATCCACTGTTCAGGTGTAACTGATGTATCATGAACCACAGACTCACATATAAAGTATTCGTCATGGGATATTCTCTGTGTCTCTGTTTCCTTACATGTAATGAAATAGGTTTACCATAAAAACATTCTTACCAAAAGCTGTTCTCATTAAAGAAAATATTTTGAAAAGTAACAACATTTACCTGGACTCACTTACTTGAATTTACAAGTAGAGTTATTTCAGAATCACATTGGTATGCTATTCTAATAGTGCTGGTTAGCAAGGAAATTTCTAGAGAAAAAAAAATAGAGGGGAAAAGATACATAAGGAGACTGAGAATAGTCCTGCACCTGGATTGAGCAGGTGCCTGTGTGATATCTCAGACGCATACTTTCTCTGGTAGCAGGAGGTAAAGCAAATTTGAATTTGTCCTTTGTAACTTCATCTAGTTGAGATAGCTCAGTCAGCAACACAGTTTTTCTACCTTGTCAGAGCAAATATCCAGGCAACATCCTAACCCACCAAGAACTAAATCTCTCTAGTTATGTTTTCTGTATTTCCCAAGAGCAAGTCAGTACCTCAGTATCTAGACTGCATTTAGGCAACTCTAGCATAAAGAAAACTGTTTTGGGTGAGATGTGAATAGTGGCACTTTCCCTATATCATAGGGGTTTGGTGAATATAAATTTTTTCAAGTCTGTTAGGAACTCAGATAGCCAAGCATTAAGTGAGAGTATGAGTCAAGTGTGGGTAAGGGGAAAAAGAAAGGCATGTAGTCCTCATGCTGTTGACCCTGGTAGAAAAACTTCCATCCATTTCAAAAAAGCCAGGGAATATGAAACAATTCTTTGATGGACCATTAGTATATCAATGTTTTCTTTGTTTTTCTTCACTGTTTCTTGATAAGTGAGTAATAAGGATAGGTTTTTCCCACCTATTCTCATGTCATATCCTGGAATTCAGTTTGATCCGGAGATATACTTGGAGGAACAAGTTTACATGGGTGTATAGACATATGATAAAGAGGAAGAGTGACATATAAAACTAATTCACAATTACTGTTACTACTGATGAATGAATTTTGTCCTCTTTGTAGGAAGCTTCCAATCAGGCTTATTGCAATATACTGATCTCGTTGGCCAGTATCTATGTTGTGAAAGCAAAATTGCTTCACTTAGCTGTCATACTTGTACATAGCAAAGAAACAGCTAGAAACAGAAGATTGTAAGCATGAGAATGACATTAAAACAAACCAGTAGTGGACTACAAGAAACACACACTGAATAAAACTCATTAAAATTAGTATGAAAAAAGTAGTGAAAAGAGACAAACAGTGATTCATATAGAAATTTTAAAAAGAACATGAACTACCATAAGTGGGGAATAATTTCAAGGATAAACATCTCTGTGTGACATAGGAAGGAAAAGAAGTAAATGAAGAGACTTATAGGAAGAAAAATTATGAGATTTTGTTAGAAAGAGAAAATCAAGAGAGAGAGTGATGTACTTGTGTGTGTGGGAGAGCGCACAATGCTTCCAGGCATTTGTTAAACATTTGGCAGTGATGATTAGGTAGTGTAAACTGATAGAATGATATTAAACTTAGTGCCATGATGCCAGTGTATAGCAGAGGGTTGGAACAAAATATCCCTGTTTGACTGAGATGCATCCAGAATACCCTTATACGTCCCAGCTAAACCTTCAGAACAATATTTTTTGTCAGACTTTCCATCCACAATAAGGATTTTTTTTTTCCTTTTTCTTACCCTCTCAAACTGCAGATCTGTGGGTAAACTCATTCCTGGATCTGCGGAATAATAAAGAAAAATACAGGGTGCTCCCAGCCCTATGTTGAATGGCATGATGAGAAAGGGGATTCAGAAATATCACCTCCTGCTTTCCTACAGCTACCTCCTGCTAGAATAAATAAATACCACCTTCTAGAAATCCACGTCTTAGATTTGGAAAAATTGGTGCAGCAAAGAGTCAAAGGGCAGGCACTCTACTCACAGAGCTGCTTGAGAATTTTTTCAAATAGAATTTTCAGGTTTTTTTATGAATAAAAATTAGAAAATCTGTAACCTCTAAGCTTTTTCATTAATAAAATCCAGTTTCAAAGAAGCTTTTGTCAAAAAAGACTTTTCAGCTTCAGGATGGAATTTCTGTTTGAAGAAAGAAGGAACAGGTGCCATGTAAAGCAAATAGCTTGGGCTAAGGGAGACCCAGGTTCACTTCTATTCTCCAGTGGATATTTAATTATTTACCCCAAGCATAACAGCTCTGGCAGGAGAATTTTCCATCTCGAAATCTTTAAGAGCCTGCAGGGGTTAAGGTTCTGTCTTGGGAGAACACAAGAGAAGGAGCTGAACCTGGCTTCCTCATGATTTGAATGTGAACCACTAATTACTAAACTGTTTGAGTGACATTCTTAGTTAATTTCTGTAAAGTTTTTTAAAAAATGGTTTGATGAAAGTGAATTTCCAAAGCATGTGAAACAGTAGGGCCATAGCATCACTAGTTTCCCCTGCAGAATAGGTACTTAGTTGGAAGTAGAGCTGAAACCCCTCTGAAGCAAAGAACTCACCAGCAGAACCATCATGGCAACCAGACTTCCAGCTGTCTGGAAAAAGTGAGTGACTGTGGCTTACCAGGCAGATTCAGTCCACCATATGGGCATCTCATAAAACTACAAAGTTCTTCAGCTATCTACTCAGCATGACAGAAGCCCGATTAGGGCTATCTCAATTTGGAACATTTTGCAATTTCCAGGCCCAGTTGTGCACCCAAACTCCAAAATGGAGTAAGATGTGGGTATGCACTGTGTGCTCTGATTTCCACATTAGATAGATGCAAACCAGATTGTGTTAACTGGATGTTCCCCAAGAGGTGAAGTCATCAGAGAACAAATGGACACACTGCGGTGATCTAATAGTTTGTCCTGGGAGAACGCAGTGCTTTCTGATTTTGAAAAACTTATTTCCATCACCCACAGTTCAGCCTTGTTTTCCTAGATCTTTTTCAATTGTCCCAACAAGCTACATCACAAATTAAATTTAGAACCTCTATGCCCTTTGAACCAAAAGTAAATGAAGAGTTTTCTTTACCTTTTGTTCAAGGATCCCAGGTGACAGCTCTCTGACTCTGCCTCACTGGAATCTCCCCTGTAATGGCTTTGGCCTCAGAGCTACAAGATAAGCTTTGTTGGGACCTACTCCTTTTCACTGAGTCCTGCATTATAAACTCCGATTCCTTCCCTACAACCAATACTGGAAAAAAACCAAACAAAAACACTATAAACTGATTTTCTTACATTAGCTGTATGGATATATAGAAACCATGTTGTCTGTAAGGAAGAACTCAGATGTCAAACCGTTTTGTCCTGAAATCTCTAAATGTTAAATTTCCTATCAGGAAGCGCTAATCCATGGTGATATACTATGGTGTTTTCCAGTAGGAAAAGCACTAGCATGCATCCAAAGGGTGAATCAGTCCTAGAGGATGCAAAACAGATAATAGACAGAATGCAACTGCAAGCATCATGCATGATCTCTGCACAAGAAACCTTAGTACCAAAAATCCAGGAATCACAAGCTAGGACTACTGAATCAAGGATATATTGCATGTCTCAGCAATCTACTGTAAAATTTTTATATGTGTACACCTGAGAGTTCAGTATATGCAGACAGAACATGTAAAGAAAGGGTTCAAGATCAGGATAGTTTGCAGCACACGTACTAGTGAAAGGATTTATCTGGCTCATAGGGAGAAGAGAAGTGTCAGTAAAAATAAGTATGACGTGGTTGCTTGGGAGGATCATCTACATTGCTGTTTATAACAAAACTATCATGGGAAAGAACAGGGTCTGTAGGGTTGTGAGGTACCTCTGAAGAAAGCTGATTAATTTGCTTCTCTTTGGATGTCAGTTCTGTGATTCTTCCATCCTTTGTTGCTCTTGGACACGTGAAGCGGTGGGTGGTGAAGTCAAGGGGAGGTTTTTCAAGGGAGAGGTTTTTTCTCCAAAGCAACACAGTGCACAGCCATGCTGATGGCAGCTTCTCTAGCCATAGTTACATCTGAAGGAAAGCCAGGATGCTTACATGTGATTTACTAGGATTTCAGTTCTGCTATGAATCAGACAGAGCTCTTCTACCATTCAGAGTTCAGCATATTTTTATGTTCTGTCATTTTGACATATCCCAGGTATGCAGCATTCTCTTTAGCTATTATCACAGTTATCTCCTACACTTAAAACTCTGAAATAACAATGTGTGCTGCTCTTTATATATATATGTGTTTATATATATATCTATAAAAATTTTAGCTCTTGCAAAAGTCAGATTAGTAATATAACTCTATTGATTATGCTGATGTTTTCCTGACTTTGGGTTTGTCAAGGCTACTCCTGTTGACCATCTGAAATCCAATGCTATTTCAAAAAAGAATATATATAGGAAAAGAAACCCTAATCCCACTGGAATAAATTTTACTGTTTTCCTCAAATTGCATTCTCTTTTATGCCTGATCAGCCACCAAAAAGTGTCTTACCTTTTTTTAAGTATTTAAGAGGAGAAAATGGAAAGGATTTGTCAGGGATATCTTCAGTAAATATTTTTTTTGTGCATCTGGTGTTTAGGTAAACTGTTACCTCTTTTCTTGCTATCCAGATTTTTATGCCATTTTCCAAGTATCCTACCTGATTTTATTATCATTTGTCAGAGAAAATCTCCTTTTCCCTTCTCCTGTTCTTTGTTATCCCAGTGGAAAATGATGCAACTTCTAAGTGAATATAAGCATTTTCTATTTTCTCTGTAATGTATGTTATGGAAAGTTGAGCAAAGAAATACCTTCCACCTAGCATGGAAATTGGTAACCTGTAGTGTTTGTTGTATACCCAAGGACCATCTCATGGAGAAGCCTCTTTGTCAACAGAGATAAATTCTAATCCTTTTTATGCGATGCTTCTGTTCAAGATGAGGAATATATCCCATGACTTCAGACAATAGTTTTTTGGACCTTAATTACTAACTAGTACTTAGTAATTACCAAACATTTTCTGGACCTTAATTACCAAGTATTTTGAGGTCAAATGCAGACATTAAATTTGAATTTTTGCTTTATGAAACACTTCAAAAGAAGTAATTCAACATTATCAAATTTTTACTGCTAAAGAGATTTTTCTTCCAAACAATGCAAATTACTAGGAACAGCATGAATAGGAAGACCAAAATAAGTATCACTACTAGCAGAACTACTGTTAAAGCTTCCTAAAGGACATTAGTGCCCCCTTTTGGAAAGTGACAACAGTATCCCCTTCAATTTCATTATCTCATTCCACATTTGTCATTAGAAGAGTGTTTCTCCCTTGTTGCTATTTTTAGGCAAATTTAACTTTCATCCCTTTGTCAACCATAGTTTTCAACTTTTTCAGGCAGATAGCACAATGATTACTCAAAACAAATTTTGAACCACAAATTAGACTATACCTGGGTAGAGGAAAGCAGGCTGAGAACTGAATGAGGACAATATTTTAGTGACATTTTATTTATAGTGAATAGCTTGATTTTCAGATGTGTTTGGGCAAAGATTCATTCTGCTTTGAAAAGAAATCAAAAGATGATTATGAACTGGAGGCTGAATCCAAACATTTAAAGAGGAGATAGAAAACTGATGGGGTAATAACTTTGATAAGTTGCTTGTATGCATAATTTCATGTGCAGCATGTGTGTGGTTTTATATGAAAACATACAATGAAATCAATTTTCTTTCAGCTTCTCAGTGGTATGGAAAAATAAATCTTTTTAGATAGTCATCCTAAATTGCATTTGTTGGCATTTCATTGAGTGCAAAAGCCACAGCCTCTGTTTCTGGGAGTTTCCAAAGTGGTTGCAAAAAGAAGATAAGCAAGGTATTTCTTGTTATAGGTACAGAATTAAACTTATACATTTATTTCACATTTGGCTGTAATCCAAGCAGAGCAGACAGTAGCTGCAGAAAGTATTCTGCCAGACAAGAATCAGCATTTGTTTTATTTATGAGTTATTAATTTTACCTGAAGTGTGTTTCAATTACACTTGAAGTGTTTTTCCCTTTATCCATGAGTCAGATTTGTTGTTGAGAGCTCTCTTAGCCACCGACTCCCTTAGTGCTCTCTCAGCAGGAATGAAACATCTCCATCGTGTGGTCAACTGCAAAAAATGAGTTGGTTTTTTTTTTCTAAAAAACGGCTACAACTGCGTGTTGGGAGGGTATCAGCCTTCCCATGGCTACCTTGCCCCCTCTGGCCCCAGTGGTGGGCAGACTAACGCATTCCTCCACCCTTTTAAACACAAGGAGTTTCCATCTTCTCTTTGGATGAGGTATAGATACAGAAGTATGATCTTGAAAAATACTGAAGACAAGATACTTGTGTATAAAGCCCTCCCCCTGGCTGTTCAGACTGATTAGGAAATAATGATTTTCCCCCTATTATTTTTTTTCCAAGCCTAACCACACAGCCACTGCATCCCTCAAATTAATTGCAAACAAGAAATCAACCTTGAAGTGTAAACTGACTCTAACTACAGGGAAATTGGTAATCACTTCTTTCAAATAAAAGAAGATGACAAAATAACTTACTGTGTCTGCCTCATTATGCAACTGAGGTCAATTTTAACAAGTCTCTTGGATGTCCTTTTACCCTGTTTTAAGCTGTTGTAAGTGTTCCATTTTGTAGAAATACAGTCAGTGGTCAGACACATTCTTTTCTTGTCAGCAGCAGATATAAGAACCCAAGTTAAAGCTGTAAATCTTTCTTTCACCAGTCAGGGATAATTAAGGTAGAGGACAGGGATATGTGACTCAGTATGCAAGTGAGGACAACAGTAATTAAAGGAAAAAGTAATTCAGACCTTTTTTTCTCCCTCTGTCTTCTCCTGGACAGCCTCTAGATATGGCAGTATAATCTAATTCAACACCTGCTTGAAACCTGTACCATTATTTCATCCGACCACATTTCTTTTTGCTGCTCCTCTTCAGAGTTACTGTCCCATTTGCCCTTCTTCCTTATCAACACCTAGCTATGTTGAAAGCTAAATTTCTTTCTTCCATACACCTCTCTGTGACTAAGTGCTTCTGACAGAGAACTAAGTAGGAATTTTCTCTCTGATATAGTTTATGGTTAGCTTTATCTTAAATGAGACATTAGGAGCCATAGCAAGTGTCTTGCTAACATCATGGTTTTACTAACGCCACTGTGTTGATGGTTTTACTAACGCCACTGTGTTGATGATTTTCCATACAGAATTTCCCTTCCTACAGCTCCTGTCTGTTGACTTCTGTTCTTTTGCTGCGCACCTCTAAGAAAAATCTAACTTGATACAAGTCAAACTTTTCTCAATTCAGTAAAATATTCTTCAGCCTGTGCAAATGAGTGACATGATTCCATTGTTCCCCTTCTATCTTAGATCAGAGACCTTGGGATCAGAGACTCTGGCAAGCAGTGACCTGGGTACCCACCACATCCATGATAATGCTGGAATAACAGCATTTTGATGAAAATGTAGAAAATCCTCTTCCCAATAGCAGCATTCTCCCTTCTGTAAAGCAAATAATAAGCTTTGCTCCAACACTGTCATTTTTCAAGACTTTGAACCATTTCTCACAGCTTGGTAGATACCTTATAATGCACAGACCTACTGTTTTGCTGTGGCTAAGTATCTTGCTTCTAGACAGGGATTAATTTTTGGTTTTTCTGTTTTCAGAGACGTGCAGCTGACAATCTGAGAAGACATCATCAATACCAGGTACAAACCTGTGTTTACTTTTGGGCATTCTTTTTGCTATGCCTCCAGAATGTTTTCATGAGGGAAAAAGAAAAAAAAAAATAAAGGAAGAATTTAATGAGAAAGCAGAAAAGAAAAATAAAAGATAACACAAAATGCATACTTATTTCACCTTAGCAAACGAACTTAGTAATTTTGGTGTTCAAAAAAAGCTTTTGAGAAGTATGGTTGTCTTCTTTTAGGAGCAAAAGGGTATTTTCTAGAGCAATAACGTGCTAACCAGTATTTTGTCCACTGTAACATGGAGTGCCTTTAAAAAAAGCAAACACATAGCCCCAACTCCCTACCAGGATTCATCAGGAGTGTATATGCAACTCACTGATGTGCTCCAACCTGCTCTTCATCTCTCCAGCTCTAGTCCCCCATAAACAATTTCTTTTCCCTTAATAACCCCTCTACCTGGGGTTATTACAGGATCCCCTGTAATGAGTTCTTAATCCTTCCTTCTTCAACTTCTGCTTTTTTGATATTATTGTAACACAATGAATAATTTTCATCTTTATTTTGAATTTTGTTGTGTTAAAAGGGCGGCAAGTTAAACAACATGTAGGCTGTAAGTTTGGTAATAATGAATTCCATATGGGAAATAACTAGAAAAACTAGGACTTTTCCAACCTGAAAAAGAGACAACTGTGGAAAGTAAAACAGGGATCTGTACAATTATGGGGAAGGTGAACACAGAGCAGCTGTTTGCCGTTTATCCACAAACTGAATACCACACACGTACTGTGCTGCATTAGTAAGGCTGTAGGTAGCCCTTTGAAGAAAGTGATTATTCTTCTCCAGCCCACACTTGTAGGACTCTCTCTGGAGCCGTGTGTTTGGGCCCCACACTACAAGAGAGATGCTAACAGACTGGAAGGAATCCAGCAAAGGGCCACCAAGATGGTTAGAGGACTGACAAAAAAAAATCTTGGATTTCAGCCTGGAGTTGGTTAAGAGGAATATAACTGCTGTCTTAAATAACATAGTGGGTGGTTAGAGAGAATGAGCCAGATTTTTCTTCAAAGTACACTGCAAAAGAACAGGAGTCAGTGGGCACAAATTGCAGGACGGGAAATTCTGTAAGGTGAGGAGAAACATCCTCACAGTGAGGGGAGTAAAGAATTGGAAAAAGTTGTTCAGAGAGGCTGCAGCTTCTTCACCCCTGGAGATATTCAGCATTTGACTGGACATGGCCCTGAGCTAAGTCAGACAGCCTCCAGGCATCTTTTTTGACCTAAGTAGTTTCTAGGATTCTTAGAAGTAGAAGGCAACAGTGGTAACTATCAGAGTTCGAGTTAAAAATGAATAAAACCCCAAATGGAATCTTAGTCCAGCTATACTGTAGAATTAATTGGCAGAGGATTTCTGCATACTGAAAGTTTACATGAGTTCAAAATGCATAGAAAAACCTGTCACAGCCAGTTAAACCTGGAACTGTCATTTCTGATTCAGAAAGTCACTGAATCTCACAGCTCGGGAGGCTTGAGAGAGAATATCTGGAAATAGTGTTATACAGCCACACTAGACTTAATCTCCTCATGAGGCATCAGCAACTGCTAAGTGTCAGGCTGCACATTACTGGTATGAGACATACCCTTGGTCAACCAATATAGCCCTTCTTATGATAGTAAACATTAGTACTTTCCATCAAAAAGCGGAACCAATTTCTAAACAGATCTAAGGCTTAAACATTTTTTGTCATGTTCCTAAAACACAAAAATAGCCCAAGCAGAACCAATGAATGTAAGTTTAGTAACTAATACCAAGAAACCTAACACAATGCTTTATATTTTTAGGAAGTTATGAGAAATCTGGTTAAGAGGTATGTTGCAGCAATGATAAGAGATGCCAAAACTGAAGAAGGATTGACAGAAGAAAATTTTAAGGTAGGCATTTATTTTCATGTTTATAGGTGTTTTAGTGTTTTAGTAAGATATTATAAGACTGTGAATCATATTTCTCACACTCAGTTGTTCAGGTAGCTCTAGTAACTTTCTAGAGCAAGTTCTTCTACCTTGAAAATAACAGGTATTATCCAGATGGTGAAGTTTATTACTAATTCCTGGCATAAGCCTTTTTTTCTCTCTTTTTTATTTTTTTTTAATTACAAAAGGAAAAGTCAAATTAGCTTTCATGCTCTGATGTTTCATCTTTCTTCCTAATTTTTAGGAGTTAAAACAAGATATTTCCAGCTTTCGCTTTGAAGTCCTGGGTTTGTTGAAAGGAAGCAAGCTGTCTAATTTGCAGACTGCAAAGATGAACAAAGACGCTGCCTCTCTGTCAGAAAATGAAGAAAATAGTGAGAGTGAAGGAAACAAGAAAGGAAAGAAAAAACCCTTCAGCCTTTTTGACATAACAACGATGATTCACCCACGATCAGCCAATATTGCCTCTGAAGGGCATAATGTAAGCAATGGCTCAGCAATGATGGTGTCAGAGTCCACTCAGGAGAAACAAAAGCGTGTGAATTTTGTAACAGACATAAAAAATTTTGGGTTGTTTCACAGACGATCAAAAACAAACTCTGTGGAGCAGAGTACAAATAAAATATACACTGTTTCTGAAGAGGTTTCCCGTCAACAGGCAGAAGAACAATGTGAGAAAACTGATGAACTGGAACAGGGAGAGTTGACCATGAACTGTGAATTAAATATCCAAAATCCTGACAAAAAATGTATGTTAGCTGATTCACAAAATAACAGCAACTCTTTGGATTCACAGGAAGAGGGAAATATTTGTATTTTAGAAACAGAGAAAATGGAGTTACAGAACTCAGAACCTGCCACACCGCAGGATCAGCTGGACAAAGCATTAGATATTAGCATTGACTCTGCTGGAAAACAGGAAACAATTATTCAGGGTGACTATGTGATAACAAGGTTGTGATGCTTACAGGAGGAAGCATTTACAAATATATATATTTTGCATAGTGCTTTTGGGGAGGGGGGAATGTTTTAAGAATTATATTAGCAAATGCAGAATTACACTTTATAGTACTCAACTGTGGCACCTGATCTTGTAACATAATAGTCAAAAGAAAGATAATATGAGGACCTTCTGTTTTGTAGCCTGCTTTAGCTTTCACGATTTGTTTTACATTTTTTAATAAATGGAAGCATCTTGTATTCTTGTACTGTTGCAATAACCCACAGAAACTTTTTAGCTATCTTTTTCAATTACAACAAATGCAATTTCTCTCATATGATAGTTGACTCCTATGATAAATATTTTTCTATGCAAATAAAAAGTAGCTTAAGAGACTTGTAAGCCTTTATTTAACTTTGTAGGTTCTTAAAATATTCTGGGCATCATAACAATCATACGTGGCTCCTGTCAGCATAATTCATGTCAAGCTATTAGAATCATTTATTTAAATTGCTAGAAATTGAATTTGTTTCAAAAGCTATACAGAATCAAAAGATAAATTATATTCTTTTATTTATTGAAGGAACATGAATACCTGTAAATTATGAAAGATTGGTCTATGATTATTTAATTACAGCTTCTCCCTCACAGCAATAGGAGTATCACTGTCCTGATACCATTGCTAAAAATGCATTTGCAGGGTTTGAAGACTGTGAAAAGTGTTTCTTGTAGGAAAAAAATATCTGTGGTTTGCTAAAAACTGATGATGGATTACTCCCCAGGAATCTGTAATCACCACAGTTATTGCTTCTTCAATGATTAATTTTTCCTAACATGAACAACCTATGCACTTTAATATTCAGCTGCTTATTAGCTTTTGCCTTTACAATACACTTGCATTTGCTAAGAGAAAGATAATTCAGGACTAAGCAAGCATACAATGATCCCCTGAATACCTGGAAAAATATGGTAATTTTTGGAGAAGTTTTAAAAGGCAAGCCTTAAGAGAGTTTCTTTGACAATTTAAGAATTTGGGGGAACCTGATTGGATGTTTTATAAAAAATACCTAAATGTATAAAGAAAACCTGATAGTATTTTTAATAACTGATGAGTGAGTTATTGTCTTAGTCAAAACCAGTATTTTTTAAATTAAACAGTCTGTTTCTTTTTAATTGTTGACTGGTGTCCTACATTATTAAAAATGTAATTTTTAACTGGCCTAAGAATGACCACCATCGAACTCTCATTCTTTTCCTCCCTGAATATACCACATAACTTAACTTCCCTAGCCCTGCCATGATAGATTTTGTAGTTCATATCAGCCTGTATTAAGAAAACTCCAGATGCATAGTGTACATTTACATTTCAGATTAAATGCATCACATGTTGCTTCCACCTTGTAGGAACTGATCCAAAGCCATATCGTTCTGGATCTAAACTGTCCTGGTGCTGAACTGATTTTTGAAAATCCAGGCAAATCCCTCTCATGTCTATACTTTACACTTGTGCTACTCTCTCTGAGCTCACATATTGAAAGCTTCCTTCCTGCATATCTGTTTGTGTCATGGCAGATACAGTTGAACCAAAGTGGAAAATATGAGCTGTAATTGGAAAATAGTTTGTATAGCTTTGCAGCAATGCGTTCAAACCATATTTGATTCATTAATTTCCATCTTGGCCTCTTGACTGCTCTGTAGACCCTCTCCACGTCTCCTTGTCCACCTTTAGATTGTAAGCTCCTCGGGGCAGGGCCTGCAGCTTTTCTGTTTGGAAAGCACCTGAAATATTACAAGTATAAAGAGAAATAAATAATAAGAAGAATGGTGGAATACCTTCATATCATTTTTATTAGGTAAACTCTTAGAAAGTTCTCTCTTCTACTGTATGCTAAAAATGCCGTAAAGCAATTGTGTCCCATGTTGTCACAAAGTTTTTTATATCCAAGTTAACAGTCATTCTCCACCACTGATTTCAGTTTCTCATTCTTCATCACGGTTTGTAACACTTTTGAGTCCTAAGCTTACTACCCTTTCACTAGCCAAATTCAAAACAAACAGTGCTTACTCAAAAGGGCTTTCAATATATTCCAACCTCATGGTCTCACTCCAGATAAAATGTGCCCGATCAGGGTATTTGTAATGCCAACATCATCATTATCAGAACAAGTTAACTACCACAGGTCTGACCTCTGTGTATTATTCTGTCATCGTTAAAGCCTGTGCCTCCTGTGCATGAAGTTCCCAGCAACATACAGTTAACCTGAAACATCAGCCACACCATTACATGCCCACCCCACTGTGCTGGGCATCAGTCTAAGTCCTGGAGTAGATACAAGACAGAACAGTGAGGACATCACAGGTGGGCAGGTTACTTAGTCATAGGGACATGAGGTTCCGTTGCGTAGCAATAGGTGGTCAGTTTTCTGCTGCCTTTTTTTTTTTTTATAGCCGAATACTGAAACATAGGTCTATTAGATAAAGCATACTCAAAATCAACATTTGCTCTATTTTTTGCTATTCTTAAGCATCAGAGCTTGACACCAGCAAGGACTGATGCCACTCCATTTAAATTTAGTGGCAACTAAGTACCTCATTCTGTGAAATATATGAGCCCAAAATATATCCTACATTGAAATGGTACTTTTATTGCTTTGCAGGCAACCAAAAAAAATCCCAAACACTTCTCATTGGATGCCTCTCAGAGGACATCTGTGCCAAGAAGGATTTAGAGGTGCAAAGAGCAAGGTTTGTAATGCCATGGTAGAGGTTTTATTAAGCTTAGCAAAACTGAGCATACTTTCTCCTCAAGAGAAATAAAAATTTCAAACCTACCTGTCCCTTCCTGCAGCTTCCATTAGCATCAGTATAGGAGGAACCGGGATATAAACCCCTGTGAAAGACAGTCTTTTGAAGCAGAGTTTAAGATCTTGAAATGTTTCCCAGAGCTAGAAAATTGACTAAATAAAAGGTGTTTAATCCCAATATTAGGTTGTTAAGAATGTTAAAAAAACTTTGTTTAAAACATTTTTTAAAACTCTGCATGCTTCAATGACCCTCAAGGGCACTGCAGAGGTGAGAGCCATGCATCATAGGGTTCAGACTGAAGGGTCCTGTGAGCCAGCTGCAGACCACAACACTATCTAAATGTGCTACAATATCCCCAGAGAGCAAGCCAGGTAGATGCCTCTTCGGGGAGGAACCATGACTCTGCAGTTGGTTTTAATCTTGCTTTCTTGGTCCATAGATTTGAGACCATTACATTGACTGGTGTGAGTTTAACACCTCATACAGCCTTCTTTTTTTTTTTCATAGGTCAGGATTTAATGGGAAATTCTATGACTTTCCTAGTTTGAGTTTTTCTGTGAATAATTAGTGCCTAGTTACAGGAGAATGTATATCTTCAACATAGTTATAGCTGTTGGGAGCTGTAAAAGGTGAAGTTTATGGTATTTGGGCACTCAAAATTCTTCAACAGAATGTTTGATACAAGACTGTCTTCCTTAACAGCATCCTTTGACTAAGCAGAACTCACGAAAAACTCTTCCACTGCATGGAATCAAGAGTTAATTCATAAGAGCTTGCATACTTTCTTCAGTGGAACTGAAAAAGCGAGAGTAGCCTCAGCTATATCTGTTTCATGTACTCAGCTTTTTAAGAAACCCAAGGAATTCACGATAAAATCATTCCATAGATTTTTAAACAGACAATAAAAGTTCATGGTTAATGAGAAAGATAAAATAACCTTCTAGAAATCCATATGTTTCAATTCAGCAGGTTAGTAAAATGACTTTTTTTCTCCTGTAATAGCAAATCTTTGCAGATTGAAATACTGTATCCCTAAACTCCAGTTCCCACTTAAGAAAAGAACGAAACAAAACCAAACCCTGCAACCCCCCAAAAACCCCATAGAGTTTTCAGATTTCAGAGATTCATGAGGTTTTGTAGTATAATTAGTACCCTAAGAACATCTGAAGTCATTGAGCTAATCTTTTGTAAATTCAATGGACGGCATAAACTGCTCCTTAAGTGTGGCCAAGTGAGAATAGTAACTTCAAAACAACTCTATCTGGTTAATGATTAAGCCTTTTAGTCTACAGAATAGAGTTTACAAGTCAGGAGATGCATGCATCGCCATTTTCTGAGTCAACATGTCTCAAATAAGGAAGTATTTAAGCACATTCAGAGAAACTCATCAAGTCCTACACAATTGTTCATTTCTGCACTAATTTTCATTCATTTTTCCTCCTCTATTCTTCCCTATCTGATGTTTTGTTTTTACAGAGAATGTGTTACTTCTCTAATAAAGATAAATATCTTACATTTTTCTGCTACCTGTTTCTAAAAATAGACAGTAAGAGCAAATCATGCAATATTTTATGTTGCATCATCTCAGCATAACCTGGGACCTTGTCTATAGGATTACAGGATAGTTTACTGGGGAATACAAAAAATAGTTTTATTTGGATGAATTACATGTGGTACTGAAAAATATCGTCCAGCCATATCCCAAACGTGAATACCCATATGCAGCTACCCAAGCATGGAAATAGTCTTTCTCTATGACTAATTTAATTGAACCCAGTTCTACACCATGAAAAACAAGTAAATAGAGAAAAGAAAAATTAGAGAGATCTGCTTTTATGAAATTAGAGTTAGCATAGTGTTTATTAATATTCTTGGTTACCTTCACTTTTACTAAGTAAATTTAGAGGGATTTTTTTTCAGCACCTATTTTTTAAATGATACAGTTGCTTCCTTGGGTGGCTTTGCAACACATCCAGACTTTGTATTTAATAATTTAGTAGAATTTCATTAACTGAGAGATTCTAAGTCAGGAAACCATTATGAGAGACCTCATCTGAGGACTGGTTCTACTGATTTTATTTTTACAGGATTGTAACTTCCCAAGATATAAAACTCCCTGACCATTTCCCAAATGAATTTATTTTCCTTGAATTATGTGGTTCTGATCTGAAATCAAATCCACATGGAGGAAACGGCAGGATTTCAGCTGCAAAGAAATGTGCTCTGCTCATTCTAAGAGTCTACAAAAATTATTTACTTACCAAATCATTAGGTATGATTTATAGTAATTTAACAGTCACGTCTAAAGAATAATAATGATAATACAAAAAAATATAAAAGCACAATATATGTGAGAGAGTGTTTTGGTGTTTAAGTCTGTCTAAAACAGGCCAACCATCCAGAGGTTTAGAAAGTCAGACTCTAACCCAAATCTGGCCCACATTTCCCCAGAGAAATGAATACTGAAAAGGTTTATTCATTAAGGGCCATGTATGATGGGGAAAGAGCACTTAATTTTGGGAGCTACTTCTTTCTTTGCTTGTTTGTTTGTTTTCTATTTCTACAGAACATGAATAACTTCTGAAACCTTAAATATTCCCACACACTCACACCCTGGAGCTGATGAAGAGAGAACCAGATGTATGATACTGAGTCAAGTTTTATTCAGCATGGTCAGGAGAAGTAAGTGATGAAAGATTAAATAAAAGCAATTATAAACCTGGAACTGGCTGTTAGTAATGCAAAAGATAAACCTTTTTGTAAGAAACTAGGAAAAACCCAATTTACCTGGGAAATCAATTTGCCACATAAAGACAGTATTAAAATATCATTTGAAGTATTTTCATTAGTCAGCTTTGGAATCTCACGTGGGATTTTCTTGCTGATCTTCTGTGACACTGTCACCAATATCAAAGAAATCATAATAACAACATTGACTTATCTCCTGGCTGTGTCAAAACGATTCTTGAAATTCAGAGAAATATGTCATGCTTTTTTTTTTGCTTTTTTTTCCCTCCTCTCTGGCATATTTCTTTCTCAGTTTAAAAGATATGGAAGGAATACAATTGGAAGAAAGACTTTACTTAGTTCATGTCCTTATACTTCAGATGAGATTATCCCATGAAACAAAGAAATAGGTACATTGCAGAGCAAGATGGAACGTACCTCACTACATCTCTCTAAGTTAATAGATGTGCTGGAAAACTTAGAAGTAAACTACAACAATATTACTATATGTTATCATTGTATCTACAGGCCAAGACTTCTGACTATTGGAAATATTTATATCCACAGGTGCTGCAGTTTGACAGAAGACTGAGCTGCATTGTATGAACAGGAAGGTTATGCCTCAGTTCCCATGCCATCTGAGTGGGAATAGCCATAGTGAACTGAATTTATTAGTCAAAAACCAGCATGCTAAGTCATGTACTCAGCAACTGCTTCAGAATTCACACAAAATCATTCAGTAAATGACATAGGTGAACAATATACAAACCTCTGTGCTCACTTTGGTTCTTTCTTTTTCAAGCTTCTATCTGTTATTCCAAATTCTCTTCCTTTCTGTTTCTACATGTATTTACTATTGACTCTACATCCTTCAAAATTCAGCCTTTCAGTTCCACCATTTATTTCCCAGTTTTCACATCTCCTAGTAATTTTGTATACTTTCTTTCCCTCCTCTGTCCTTGATGTGCACTCAGTCAGTCATTCAGTCACACAATTTCCGAGCCAGTACATTCACTCTTCATATATCACAACAATGCAACCAGTCTTTGAACCTGATTAACATATTCTTCATCACACATGTTGTGTGACTCAAAACTATTTTTTTGCAATCGTTTGTCAGTATTAGGCATGAGACAGAACAGCAAAGAACACTTTTTGTGTCAGGACATCATCCTACTACATGATCTTTTTTAAGATTACTTTGGATGTGATGTATTAAACAAACACTACAAATACTGAAGAGTAATCTAAAAGCCTAAACTGAGAATGAAGAAAACCATATGCAACTGAAACTGCAGTTGGAATCTACCTCTAGTACAGTTTGGTTAAGACTTTTAGCCTAATATGCCTATTCACAGAATAGGATGTCTGATTTTTAATGATGGTAAGCAATGAGGATTTGGGATTATATTTCATCCTTCTAATTTCCATCTTGGAGCCTATTTTGTGTTTTACACCTTCCTGTCTGAGATTCCTACTGCTTCTTTCAAACATAACCATGTCAGTAAATGGAAAGAGGAAGTGAACATGAAGATGACTGAAGAACTTCAGCCATTTGCTGGAAAATCTACTAACTGATTTTGTTTCTTTTTAGATACAAATTAATTTTAAAACTATTAATTGAAATAACCTATTTTTTTCTTTTAGTTTCTTACTTTGTTTATTGGCTATGAAATAATACTTAACTTTTCAGCTCTTTCCCAGAAATGTTCTACCCTTCCACTCTTTGAGAATATCTTGTATTTTAGTAACGTATTTTTCATTCTTAATTATGTTTTGTTTGCTAATCATGACCTTTTGATCTTTGTATTTTTCCAGTAAATGACTTGGACGCATTTAGGTTGTGTTCTTGATATGACATCAAGCATATATTTTTAATATCCAAGTATGCTTCCTGATGCCTAGACCATGTCTTTTCACAGACTGAAACAGTCACAACAGGGGAGAAGCTAACGTTTGCTTTATTGCATTATGGTCTTTTTAACAAAATATTGAAAATTAAATACTTCACTGCTATACCTGGAAGCAGACTTAGACATTTCTATTAAAAGAAAAGAAAAAAAGTAGATATTTGCTATCTCTTTGTTTAGCACACAAGCTTATTTCATGATTTTTAAGAATTAGAAAGAAAACCTCCAAGTATCAAATCACTTCAGCTAGTCTGGGGAAAACTGAAGAGGCAAAGTGGAAGGAAGTGTTTTCTTCTGATTTAGACTCTTTCGTGAGAAGAGCTCTGGTCATCTTTCCAAAATATGAGTAGACCTATTTTAGAGGACACTCAGCTTAGAACAGGTTGCAATTTTTGCTCTCTCTGAGGTGCCTATCTACAAAAAGACTGTCAATACCTCAAGGATCTTTGGCAGCCTGGAGGAATCTTCCCACTCTTAGGTGAAATATGTACTCTAAAAGAAACCTAGATATCCCAAAGCCCAGCTAAGCACTCTGAACGATTTCTCTATTTCTTCTCATCAAAAAAAGATACTTATAAAATAGAACAAGTCTAACAGGAGAACCTAAGATGCTTAGTCATATAAAATAGCATTAGTGCTTTTGGCATTTGACCCAGCTACAGCACACTGTCTCTGATGGAACTTTATCACTGAATGAGCAAGTAGCTAAGTCTTCTCTAGACTACTCAAGTTCTCTCAGGATTATCCCATTTTGGAATGAAAGGGTAGGAATAACCCAGACCTAGCTGGGAAAGTGCTTGGCTTGACAACACCTTGTGTCTCTCTGGCACAATGGACTTGAAGGTGTACCTTAGCACAGGCTGCAGAGGGTTCCCCATTTGCATAAAAGGGCAGACACTGTTTTGACTTCAACGGCAGCACCTGCACAATGAACTTGAGCCCACAAGAATTTCTGAGATCATCTCAGCCCCACCCACTAAATTCCTGGGAACATAACTGAATGAGTTGCTCAGCTAAAATATTGGAATTGGATTCATTTGAATCTCGTAACAAAAAGGGTAAAAGATGGCTTGAAATCACTTCTCCATTGTCCTTCTTTCTGCCTTGAACAAATTCAGGAGATTGATGTCTAATATTCTGTGAGATTAAATGAGCTGGTGTTTGAAGCATTATATTACTAGTTTGATATTGACTTGAAAAAACAAATCTAACAAGAGGTTTTGGTGACTTGCTATTTTTGCATCCATTTTTTATTTGTCCATTAGTTTTTGATGGCTTAGTCTTGATGCTTATCAAGAATTACTTCTTGCCTATTTTTATCACTTCAGTCTTTTAAAATTTAATTTCAAACTGAATTTTCAGACCTTTATAGAGAATCTACAGACCCCAGGTAACACTACAGTAAATAAGAAAACATTTTCCATGCATCTAACAGTCTTGAATATGTTCACAATACAGGAAATTTTTAAAATCAGGTAGCATGAAAAATACTATGAATTAAAAGAAGTGTTTTCTGCATACTTAAAATGACAGATACAAGGAGGGGGAAATAAAACCAAACACTGAAGCAGTGGAGTAGCTATTTTTGTCAGAGGCCAACATACTTAGAAGTCTAAGACCTATTTCTAAAAAAAAAATTAGCACAAAAACAGAAAAATAATGTTCCATAGCTGGATTAACTTAGACTCAAAGACATGTCTTCCTTTTATAAAAAAAATTAAAAAAATTGAAAATCCTACACTTACCAACCTGTGTTTATTGCAGATAACACTGTTATTTCATAAAACTTTTGGCAAAGAGGTTTTTTCTACTCTTTATAGATGCTTACTCTTACCAAGAGTAAACAGTCCTTAATGTACAGACACTGCATGCTTAGCTTTCACATAACATGTACTCCCACGGAAATTGAAGCTAGATTGAGTTATGGATTGAATGTACACATACAGCTGCCCCTTGCAAAATGACTTGCCTTGTTTCATTTTCTCATTGCCATGTTGACACGAATCAGCCAATGAAGCAACAAAAGTCTCTCTGTGCAGTATTGCAGGGTGTCATCGCCTACTCAGCTGACTGAAAACCACTAATATCTTCAGGAAAAGGGCAGTATATTATTTTTAGTTTGTTGCATTAAAAGAGCAACATGATTTAGCCTCATAATCAAATACAGAACATTTTAAGTCTCAAAAATACTTTGTCCTATGAAACTCAAAGGGAGCATTTCCCTTTGAAATACTTTGCAAAAACTGCTCAGAATTTTGGTTGAAAGCTGCAGGCTTCATGTCTGATATTCAGAGGCCATCATAGATTTGTGCTAAATAGTGTGTTGTGATATTTCTGAGGTTTTTCCTTTAACACAAAGAGTTCTCCAAGCCACTGAGAAAAGCCAGGAATGTGAAATACAGTGAATCTTTACAGAAAAGGCTCCAAAAATTCTTACTACTATTTTATTTTTACTTTCTGACTAACAGGACTTAATTCTACCTTTATAATTGCAATTCATCACAATGTATTAGGTCTCACATCCCTAGGGGCATTTAGAAGTCTAGAATGACCATGACTGGGGCTCTTTTTGTTATGTTGCATTGCACAGAATTCTGCGCTTTCCTTAGGGCCTACCTCTAGGTAACTATTAGAATAAAACATGACCCATCTATGGGCACTGCTTGGAATTCATATTTAGATGCAATATGCTGTGCATCAAAAATAATATCAACAGCCCTGTAGTGTTCTATGTTGTAAATACATCAATTCAAGATTTCAGCTTTTAGCAACACTATTTTTTTATCCATTTTCTTTCTTTTCTATTTAAACTTTCATCTTAGTTTCCATCTCTCTTTTTGGAACATCAGTGTTGGGCCAATATGAAGGATGATTATATTTGAGCTCAGCATTACCTCTTCTTCTGGAATAAGTATTTCTAAGTAATCCTCAGATGTTATGATAATATTTAAAGTGTTCCTTACATTTGAGAAAAGAAAGTTGACATGCTAAATAGTCATCTTTACATATTTTAATTATATCTTGTTCCCATTGTGAGTAAAGACATAGGTTCAACCTTGTAACTGGGAAATATAAGGCTTCATCCTACACAGACTGATCCTATTGCTAAAATTAGGAGGAGAACAGGAAGATATTAATACAATAATGTCTCTATGACAGTCTTTACATGTCATAAGTGTGAAAAAAAAATAACTGCAATTGAGAAAAGGATTTCAGAGAATTTTTATAGAAATCTGTTAGATCATGAAGTTTCCTGTCTGACAGTGGTAAGGGAAAAAAAGGAGTCTACACTGTTTCTGAGTGACATAATTAAAACATTATTTTCTTTTCATCAGGCACTATCTGAACTGTTACAGGTTTTTGAGACAACCATAACCTAGAAAACCAGAGCAGGTGAGATCCTAGTTTAAATATACACCTTCTAAAACTATTGAGTTGAGAAGAAAGATTTAAGTGACTGTACGATTTTATTTTTTTTAAACATATCATGGACTTTGAATTGAGCTTTTACCAGTTTACATGCATCTTTTTTACATAGGCATATAAATTTACCTTAATATTAAACATTATTAATTTACTTCATAACATATGCTTACATGACTATCTCCCTTATTGCTCTGGCCACACATTTCCTGTTAGCTTATTTAAATTATATAAAACTAACCAGCTACTAAATCTGGTGAACACAATTTGGACTGTAGATAGTATATAAGCAGTTTCTTCTGTATACTCAATATCCAAACCTAGTCTGGTCTTGATTAGCTCTCGTGAGTTACACCAAATTCATAGTGGCTGATCCTCATTAAGCTTTCACCTAACAAAGGCAAAGCAGGAAAAGTGTTACAAGCAGCTTGTAAAGTTCATTCATATCTAAAAAAGTATGTTAGTTAATATGTTTTAAGTAGTTCTTTTAAAACACATTTAAGATTTGGGACTTTTATTTCATATTTTAAAAAGGTAGTGTTGTGATTTAACCTCAGGTAGCCCCCAAGTCTCCCACAGCCCCTCACTCACTCCCTCTGCATTAGGGTGGGGGAGAGAATTGAAAGGGTAAAAGCAAGAAAACACAGGGGTTGAGATAAAGAGTTTAATAGGTAAAGCAAAATCTGCACAAGCAAGCAAAGCAAAACAAGGCATTAAATCCCCATTTCTCACCTGCAAGCAGGTGTACAGCCACATCCAGGAAAGCAGGGCTCCATCATATGTATTGATCATTTGTGAAGACAAACACCATAACTCCAAATGTACCCCCTTTCTCCTCCTTTCTTCAGCTTTATATGCTCGCATGACACCATATAGTATGGAATCTCCCTTGTTAAGCTGGGGTCAGCTGTCCTGGCCATGTTCCCTCTCAACTTCTTGTGCTTCCCTTGCCCACTTACTGGTTGGGTGGGGTGAGAAGCAGAAAAGGCCTTGACCCTGTGCAAACACGGCACATCAGTAACAGGAACATTTCTATATTGTCAACCCTGTCTTCAGCACAAATCCCAATCATAGATCCATACTAACCACTGTAAAGAAAATTAACTCCACCCAGCATAAATGTTCAGAAAATTATAGTACCTATTTATTGAAATGTATTTTGGCTTAGCTTAAGATCCATGCCTTCTCTTTGAGTTTAGAAAACGAGTATGTGGAAGTAACACAGAAAAAAAGCCACAACAAATTAAATTTGCTGAAAAAACACTTTCATTTTTGTCAGCTCTGTGACCAAGAAGCTGCAGTCTGCAATAATGAAAGGTTAATAGAAAACAACTGAAATTGAACCATTATAGGAGCAATTATCCTAGCTGAAGGCTTATGTTTTCATGTTCAGAATTCAAAGGGAGCATAATGTGAAGTACCCTGTGCTACATCTGCAAGGGGAAATAAAAGGTCCATTACAGGCCTTATAGCAATATGGCATTGAGCTTAAATATGCCAAGGACCAAGAATAATGGTTGAAAATCTTTCATGCAGATAAGTTTTCATGTTCATATCTTCTTGTTTCTGTTGCCATTTCTTTAATAATAAAATGATCACTCAGCTTTAATATTCTTGGTTCATCAGTTCAAAGAAACAAGAAAAATCACACTCTGTTCTACATAAGATGAAACTGAATCTCTAGATATTTTTGGAAAGAACTTAGAGAACTTAGATAACTGTTTTTTAAAAAGCCATATAACTAATGGATGGGTGTAAAGACAACAGACATCCAGTGGTGTCTAGTAAATGGAAAAGAAGAAATAAGCAAAAACTGAAATATGGGAAATTCCATTTAAACATAAGAAAAAAACTTTTGTTTTGAAGATGAACAAACACTCAAACAGGTTGCCCAGAGAGGTTGTGGAGTCTCCATCCCTGAAGATACTCAAAACCTGACACAGCTCTGAGAAAACCATTCTGATTCTGCTCTGAGCAGGGAACTGGATGAGGTGATGCCTAGAGCTGACTTCTTTCCTCATTCTTTTCTATCTATCTTCTTTTAAAAATGAAGAACTTGAAATTTGAACAGTACAGCTGGAAGAACTGCCATATGTATTATCCTCTCCACTGACAATTTAATTATGGATTTTTTAGATTTCCAGTGCAGTGGGTTTCTGGAAGCCTCCAAGAAGGAACACTTTAAAAATTGAAGTTTGCTTGTAGACAGCCCAGGATTTAAGTTCTCACCTCTCACTCTCCACCTACAATGAGAACTGTATGGAGTGATGTAGGCTACTTTGTGGTAAGCGACATTGGGGTGTAATGCCTGCAATGTACTCCTAGACCGACTACAAAGATTGTACCTCTGAGCTCAGGGAAGCCACATGACCAGTCCTCAGCTTCTCAAAACACAGAAACCCATCCATCCCTGAGAGGTCAATGTCCAGCATGGTCAACTCTCCCTCTCTGAGAGCAAACCTTCAAAACAAGATATGGGAGTGTTAGTAGCAAAATACTTGATTCCTTTGGTTCTTCTGGTCTGTGGGATCCTCTTTTAGATTGGCATGTGCTTTTCATGACATAGAAATAGTTTTGTGCATTTGAGTAGGTTAAGGTTTAGAAGTCCATGGCATTCCTACTGCAGCAGATGATATTTTCCAGATAATCTCTAATCATTGTCACAAACAATTCTATAGTAATGCATTTGTTCAAGGAATTGTCATCGACTTCATAAACTGCAATGACTCATTTAAAACTCTTGCTGTTTATTATGTCAGAGGATACTAATTCACTTCCTAGAGGACCCCTGCCACAGTTAACTATAGCTTTTCTTTGTATCATTACCCTATTACAGCATCTGCAGTCCCTAGAGGAATGTTTACTTCACCAATCAGTAACTTCATAAGGCTATAATGTATAAAATAAAAGAAGGAAAATTCTTTGCTCTGGAACATAACATTCTTTAGTAGAGTGGGTGCCTTTCAAACTCCTTTTTGATGTTTATGTGCAGTCACTTATTTTTAATCTAAGCCAACCATGACTCAGTTATAAAGCTGAAGAGCAAAATAAGTTAGTTTATTTTTAAAAAAAACCTTTTTGCTAAATTTAGGGGTGTTTATCTGACAATAATTCTAAAATACTCAAGTATAAAATATTTAACCATGAGGCTTCCTTTTTTTTCCATTCAACTCATATCAAAGTGCTGCTGGATTTAGTGTTTTGGTAATGACAAAAGGAAATCCTCTCACTTCTGTTTGGTTTGTGTATTAGATTAATCTTCAGATTTGTGTCCTCCTTTCCATGACACTCATTAACAATTATGGACTACAGAAATTACACAAAGGGTAAATGCAAGACATCTGATTGAAATCAACTTCTGCATTGAGTCTCCATTTATAATTTCCTGATTCCAAGCCATAGTGCCTGCCCAGGCTCAAGGAAGGGCAGCTTTATCAGTTCTCAGCAGCCCCAAAGGACTAAGCAACATAATCTGTATGCAGCCTTCTGCAGACACAGCTCTTCAGTCACAGTTTTTACTCTGAGAGAATTTAAAGAGTAATGGCAGCAGATCTATCTGGCTGATGTTCTTTGCAGTCCCTTGATGCTTCCTGGGATGGGAAAGATTTTTCTTTCTCTGGAAGAACTGACTTCAAACTCGGATGCTGAGCTCCATTTAGCCTTCCAATTCCATGCCTAGTGTAAGACAAAACAGTTTTACTCACACAAGTAAGTGAACATGTTGTAATATGTTGTAATAATAAGAATACCACATATAATTTTCTATATTTTTTAATTTTATTTTGCTGTTAAACATCTTTGTATTTTAAGAGTCATTGACTTAGAATAGGGGTTATTTACTTAGCTAATAGGCTTTCTAATAGGCTAATCCTTTTCCAGTAGGGTTTCTGCAACTCCTAAGGATTTTCAAGCACAATGTATTGTTTGGCATTGGAATGCAGGTGCTTGAGCAAGCTTCTCTGTGGTCTGCACACCAGCACAAGCATATACAACAGGCACTAATCCATACATCCTGCCGCTGTAACAGGTGCCAACAGTATCATGACAACCAAGGAGTGCAAAGTTCCTTGGCTCAGCTGTTTTTACAGAACGCATTCTACCAAAATTATTTTTCATAATCATTCTCTGAAATGCCCCAGTAAATATTTGCTCTTTCCAGAAGCTTTTTCTGCAAAGAAACCTTGCCTGCAGAAATAATCACAGTTGGAATACAACTCTGATGTCTTTAGATATTCAAGACCTATAAAGATTGGCATCTGTTTGCCTTCAGTTTAATAGGAAAATAAATAAAACAATGTTTGGGAACCAAAAGTGCACCATAACTTGATTGATTTATTTGCTGAAATACATGCACATGTTTAATTTTTCATTTCATAAACCATAGAGCTCCAGGATAGCTGCTGAAAAGATACCTCGTGAGAACCTCTGTACTGAGAAAGTCAAATTAATCAAAGTCTTATGGAGAAGACAAACCCTTAAGACATCTTGTAATTTTAATCCAAACAAATACACTCTTGTCTTCAAACACGAATAATTAAAAAGAAAATAAAAACTTTTATGAGAGGAATCAGATTTGTCTTATGGTGTTAAATATTATTTTTTAAGACAGGTAAAACTACACAAAATGTAAGAGTTCACTGTGAATGCTCAGAAACACAAAAAGATGTACAACACAAAACTTTACCTTGTTAAACAGAAGTTTAAGGACGATTTGAGCAAGCAGCCTTCAACTCTACCCTTTCCTCTCCAGCTGTAGGGACCATCACACACACACACACATCCTCAACAAAACACTATCCTTGACCTCCACAAAACACAAAACCAGTAAGACAGCCAGGGTCCTTGTCCTTACTGGATGGACTGTAGAACAAAAAACCAAAACATGGTACAAAGTTTTGGTGGACATGGGGTGGGTGACAGGCAGGTTTTGTCCACTGCCAGCAGTTTGAAAACAGCTGTGACTGGCACAGGGCAGCTCCAATCTCCTCTGGCACAGCCTGCCTTGCAGCCCCATGGTCTGATGTTCATTGTTATTTAATGACTTCTGCTCGACGTGGTCCCAAATGTTTCTTCTGGAGAAGAAGAGCAGCCGTGTACTGTATAAGAGATTAGTTCTCCAACAACCCTTTCTCTTAAATCTCCGTCTGAACCCTTAGCTGTGGAGAGGTGTTCTGCAGGTAGAAATTAGGCATTTGAAGGACCATTCTGTATGACTTTCTGAGAACCAGACCAAGTCAGGCACCATTTCTGATGGCACCTTAGGCAAAGAGGAGTTTCCTAAACTCAGTATGCACATGGCTCCCCAGTACAGAGGGCTTTAGAGGCTGGGTTGTGCCCTTTGTCACACATCTTATGCCTATGATCACTTCAAAAGTTCAAGACTTCAAAGGGGTTTTTTCTCCAGCTTTGATGGTAACATCCAAAACTTTAAGGTAAGTCCAGGCAAGGCATCAACATGAATGTGCAGTTACTCTGCAATAACAAAACCTCCACACGCTGTCACAACTCTCACTAAATGTTACCAGTATGTTTAAAAATCTGCTATCAACTTTATATACAGTTTGGACTGATTATAATTTATTTTGACAACCTCATTCTCCTTTGTATGTCTTCCATTTTACTCTGGAAGACTTAAGGGGTTCCTTAAATGCATGTAGGTTATTTCCTTGCCACCCTTATTCTGCCAGAGGGAGCTACGTGAAACAGGAGGACTTAAACGTTTTTAAGCAATGGTGTGATGAAGGGCAAAGCATTTGGAAGCACTGCAAAAAATGAGAGAGCAAAGCATTATGTTTTTCAGTATTAAACTCTATGCCCATTGTGAAGGAGCAAGATTCAGGATGGGAACGGTTCCAGGTGTGGAGAAAGACATACAGCAATTGACAGGACTTTATTATATGGACTTTACCGTTATTATGTGGTTTCAGATACGTGTATTGCATTGTACCCACACTACACAGTGCACAGCTTGGGCATGCCTGGGTTTGCCATGAGTCTTGCCTGCTCCCTGCTTCCCCACTCCCCTCTCTGATAGGCTGAAGAAACCGCAGAGAGGAGACAGTTACCATTCGCCCTTTCCTTCCCCGGTTCCTCCCACTTTCCTCCCCCTTTGCCTGTTGTCCCTACCTGATTTGCTCCCCCACTTGTCTGTCTCATGCTTCACCTCATATTCCAGCCCTTTCCCTGCCTAAACCCATAAAACCCCGACACACCTCAATAAAGTATTCCATTTGCACCTCTACCTTGTCTCTTGGCCTGTCCGTGCTGTGTCATGGCCCCATCCCCCCCTTGGACCGTGGCAGCAGACCATACCATCTGTTAGAAACAAATATCAATCTTAATATCCTCAGGGCTGCTGTTCTCCAATTTTTTGCTCTTCATCCTCTTTACCTCCACGGTTTAATTGTATTTGGGAGAATTATCATATCCAAATTAAGGCCTGTGTGAGCAGAACACAGGAAGAAATTTAAATCAATTTAGACACCAACTCATGTCAAAAAGGAAAACTTGAAACTGATGATTACTCATACTAGAACTACCTAGTATTACTCAAGCTAGAACTGGAGGTTATTATTTAGTTAGAACTAACACAACACATAATATTGACCAAGTATTGTTCCATACATCTTTGATGACATGTTCACATCAAGGAAAGATTGTGTCAAACATAGAAGTCAGGAAAAACCCAACAAGACTCGTTCTGAGGGGCAAGGGGAACATGGTATCACATCTTGTCTTAGACCAAAGTAGGCCTTACATTTCTCAGACCTTATTGAGATCATACAGCTTCAGTAGAGAATTTTCTCTTAAAACAGAGGAGAAAAAAAAAAAAAAGGCAGAAATTCAGCCTAAGATAACCTCTCCTTAAAGTAGGCTTTTTTTCTGAAGACCTATTTCTTCATTGTATACTCAGCTATTATGATACATTGTGACAAAGATTTGACCCTATATTGGAACATCCTATATTCCATAAGTTCTCTTCTGGTCTCTCAAATTGAAACTTTGGTCATGCATAGTACTAGGTGTCATAGTCCTGACTTTGAAGTATTTAGTCTTTCCAAAATTGACCTCGGGGCAGGTTTTTAAAAGAATTTAAAGATGCATGGAATTGTAGGTGGAATTCTTCCCATATGTGAGAATGCAT
This sequence comes from Corapipo altera, assembly GCF_003945725.1. Lineage (NCBI taxonomy): Eukaryota > Metazoa > Chordata > Aves > Passeriformes > Pipridae > Corapipo > Corapipo altera. The sequence goes on along the minus strand of NW_020884872.1, from coordinate 53,487,715 downwards.
CCTCTAAGTTATTAAAGAACTTTAACAAGTTTATCACTCAGTGATTTACAAGTCTGGTGTCCACTGAAAGTTAGTAGAATATATTCATTTTTATTTTGTGCCTTATCAGTTACAACTACATACATAAACTTATTTCTCTTTGTGTTGCTAGGGTCTAAGAAGCTAATCCTTTCCACACCATAAGAACTAATCAATCAACAGTCTGAGTTTTATAAGAACTGTAGGCACTGGTTATTTGCTTGGATAGCCTCAGAGTCAGTCACATAATATTTAAATTTTCTGATATCAATACTCCACAGCAGTCAGCAACACTGAAGTGAGAAAATCACAGAATAGGTATGAAAAGAGGAGGCTGCCATGTGCCTAATAGTTTGGTAGCTATCATTTAATTAAAACCCAGGATATTTAGAGAAATTAAAATTTATTTAATGATCTGACGGATTGGTACTGTTTGTAGTATATGCTTTACCGCTATAATCTGTACTTAAAAATGTAGAAATTTAACCGATCATTCAAAAAATCTGATATAAACTTTTACGTATGATTGAAAAGGAAAATCTGTTCCTCACTAAAAAACACATCTCCTTTTGCAATAGTTATCTTCAAGAAAAATATTTCTGGCATTCAAGATATTTAGTGCAGTATTTGGGCTTATACTCTACTATTTAGGTGATATGAGAAATCACAAATTTATTTTTTTTCAGATACAGAACAATCAAACAACAATTCTGTTCGTCAGCATAACAAATCCAGAAATTTTACACATAGATATTTTCATGATCTTTCATTAATCTGTTTTTTATTTTGCCATATCTCTGATCTTCTGTGGATGTGGATTCTTGTTTTGTTCCACAGTTTTTACTTCTGAAAGCCAGTATTACAGTCTGGTTCCTATTAATTCAGCTTCTCTGCAGCAAGATATTATGGTTCTCTCATTTTGATTCAGCTTGCTTCTGAATACAGTAACCCCTCCCCCCCAATGATTAAGATAAATAAAGTATTTCAAAAGCCACTGAATTGTATTGCTATGGTAACCCACTGAACCATTGAAATAATAATTGTGTGCCTGACATTATATATAAAGTTTTAATTTTCCCTCCAAAATACAATGCTGATATACTTAATCTTTTTCTCAACCCTTTACCCATGTCAAGGAGAAAATAAATTTTCTTTAACATATCATCATTAAATCTACTGATTTGTCAAGGTAGATTATATTTTGCATGACTTTATTTGTGTAATTTTGCCTTGCAAATCATGATCTTTAAACTCAATAAAGTTTTAGTTTAATAATAAAAGCTACAGTAGATGTCATCTCTTATGAAAAGTCACATATTCTAGAAAGGACTGAAAAAAACCCTGATGTACAAATATGCAAAAACTTCATGCAGACGCACATACTACAGAACAAATCTAACAGTGCATGCTTTGAGAAGTCTAAAATGCAACACAGTGCTCACATGACTTGCTGAATTGAAATCTAAATCTGAAGTTCATATTTATCTACCAGAGCAACACCCTTTTTCTGTAAGTGTGAATCTATATGAATTGTCATTAAAAGCAGAAGTTTGATTTTCTTCAAGCTGGTTTGTATGATCTGCTTTAGAAAGGTGACATTATTCATATTTTCATATCATCTTAGCTCTTCAAAAGACAACTTGAGGATTTTAGGTTATTCATGAGGAAGACAGTCTCATGGTTTTCGTCATAAAAGCATTTAAGTTTCAACCTTATCACATTGTATATGAAAATGAAAGTCAGGCCACATTCGATGTCTTTTTCATTGTCCTTTGTTTTTTGCACAAATGTAAACCCAATGAAAGGTCTCACTGGTTGTCCTGGTTTCCGCTAGGGTAGAGTTAATTTATTCTCAGTAGGTGTCACAGTGCTGTGTTTTTGATTTAGAATGAGAATGGTGTTGATAACACACTGATGTTTTGGGTTTTTACCAAGTCATGTTTATCCTAAGTCAAGGCCTTTTTTTCCTGTCTCATGCTCTGCCAGTGAGGAGGTACACAGAAGAAACTGTGAGGGAGCATAGCTGGGACAGATGACCTGAACTGGCCAAATGGATATTCCACAATATAGAACATCATACCCACTCAGTATATAAACTGGGGGGAGTTACCTGGAAGGGAGGCTGATCTGGGTTTGGGAAGGGGATTCTGACATTGGTCAGTGGGTGGTGAGCAATTGCATTGTACATCACTTGTTTATCCTTTTTTATTATCGTTATTATTATAATTTACCAGTACTACTATATTTTACTTTATTTTCAATATTAAACTGTTCTTTTCTCAAGATACAAGTTTTACTTTGATTCTTCTCCCCATTCCACCCAAGGCAGGGGGTGAGTGGGCATGGGAAGAGAGGATGGGTTGAGCGAGGAGCTGTGTGGTGCTTAATTTCCATCTGGGCTTAAAAGGTGACATGGGTATAAGACAACGCCTCAACACTGAGTTCTTATTGGCAGAATTATTTATTTGGCTTATTAAGTTAATTAATTATTTCTAAAAGTTAAAAACCTAAATACTTCCGTTCCTGGAAGAGGTATTTTGTTTCTTAGGAAAGCTTACATCTTAAGGCTTCACAAGGCTCAGAAAAACTATCAACTTTTTGGAGTGAATGTTTATAAGGAGAAGTCCTGATTCAGAACCCATACTGGTATTCTATTCTACATTTACAATACCATAGTCTAACCACACACTAAGAAAACCCTAAAATTTGTACCATGTACTAAAACTGGCTTTGGGAAAGAGACAGCAGGTCATTGCCCTGTCTCTAGACAGGATACACAGGAATGTAAATGGTAAGAAGGAAGGCAATCTGTCTTGTCATGTCTGGAATTGGTTCCCTGAATTTAATTTCAGCTCTGGGCAGTGAAGTGTCAGACAAGCTTGAATGTCAGACAAATAGAGATGCCTGATATTTCACACCATGTGGGAATCCAGGGTCAAATCCCTCCCTGCTCCGTTTGAGTGGAAGCCATGGATATCCAGCAGCTCTTGAAACTCAAGACTTTAATTTGTGTTTTATAGCCATCTCTGTAAATATAATGATATTATTTTTGAGATATATTTTCTATGACTAACACTTTTATCTCTTTTTAGTATTTATCAGTATCTTATCAGTGATAAATCTTGCATTCAGTTTATATATTGACTTCTGAAACCAAACCACATTGCTTTCACTTAAAAAAGTTATCTGAACAGGAAGTACTTTTAGATCTTGCTAACAGTATTAGCAAGATCTAATATGTTTCCTGAAATCGTTTAGAATCTGACAGATAATTCTCAAAAAACTGCATTCTAGTTGCCTAGACCACTTCTCTTTTCCCACATTCAGTTGACACTACTACCTTCTTAGAAAAAGCTCTATTTGAGTTATAGCATGTGCACTTGAATCTTGACACAAAAAATGACTAATGAACCTTCACTTTAATGTCAAATCCATTTCACTTCCGAATATATATACAAAAAAAAGTTCAATCTGAGCAAGTTAAGCTTTAAAGCTTCACTCCACCTCAGTTTTGGTACTCCTTGTTTCAGAATACCAGAATACCACTTTTCTTGTGTTTAACATTACCAGCCTATAAAACCTGAAAGTATTTGTTTCATTTGGAGTGACTCTTAAGTATTCCTACATTATTCTCAGTGCAAAGCAACAGCAGCTTTTTTATTGTTATAGTCTTATTGATAAGAGGCCTAAATAAAAAGATCTCTTTCATTGTAAATGCTTATTATTCCCATTCTTTTCTTTATTTCTCATGCAAAGCTTTCTCAATTACCACACACCACACCACCACCTCCATAAATTCCATTATCTTTCTTGCGGTTTTGATTTATGGTCTAGTATCTGTATATTCCATGTTGCAAAGCCTGGTTGTTACATGAAGGCATCATGGTAGTTAGGATTGTACTGTCTATAAATAGCAAGAAGCTTAGAATTTTACCTTAAGTTGACACTAACCGTCACTAAATTGAAACCAAGAGAAACAGCTATCATTTTTGTAGCATATATATCCTGAGGACCCCTCCTTAGTGTTTCTGACACTGCAGGCACTGCACTAATTGGCATTTTGTTTAACTAAAAGTGTGGCAAATTTTACCTGTACTGGAGTAGTTTAAATGACCTTTGAAATCTGAAAAACTTTCCAACAGAGTAAACAAGAATGTAATTGGGCCATTTAGGATGCATATTAATAACAATGACAATTTGCTGCCATTTTAACCTCAACCAAAAAAATACTTGCAATGAGGCATGCTCACTAACTAAATAAACTGTGTGGTACTGGTGGACTCTGTTTGGTTTTTTGTCTGTGTTTTTTCCTTTAAGTAGTAAAGAATAGAGAGTGTGGACACACAGTGTAGTTCACTATCATACCATATAATACCAGAGCATCCTTGAAAAGTTAGAGGTGCACAACACAAGCATCCTTGATGTAGACTTCTACTGTGTCTTCGGGACCATGTACTGCATTCTACTGCTGCCTGAATCGCTTCTTAACTCCTATTGATTGGTTCACTTAGTGTTTATCTCAGTGTTGCACTGAGACTTACTATGTACTGTAAAAGCACAAGAATTTGAGAATACAGTGGAATTTATTTCAGACTGCATTATCAGATGTGCTCACTTAGAAAGAAGAGAAATATTTGTCTATGGTAACAGCATCACCTGCTGTTGAATGAGGAATCAACAGTCCCGTTTCCCAAGAAGTTTGCCTAATCCTTATTTTATTTTTCATGGTAACTGAGCTGAATATGCAGACCTGGATTGAGGAATAAGACCACATAACCTATGCTGAACTGTATTATTTTACAAAATCTTACCATATGCCCATAACTGACTGTAAATAGCAATTCATATGTTGGGACTTTTAGTGTCACTTTGATACAGAAAAAGCAGAATATTTTGATGTTTAGGGCTGTAGATTTTTCCCAAAATCCATAAGAAGGATCAGTCCATACTATGAAAAACTTTTGAGAGATTTATTAGAAACAATCATTCCCTGGGGTTGGAGATTAAGAAGTGGGTAATGGGGAAACATTGAAGATTTAAATTGTGTAGTTTGGCAATGAGAAACCTAATAGGATTTGTGAAAAGAGTCTAAAATATTTCAATAAACAAACTGAAAAATATAAGGAAAATTAATTAGCTCCTGAAGGTGTGGAGTAGCTGTGCTTTAATAGTATGACCTTAAAAAAAAGGAAAATTTATGCAGAGTATCAGCAAGAGACCCTGTGGGACTAGTCATTAAGACGGGAAATAGCTAATCCAGCTCACAAGCTGATCACCAGAAAAAATATTGTACTGTAAGTAATCTTATTTAACATAGTATATTTTTAAAGTGTCTATTCCTGAAAAACAAACCACCAAAGAAAAGATGTGAAGGTTGGGATTCTCCTATTATGGTACTGGGCTTTCAAAAGGTTAGGAGTCTAGTTCAAAGTAGGTGCCAGATCTGCTTTGCTGTTAGAGGAGAGAACACAAATCTTTCCACATAAAATCTGAATTGCCCCCTCTACACCTGGGACAAAAGGAGAGTAGTCTTGATTTTGAGATGGCTAAATTTAGGTGATGTGAAGCTTAGCTTGTAAAGTTATCATGTAAAAAATCAGCAGTTAAGCAGGGTTGTGATGTTTCAGAAGTGAGCTACAATACCTGAAAGTAAAACCCTGATGTGATAGACAATAAGCGGGTAACTTAAGCAGGTTTATTAGAATCTAAATACTGATGATAGTGGAGGAAAAAATAAGGTGCCCTCTTAGGCTAATTTGTTTTAATTTCTCAACTGACGGACTGTGACTATCAAGCCATGCATCCATGATCATCCTCTTCACAGGACCACCAGCATATCTTTCCTAGCTACTTCCTTGAGGTTTATTTCAATTTCTCATTTGTGGTGATAGTTTTGTTTGCATTAATTTTCATTTACATTACAACTGAAGACTTTACTTCTAAAGTGTATCACCTTGTACTTACAGACTCTAAATCTCCTATACACATCAACCTCTTAGTTTGTCCAAAGGGGTAATGAGTTGTTTGGCTTCTTCTGGTACATATCAATGGTATTCCTAAAAACAAAGTAGTTGATAAGAAGACATGCTGAAGGTTACTACAGAAGCAAATTGTTGATCTAAGTGAAATTAATGACAAAAAAATCCCAAATTTCCTAATCAAGGTTTCCAAGAAAACCTAAGTAGTCAAGAAACAACTGCAATACAGAGATAGCCTCTCTTTTTGTATAAATACTTTGTGCCCATTTTTTATTTCCACTGAGCACACACACAACAGAAAGTAAACACTTAAGTTATAAAAGGAAGTTTCAAAATAAAGCAATAGAATATGTATAACATATGTCACCGTTTGTAAATGACCTGAAACACCTGCAGATTTTAACTGAGAAGAGTGTATTTGAAAAACCCTCAATTTACTTCCATTCTTATTTTCTGAATTTCTGCACATCAGTAGTAGGATTGGCCATAAGTGACTAGTAGATGCTTCTGCTACTTCAATTTGATGTAAAAGAAGTTAATCAAACCTCTAAATATTTGACTGCAAGGATTTTTGCGTCATATGATTAATCTAATACTCTTTAGGAATAATAAAAGAAATTGCTTTATTATACAATAAATTCTTAGTGTAAACACTTAACACAACTTTCTGAAAACTACATTACAGAGTTCTGTCCACTAGAGGTCTCTAGAGAAATACAATAAACTGTTCAGAATAGACTTTACTTCTTGACACTATTTACATTTCATGGAAGATGAAAATCAACACTTGTTCTATTCTTATTCCAGGTATTCATTTGGATATGTTCATTCTGCTGTGCATAATAAATAATCCTATTACTACAACAATATTTCGAATCAATTATGTGTTTTAATGTATTTAATAATTAAAATTTTTAATATACATAATTAGAACTTCAACATCACATCACTTAGGAAGTATACTAGCACAAAGTATTTAGCCAAAGGAAGAAAAAAACCTAAGGTTGCTGTTGGTGTTGTAGCCACCTTGATAATTAAACAACAAATTAAAATAAATAAAGTAGCAATGAGCATAAGCGAATAGAATGTTACTGAATTACAGTAGTAATTGTAGTTGGCAAATTAAAATGGTTACTCGGGTGTGCTGTGCAGCACGCCGTTATATTACAGGCAAACCAAAGCGTGGATCCATTATTGTCTTTTACATCTAGACTAATACGAACATGAATAAGGAGCAGGATTCATGTAGTTGGGCTGTTCTTCCTGTAGACTTTTTGTTCTACTTTGTTTTGACTTGAAGTTTTTAAATTATAAGCAATTTCCACCCAGTTATTTTTTAAAAAGTAATTTCCAGTAAAAATGAGCTTTACCATTTTTAGGATCTATGCATTTTTACACAGCTCACCAGAACAACTCCTTCAGCAATTTAGATTTTTTTTTTGGAAAACAAGTTTATTTTAATTTTTTTCCACATATTGTTTTATTTCAGTGAACAATACATCTTCATTGACTATTTTTTACTAACATTTACCTCATTAAATATAATTACGTCACCAGGCTTGCTATATGGTTGTGTCAAATTATTGCCTACTGTAGTCTATGTAGAGAAAAAATGGGATTCTCTGTGATTTGACACTGGGTCACTAATCAGAAAGCTGGAAAAATCTGGAAAGAAAAATGCTAGCCCTGCTCAGATTGCTCCATCTTTAACTATGGTAGATAGCTCTGTAAACAACAGGAGGTCAGTGAATGTAGCATTAATGTCTCCTAATTTTTGATGCTACATACTAAGTGTGGAAGAGAAGAACCTGAGCCATACCGTGAGCAGATAGACGAGGGAGAGAGGTGCTCCCAAGAAAACAGGTTACTGGCAAAGTTCTGGGGTTTTCCGAAGTTTTTCAAGTTAATTTAGCAGAATATCCTCTAATTCTTTTGATCTCTAGACTGAGAACTGCAAAGAGCAATCAACTGAGGCCAATTAGCAGCTGAAAATGTCATATCTAGACACATAAGTGGTGATATTTCTCATTGTATTTCTTGTGGCAAAGACCAGAAATAAAAAAAAAAGCTCTGATAGGAACAGGAGCACAGCACTGACATTCTCCTAATACTGTTAATATTATATCACAGAATTGACCTGACACCTCCATCAACTGATCCAACAGTGAGGTTACAGGTGTGGAGTTCACACAGTGAGAGTCTAGAGATGCTGATGCTTCCAGCAGAGGTGAGATGAGCTATCTTGAGTTTTTTGCAGGTAGGATGTGTAGAGGTCATGGTAGAATAGAAGCCCACCTACCATTACCAAATATCTCTACTCTTAATCTTAGAAACCATGAAGTCCTAGGGTTGCCTAAGAAAAGACCTTAATCAAAAACTATCTAGATACCTATGCCTAGTTATAACCCTTACCTATGACTATATATAGGAAATAGCCCCTGGTTCCATCTGCTGCTGTTTGCCTCATTTGTGTTTGTTCTATAGTGATAGGCTGGTCCCAGCTGTGTCAGTCCAATGCTGCATCCATTTCTAGTTATTCACCTCACTGCTCTCTCTGGTTGGAGGAAGAAACTAAAGTGAAGTACTGCCATGAGAACTCACCTTATTTTCATAAAAAACTGAAATGATCTGTAGATTTTCCCTCGTAATTGTATTCATATGCAAACACTTCCATGTAAATAGCAGAGTTTTTTCCTTGACATGAAAATTGCAAACTCCTGGATCGCAGTCCAAACACTAACTACCCCTGGAGTCTTGAGACTGTCACTTCATAGGAGGCTTGAGCCTGCCATTTTTGTCTCAGTTTCCTCAGTTACAGCTCAGTTACATTTTCCCTTTACTTCACAAGAGTCTTTGAAGGACAGACTAACATATAAAAAGGTATATGTTCAAATTTTCAGATAGTGATTTTTATTTGATATGTAATCATATATTGCATAAAGTTCTGAACAAAAGCGTTATGTAATAGCCATTGTTATCATTAGAATTAAAATGAATATTCAAACATACTGCTTTTAACTGAGCAACTACTTCTTAATCAGAATGTGTTTTTTTCTCAAGACAAATTACTATTTCAGGTTATTGACAACAGTATTTGGAACTTTCATCGACTTCTGTAGCTAAGCAGCTCATAGCTGTTAACAGTGAGGACATAGAAAACAAAGGAAAGAAATGCTGTTCTTGTGGGAACAGACAACATCTTCCTCTGGATTTGAATAAAACCACTCACAGTGATCATGACCTCGGGATACCTCAGTGCTATAAATACTAAACCATAAGCCAAAGTATAAATTTCTCAAAATTTCTCTATTGTTGTGTCAGCAGAAAAAAAATATAAGCTCTCTGTAACAATGAAGAAATTAGCCAATCGGGGACTAAAAGAAGGGGCTTATATGGTTAATGTATAGTGTTAATTTAGGTTACTGAAGCTGGCAGCAAAAGCTGCGGTTCTCAGGAGGGTGGTACAAAGTTTCAAACTGATCCTGTGGTTCCCTCCCACCACCTTCTAACATGCATATAAATTGTCAGCTCTCCAATCCCTTTGCCACTTCTCTCTTCTAGACTTGCCAGAGGCAACAGAGGACTAAGGATGAAGATCTTTTTCTTATTCATCTTTTCCACTTTTTTGTTGTCTGCTTTTGAACAAGCAGCTGCTTTTGCTCACTATGACAAGATTTTAACTCATAGTCGAATAAGAGCACGCGACCAGGGGTAAGTAGCTGGCTTTTGTTTCTAATGTAAAGGAAGCTTGTTAATCTTTATTCTCCCCTTTCTTCTCGCATTATATTAAATGTGATTTTTCACTGTGACTTCTTACTGTCATTCAAGTAAATTTTTTTTTATGTTAATTTTACATGAATTGTTCCTAAATAAAAAGTTTTCCAGGGAGTTTCAAAAGGACACAGAATTATATTAAACTTCACAAAAAGGAGACAAATCTCAAATCAGCATTTCTGAATGGATCAAATACATGAGATTCAGAATCACTGAAATTAATTACGGTTCATAATTAATGTGATGAGATGGCAGATATGTTTAATATATGTTTGAAAACTTTTGAATGGAGTTGACACCTATCCCACAGTATTTTCTCTTTTTATTCCATCCTAATGGAAATCATGAGCTCTATTCAAATGCTTTCTAACATGGGAACATATACTGGGAACCCTTTGTAAAACTTCTGTTCCCACTAGACCAGTGCGGCAAGCTGCTCAGCAGGGTTTCCAAAAGACAATGCTTACAAGCCAGGCTGTTTGGAGACACAGAAATAATTTGAACAGCTGGTGTCAGGGAGACACATGTGTCTAAAGATATTTTTCTGTTGTCGTTCTGAAGCAAAAAACATCTTTTGAATAAGAACTTTTTACGGTCCTATCTTCTTTTGCTGAATTCCCACTGCCTGCTACATACACACACAATGAGCTTTTCAAATAAAAACGTTCACTGGCTTCCCAGTGATGCAAAATATATAACTTTTGAACTGAGGAATTTTTCAATTGCAGAAGTATAAAAGTTAGGGACAAAATGCCTAATTGCACCGTGGAATTTGACCATAAGAAATTCCTCTTCCGTACACTACCATACATGTATTCCTCATCTGAAGTCTGTGATCTCTTTTATTTACATGCCAACTTACCCTTTGGTCCCCAGTAATTCCCAGAATGTTTATTTAGGTGCCTGCGGTAGTCCAAGGAGTTGGCAATCAAAATAGTTGATTGATTTACAGAAGACAGGGCTTCCTTCTACATAAAGAACAAGGCACTTTTCTTCCCCATCTCCCCACAACCTTCCGCTGCACAGATGTGTACAAGACAAAAACCTTAATGAAAAGAGCCTGATGGCATTCACCACACAGACCCTGGTGGCTTGTAATTCACTTTGCAGGGAGAAATGGAAGGCATACTGAGACTTGATTAGACACAGCAGGTGATCGCTGCCCACCAGAGACATAGTGTCAAACCAGAACGAAGGGGAAGCTTCTGCCACTGCAGGGAGGGTGGGCTTGCCAAGGAACCCAGATGGGGAGTCCCCGCAGCTTGCACTGTGGTTACTTGAAAACACACCTGCCCTGGGAACTGAAGCCAGATGTTAATTTCTTGTTCAACAGAAACAGTATTTGCCACTATTTCATGTAGAACTTTTACAGAAATGCACAGAAACTTCTTTTTAAAATTTTTCTCACTCCACCCATAGCCCAAATGTTTGTGCTCTTCAGCAAGTTATGGGAACAAAAAAGAAATACTTCAGCACTTGCAGAAACTGGTACCAGCAAGCCATCTGTGGAAAGAAAGCGTAAGTATGCCCTGCTTCCAACTGTTCCCTATTTATTGAGATAATACAATATACAATTAGAAAACTCCTTTTCTCACAGACAAACTAACTGTTTGTAATTTATATTAGAATTTTTAGTTCTCCTCCAGGTGGCATTGAAATGCTGACTTCCCTTTTCCTTCACTGGACATGCTTCAAGGCATAAAAAGTACTTCAATTTTTCAGTAAAATCTGCCGTACCACTGACTAGCACTAAATTTTATTCTACCGCAGACACATTGGGAAGAAGGGTGTTTCCTCAAAGTGGCTCAGATTGAAAGTTGGATGTTCTCAAAGGCAGTTTTGGAAAACAACCTACTCCTGTGGTTTTATTCCTAGATAGATGCCATGTCTTCCCATGAGAGAAAAGTCTGCTCTCAGAATAAATCTGACAGGGAGTTCATTACTTTGCTGAGCTCCAGAGGCAAAATGTGTTAAGCAGTGATAGATGCCTTCATGTGTTAGGAAAAATAGTTTGAAACAATAAGCAGTTGAGATTCATTGAACTGAAGTCAGGTGAAGACTTTATTCTAACTAGAATTCTGACTAGAATTTAGAAGAGTGTAATCTGTAAAACACTTTGAAGTGCCTGTGCAAGGACCTAAGAAAAAAGTCTGGTACAGTCAACCAGAGGAAGACATTGAGCAGTGGGGCTGGGTGGATTTGATCGTGAAAATCTACACAAAACTATCACCTACCTTCTCCCTCCTATTTTAACACTCCTACCATTTGAATAAGATTTTTTTACAATCCTATCTTCTCTTTCCATTGTACAAGCACTCACAGAGCAAGGACAAAGGAGGAAAAGAATGTGTGTGAGAGTAAGTTAAGTCATAGAACTCCTGAGAGCTGTTTGAGGGGGGTTTGTGGCTGTAATAGAACATCTGTTATAACTTAGTCTTAGCTGTTAATGAGAGTTTTATACTCTGTATACTAAAAACAGAAACACAGACGTGACTGAAAAGGTTAGTGTAATAAGAATGCTAATCCGAAGGACAACACATCTTCCCATGTTTATATCTCCCTGTTAACAAGTCCTCTGTGATTTGTATATATGATCTATATAATGTTGAATGCTTTTATTATGTACATTCCTCTTCCACTGCTCTAAGTTTACAATCAGGACGTAACTTACAGATTTGCTAAAATCAAAGCCTATTGGACCAAAAGTCTTTCCACTGTTTCTCTGCAGTATTTTATCTCCATGCCAGCAAGGAGTAGAACCAGATGAGTCACAGAGCTGATTTGAATAAACTAAAATCTGTCTCCATTAGCCAAGAATAACAAGGACTTAAGGTAGTGTTGCTCTACCCTTTTCCTTTGGAACATACTCCTTTGGATAAGGTCAGGACAACTTTGTGATAAAAAAACTCCAAACAATAACAACCCAAAAAAATAATCCCAAAACAGACAAACAAACAAACCCCTCCAAACCCCCAAGAATGCAGCCTTGCTTCTTATCTGAGTAATTGCTTTCTTTCTTTGGCCACCATCATATATTGAACTAGTAGGGATACAAATGAGATAACTTCTGATCTTGTATGAGGTGATACTTCCCTCGTGTACTGTGTCTACACACAAGTGGTACTGAGGAATTGCATCCTGCACTGAATTGTTGTAACATTATTGCGATATGCTCCATACAAACCCCTTTTATCCCATCCCATCTTTCTCACGTTTTGAGAACAGCTAAAAAACTTAAATACAGAAAACTGTAAGGGAACATGAATACTCTCAGTAGGAACTTACAGTAACCCTTGATCACTGAAAAGAAGCCTGGGCTTTACATAACAATATATATATGGTAAAAAAAGGCACTGATCTTATGACCTGTGGCTGAAAAAGCATTTTCTTCTTAACTATATTTTTCAGCCAACTTCCTGTCTTTCATTAATTTTATCATTGTTGGATATGGTATGAAGACGAAACTTTCCATGTCTTACTCTGTGCTTATAACTCAGCTTCCTCGTTCCTTTTTTCAAGAGGTAATTAAGACCATGATCTTTCATAGTTTCCCATGGGATGAGGGGGAGAGATTTTCTATTACAGGGAAGGAAAAAATATTTTCTCATGACAAAGCAGTTCACACAGTTGGGAGAACATTTTGGTTCCTATTCTGCTGCACAGTTTTCTTAAATCAGATTATTATTTTTTTTATTATTAACTTCTGGCGAGGATGCAAGAAGGAGTAGGAGTATAAGGTTTATTACTAATTTGAAAATCTGTAGCCTAAATGGTACATTATTTTTACATTCCATAGAAAACCCATCCACTGAATCGCTTTAAGGAAAGAGATGTACTAAAAAAAACTATACAAATACTTTCAGTGTATGGCTTCTCAGCTGAAAATATGCACATGGTAGCAGGGTGAATAAGTCATGTATGTGTACACATATGAGGGAATGGAGAAAAATATTTTCATAGCACAGAGAAATGAAAAATTGTGTTTAAAAAATACACATTTTTAATCTTCACCACCTCTATCAGATTGCTTTCAATTATGGGATTATAATCCTCACTTTTATAATCATGCTTTGTAATGTTATTTTTCTTCTAGTCTATTTTTAATTTTTAATCTCTTCAAGTAGTTTGGATGGTGAAGGTGTTGAGTCCAACTTTTCATTTGAATAAGCTCTTCATTTTAACGTGGTTGTGGTTAACCATTTGTCAGTTTTAATTTATGCAAAATGAGAGAAGTGTACTCAGATACCACCAAAGAGTCTGCAAATTAAAACATGGACTGTAGTGGTAAAAACTTAGCAAAAACCTTCAAGGAATTAGTGTGCAGAACTTTTGAACTGCCAACATCAGCCACACCTATAAAAGTAAATCTATTAGGTAAAACAGTGCTGGCAATTTTTCCTTGTCATTGCAGTGTACCATATAGTGAACAATGTACTATAATTTCAAAAGTAATATCTGAAGTCTAATGTATTAAAGTTTATGGTTTAGACTTCAGTAAGTTTGTATAATTTGTTGGCCCTCCCTCTCCTGAGGAGCCAAATTCACCTCTGTGATACCAGTTAATTTATACTTTCTTATGAGAGAGGACAACTTTTCAAGTAGGCCTCTGGTAGAATTTTATTTCTGTCATGATAATTAAGAAGACATATGTCTTCTTAAGAAGACAGAAAATGTTAAATTGAACATAACTGTATACAGTTATCACCTGGTTTGCTATTATGTGTAGCTTACATGTATTCGAAAATGAGAGTATTTTATTGATATCATTATATAACAGTTCCTGACCCCCAAATATTGCTAAATTCTTTGTATGCTGTGATGACATACTTTTTTAACTCTGGTTTTTATTTCTTGTAGTCTGGTTTTCATCCTCAGTATATTTACCAGTGAACTTTTCCTTGTGTCCATCCATCTAGTCTTTAGTGACTTCCTTCTCTATAACCTGTTTTATGTCTGTTCTTAATTAGCTCTCTCCCTCATTCCTGAGCTACTTCAAATTCTTCCTTGGAAAGCTGAAGCTCTCTTATCCCACTTTTTATTACCATACAATCCACAAGGCCTTCTCTTAAATAAATACCTATTTAGTTCCTATAGCCAGTATGTAGGTGACTTCATGTAGTTCTGTCACTTTAATTTCTATTCCGTTCATTTAAATTTTTCCTTTTCCTTTACAGCCCTTCTGTGAGTTTCCTTTAATGTTCTCACTTTTTTTTTCTATTTCTTCAATGTCATCTAATCTTTGCAACATAGAATAGATAAATTAATTTTCTTCAACTACTGTTCTGGTCACATCACCTTTTAGTACTCTACATGAGTACCACATGCCCTCCCGTGTTCCTACCTAGTACTTAAATTTAATTATGGTAGTAATTCTGTAAATTCAAAAGTTTTACATTTAGTAAATTTTGATCAATTTGTAGTCAATATAGAAAAGGCTGAATGATAGAAAAAGAATGAATATCTGGAGAGTGTGTATCTTGTAATGAAAAATTAATAATAAAAGATAAAAATTAGACTTAGCTAAAATTAGTATGTGCTTCTCTTGTATATTACTTAATTTGTTTTTTGTCTATATCACACAGAACTGTCTTATATGAGTGTTGTCCTGGCTACATGAAGATGGATGGTACAAGAGGATGTCCTGCAGGTATAAGCTTTTTTTCATATGGATAAATCAGTACATGGGAAGCAGTACAACACCAGAGATTTTCAAAGGTGGTCATCTTGAGAAATGATTGCCTCTTTTTCAGAATTATTGCCTGAGAATAGACAGCCTCATTTGTATATGGTCAACACAGTTAAAAATCAGCCAGCAATGAACTTATCATGCAGTTTAGGCTGAATTTCCCGGCTCCTTCTCGATTCTGGATTGGTGAGGAATGACAGTGTCTTCAGTTCCCAAAGCTGCCAAAGAACTTTTATTCCTATTCCCATCAAATCCCAAAATAGCCTAAAACTTACCAGTGAGGTCAGAAAACCAGATGTAGCATAGCTAAATTATTCCTTTTCCTGAAAAGACTTTATTCTAATTTAGTTGAAGACTCTTATAGGCTTTAACTAAGAAGGAGTGAAAATGAAGAAAGGAATTCTTGATTTCTCCTATTTATACTTTTCTGTTTTACATAAATAAAATTAATTTCAGTGAGAAAGAGTAATGGGAGAAGGAATATATTTCATAGCTTTGATCTCTATGTCTGAACTAATCCTTTTACATTCAACAATGCAGAGACCAATTTGTTTAGATGAATTAATTTCCCTTCAGATTTTTACATTAGGATGAGGTCAGTCACACTCTAGAATTGTCTACTCCTCTCCATAACCATAGAAAGAGCCAACAACAACTAGATGACATGCAAATGTCTCACTTCTAGATGCCTAAAATAAAGAGAGATAAATACTGTTCTCATGTAGTAGTGTTTTAACTGTGAGTCTATGGCCATTCTTACCCTCTGGATGAATCAATATGTTCACAAACTGGACAATGGAAGAAGAGCAAAAGGCTTCAGAAGATGAATTCTTCTCCATCATGACCAAAGGAGACTATCTCCATTTAAAGTTTTGTGATGGAATGTACTCCTATATTCAACAGATAGCCTCTCATTTCTTTTTGGGCTAGTAAAAAGCATGACAGTTCTTCCAAAGAAAACCTTACAATATTCAGTGTTGTTTGATCTAATTTTTCGTTAAGCAACAAAAAAAAAATAAATAACAAGCAGATGTATTTAGATGATTTTTGAGTATGCTGACAATCAAATTTTTAATCCAAGCACACTGTTTAATATGGATTTAAAAAGTTTTAGCACAATTGTCCAACAAAAAGAAACAAAATAAATTTGATCATGGATGACGAGTTTACAGCATTCTTATTACATGTTTATTTTAGTTGCTCCTATTGATCATGTATATGGTACACTTGGTATTGTGGGAGCTACCTCCACACAGCAGTACTCTGACATATCAAAGCTGAGAGAAGAGATTGAAGGACGAGGATCATTCACTTTCTTTGCACCAAGCAATGAAGCCTGGGAGCAATTAAATTCAGTAAGTGTGTACATGTGTATGAGTTAAATTGTGTTTCTATTTCAACTAACATTTTGGCTGAAGCTAGTGTATGATAAAGTAGATTAGAAACAATATTGATATTTTAGACATAAAAGTATGTTGTGCAATTTATAATGAAATAATTTGCATGTTTAAAATACATTTCTGAAGCTAGAGAGGCTGAGTTTAATTTCAGGAGCACTAAGCAATCATAATTGTCTCTTATTTAAGAATCTGCATGAAAATAATAATAGTGTTATTAGCATAGTTTGGGGGAAACTTTTAGGAATTCCAGCAGCTACATGATGTCTAGTTGTGCACTGTCAGTATTTCAGGTGTCCTTCTTTTAGTAATGGTTTTGATTAAATAAATATTGAATAAAAGCTCCTCCAATGACTTGTCTGTGACGAAGCCTTTTGTCTTCCATTTGTGAGCTAACCAGACTGAAGTATCATTTAAGTAGAGCGAACTGATAGGCCTCAAAACTGTGTTTCCTAAAAGATGTTGAAAATTAGGATAAAACAATATGTACATTTTTTCTGAGTGGAAAAATGTTTCAAAGCTTCTAATTAATTAAATTCCTTTCTTCTTCAGGAAATTCACAGGAATTTGGTTTACAATGTAAATATTGAACTGTATAATGCTCTCCACCACCACATGCTAAATAAGCGCATGTTGACAAAAGATCTTAAAAATGGCTTGACTCTCGTGTCTATGTATAATGGCCAGAAATTGCTTATTAACCATTATCCTAATGGGGTAAGTCTATTTTATTTTTTTCCTCTAATATATTTATTCAGTTATAGCCTTTATTTTCTTTGTTTCCTTATACAGCTAGGAAAATAAGTTATGTAAAGTTTGACATCTAGCAAGTCAGTTGTGACTGGAAAAAATAAATAAATTTTCTCTTGAAGAAGTTTTGACTGCTGTTTAGACAAATCACTAAGAAAGAGTGAATAAACTTGTGCTGTTTAGAAATCAAAGTTCAAATGAGAAAAAACTTTCTTCATACAGGTCAAAGCCTTTTGTGGCCAAAATACATGATCATCATAAATTTGACAGCAAAATCTAGTATTAATCTTTATGTGTTTGCTAAATAATATTAAATCAGATATTTTATTTGAATTTGAGTACGATAGGAGCATTTAAGATTGTAGAAAACACACATCCACTATTTGTCTAGAAAAAATATAACTTTTATAAATGCTAGAAAACTCCCAGTTAAGTCGCTCATCTTTGTTGCCTTAGATGCATCAAAATGTTTATGTTGGTCTACAGATTACATCAGTAAAAACCAATACAATCACCATATTAACCAGATATGGAAAACAAATCAGAATTATTGCAATGAAAAATAAAACATTAATAAGAAATCAATGTAACCTAAATAACTCTGCTCTTACCTTTCCAGAAGATTAGCCAGACTTTCAAACCTTGCAAAATTTTACTTCAAATTTAAAAAAAATCCAACTGAAATACCAACAGTGAATACACAATGTACAGTACATACATTTTCAGTCTGTAAGAATCGGGTTCCATGTTTTTGATAAAATTAATGCTTAATCTTCTACTACTTGATTCTTCAAATACAGGTTGTTACTGTTAACTGTGCCAGGATCATCCATGGCAATCAGATTGCTACCAATGGTGTTGTCCATGTCATTGATCGTGTCCTGACGGCTGTTGGAAATACCATTCAAGATTTCATTGAAGTCGAGGACGATCTTTCATCTCTTAGAGTAAGTGGACAAAAATAAAAGATCTTCTCTGGATTTTTTAGGTTTCTTTTTCCTTTTCTTATTTCTTTTCTGTTTGTTTATCATACCTGGAAGTATGAAGGCTTAGTTCAGTAAATTCAATTAAGAACTGCATCGAGTATTTCAAATCTAACTATATAAAAAGTCAAAGCATATTTTACATAACGAGCCTGCTTCTTCTCTTTTATGGATAAAATAAGACCACATAAATACGATGGAGTGTGTCCCTGTACATAAAAAGTCTCTTCTCTTCAAACACTGAGGCAATGAAATGTGCACATAAAGTTACAGTGTCTGGAGATTGATAAAGACAATTTCAAATTGAATCATAAAAAATGGTAAAAGTACCAAATAAATTCCAGAATCTGGCTTATAGCAAGTTTTAGATGCACATAGGAAGGATTTTTCTTGCAGAGAGGAAGTATGATTTTTTCTGTCCAAGTTTCTATTTTTTTTTCTCCTGGAGGATATGTCTGTGCAGCCATATATATCAATGAGATTTCATGCTGCATGTTTAAAAAAAATATGCCATTGTTTTGCAAATAACTGTTGTCCTTTTCCATTGTCCATCTCCGAAATAAATACAAATAGGTATTTTAAATGCAGAGGCATAAAACTGGAGAAGAACCTCTCAATCCCTCAGATACAGTCCATGACTGTTACAGGCAACCACAACATTTAAACCCTTTAAAAATAGGAATATAAAAGCCAATACTTCCTAGTCTTCAGTTGAAAAAGAAACCCTTTCTGTCCATTCAGTTTTTCATGTTGTTATAACACTGATCCTAGTCTATCACTAAAGTACCTGTGGGCATGAGGGGAAACTAGACAGACAATGTATTTTCGTAATATTTTAAATTATCAGCATAAAAAAACCCAATTCTTTTTTAGGCTGCTGCCATTACATCAGATGTCATGGATATTCTTGGAAGGCCTGGTCATTATACACTCTTTGCTCCTACTAATGAAGCTTTTGAGAGACTTCCAAGGGGAGTTTTAGAAAGGATCATGGGTGACAAGGTGTCTTCTGAGGGTATGTAACCTTTTTTGCGAATGAGAAATACAGACGAGTGGATCAAGAGATAGAAACTACATTATCTTAGTAGCTATGAAATTAAGCACCTCTACTTTCATCTGTCTAGGAGGAGTTATTTCTTCTGTCTAAGATTTTTCCTGTTGCCCTAAGGATTAAAAGCCACTGAAAACTTAGTTTTAGTTTAAAGGGTTTAAAGGGAACTGGGAAAATATAGGCATATTGATGTTCCTAATAGTTCAGTTCTGATAGACATTCCTACCTCTATAAATATAAGGCTTTCTGAATGTGGGGTTCTCTCATACCTTTGCATAGCCTGTAGCGTTCTGTACCCAGAGGTCCTTTTGGAACATGTCAGCAGTCACCACTCTGCCACATGCAGGTTACAGCGTAGCCAGTAGAGTTTTCATAATACAAGGAATGCCAAATATTTTTGACCATAAATGTTGTTTAGGTGCCTACAGTATAGTATCAATAACTTTGAAAAAAGTATCTATGAGTGCAAATATGCTAGCTAAGCTAGTACACTATTAGAAATTGTATAGATGTAATAATTTGTCCCACACCTATATGTGAATTATACATATATAAATACGTGTCCAAACACTTACACGTATGAACTTCCTGCTCTTTTCTTTACAGCTCTTGTGAAGTTCCACCTATTAAATACTCTCCAGTGTTCTGAAGCAATCACAGGTGGAGCTGTCTATGAAACTTTGGAAGGAAACACTGTTGAAATTGGTTGTGATGGTGAAAGCCTGACTGTGAATGGAGTGAAAATGGTGAAACGCAAAGATATTGTGACAAGCAATGGCGTTATCCATCTCATTGATCAAGTGCTAATTCCTGATTCTGGTCAGTGATATGTATAAAAAACTTCTTACCCGGAAGATATTTTCTACAATCTTACCTTGATTCCCTCAGATATATAGTTATGGATAAGCACGGAGAATACAAATCAGGAATAGGAAGAAATTATGTGTTAAAATACTTTTTTCTGTTCCTTTATTTGCAGCCAAACAAGTCATTGAACTTGGGGGTGCCCAGCAGACTACTTTTACTGACCTGGTGGCACAGCTAGGTCTGGCATCTTCTCTGAGACCGGAAGGCCAATACACTCTCCTGGCACCTCTGAATGGTGCTTTCTCAGGTTAGTAGTACTAGAAGATTGTCAAAATAAACAAGAATGTATGCTACCCGGACAGTTTTCCAAATCACTTCTAGCACTTATTCTAACTCTTAGAGTGCCAAAGCCAAATAGAGATACTCATCCTTTTAAATTACACACCATGAAGAAAGCAAAACAAACCTAACCACCAGACCACACAGCTTGTTTTCAGTCATATCATTTGCTAATGGAAATAGTATCACTAAAATAAGATACAAAATATGCACAGACAGGTTCTGTGGGAACCTTAATCTTTGCATTGCTTCCATTGTATTCACAACATATTTGTTCTCAAAAAATTTATACAATGTTGTGGTTTAACTCCAGCCAACAACTAAGTACTACACAGCCAATCAATCACTCCCTCTTTCCCCTGCACTGGGATGGAGAAGAGAATCAGGGTAATAAAAAAAAAAATCACACTTAAAAAAACCTCATAGGTTGAGATAAGAACAATTTAATAATAAAGATGTAATTAAAACCCAAGAGAAACAAGTCACACAGAGTACAGTTTCTCCCCACCTGCTCACTGATGCCCAGCCAGTGACTGACCCCTTCTGGCCAGCTCCCCCAAGTTTATACCGGGCATGACTTTCTATGGTATGGAATATCTCTTTGGCCAGTTAAGATCATCTGTCCGGGATATGCTCCCCCAGCTTCTTGTGCACCTGTTCACTGGCAGAGCAAGAAACACTGAGATGTCCTTGATTTAGCGTAAGCACTACTTAGCAACAACCAAAACATCAGTGTGTTACCAATATTATTCTTATACTAAATCCAGAACACAGCATGATGGGACCTATTAGGAAGAAAATTAACTCTATCCCAGCCAAAAGCAGGACATACAAAAAAGTTAGTATTTTCCAGTACATTAAAGCAGAAGGAAACTAATACAAATATACTATAAAGCAGGTGTTGGTACATTTGCACAGGTGACTACATGAGCATCTTGCCTTTCCGCAAAGAATTTGAGTGTTAACTCACCACCACAGAAGCAAATTTGGATAGGTTTTAAGGTGCACATGCAGAAAGGAATAGTTCTAATAAGAACTGTAGCAGTAATTCAGAAGATGGATCAGACCCACATATAAATCATCAGCCATATTAGTTATAGTAATTAATCAGGGCTATGTCAAAAGTTCATTACTCAATTTAAGGAATTGCCAATTGCAGGAACTACTTAACAATTCATTTTCTGTATACACAGACCTGTCCAAGCTTTAACTCAAGCATTTCAAAGTAAGATTCTGTATTTCCATAGTCTTTTAACTTTATCTCAATGAAAATTCACTATACAGATTACTATATATTGATATCTAAATGACTTTGTAGATGACACCTTAAGGCTGGATCAACGTCTTCTTAGAACAATCCTGCAGAATCACATTATAAAAGTGAAAGTTGGGCTCAATGAACTGTACAATGGACAAGAGCTGGAAACAATTGGAGGAAAACTACTTAGAGTCTTTGTATATCGCACAGTAAGTAAATGGGGCCTTCTAACATTATGTACCCAACTATGAAAATGGAGAGTCAATAAAAGGCAAAGCTGAATGAAACTCCCCAACATTTACCATTATGATAATCTAGCAAAAAAATCTTTAAATTTTTAAGATAGGAAAAAAAGAAAATCTGATCTTTCTTAACTGGAATTTTGTCAGCATGGAAAACTCTTTGGGAAAACATAACAGGATTTCAGATTTGGCACTTCACTGCTTACAAATGTTTAAGGCTAGTTTTAGAACTAATTAAGAACATTCTCAAGGGAAACAAAATTCAAGTTCTGAAATATTTGCACCATGTTATTTTACTCTAGGTTTTGCTACTTTCTTAAGCAATGCCAAATTTCCTGGTAAGAACATGCAATTTTACTGTAGGAAATACTCGAGTGTTATTTTTAACATTGTGGAAATAGCTATATTTGTTTGTATTTCAATAAGGCTGTATGTATTGAAAATTCATGCATGGTCAGAGGAAGTAAAGAAGGAAGAAATGGCTTTATTCACGTCTTCAGACAGATCATCAATCCAGCAGAAAAGACGTTGAATGAAATGCTAAGAAATGATAAGCGTTTTAGGTGAGTCTCAGTTTTGACAGCACTAAGAATTTCCTGCAGAGAGTAACTGTCTATACAGCACAGCTAGTCTGAGAAAAAATTATGTACTGAGTTTTTGAATCATTGGATTTTAGAGGGTAAGGAGGGCAGGGAAGGGCTTATTGCCTACTCAAACAAAAAAAAAAAAAAAAACACGAGTAGAAAAAAAAAATATGTAGGTGAAAAAAAAAGTGTTCTCCAGCTGTGTGCTGGAAAGGTTCCCACATTCTGTGCTAGAATGGTTGTTAATGGCACACAGGAGTCAATAAGATGACGGAATGAAAGGCATAAGAGGACAAAAGGAATTGGATGATACATCCAGAGCAGCATGTGCAGTGGAGTCCGGAGTTTTAATTGTTGGGCGGTACTATTCCATATGGGTGCAGCGTGATTGCATACCTTTCTAGTATGCATTTTTGTCCCTTTCCTGCAAGTATCCCAATACTCCTAGAAAGAACAAGTAACCTTTACATCCTCCTTTCATCTCTTTGATCTGTGATGTTTTTATTTGATGAATCCTGCTGTGATCCAAGCTGCCAATATTTTTTTTCCACTGTCTGCTACTCTTAAGACTGTCTTATTTTATTATCTTGTTTTTTCTTTCTCATTTTCCTCCTTCACTATCTTAATTTCTGGGGATTAGTTAAAGAGTTTGAAGATTATTGTACTATCAGAAAAAAATGAGGGAACTAGGTACCTGCACTCAATTGTAGTTACTACATTTTAACAAAACGTGTTTGTGTTTTGTCTGTTTGTTGCAAACAGCATTTTCCTCAGTCTGGTGAAAGCTGCAGATTTAGATGATGTTCTGTCACAGCCTGGAGAATGGACTCTGTTTGTTCCAACTAATGATGCCTTTAAAGGTTTGACTGATGACGATAAGGATATATTGATAAGTAAGTAACATGAGAAAACTAGAATTATAGAAAAAATGAGAATGGTCAAATTGATTGGAAAGGAAGCTAATGCACTTCTTACACAGAAGTTGCCTGATGAAATAGTTTACCTTTTGCATAGAGCAGTTCATAGTAGTTCCCTAAATTATTTCCTTCTTGGGGGTAGAGAAAATATCTTTTTGGAAAGAAGCATCCAACCTAAATTTAAACTTCACTCCTTAATATCTTGTTCCATGGTCTTACTACCTTCTAAGTTAGAATCTTCACTCATTTTATTACCCTCAACTTGCCATCATTCAACCTTGCTAATAGCTTTTTTAAGATGGAAATTCTGTTCTATCATATTTCTTTTCTAGTTGTAATTATTGCATCAGAACACATTTAGTATTGACTTTTGCTATCTTTCCTTACCTTTGTTTCGACCCAGTGATCTCTGATAGCACCTGTGCTCTCCAAGTAAAATATTGAGTATCTGTTGCTACATGTCAATGCAAGTAATTTCTTTCCATCTAACACATCCAAACTCTGGAATGTTATAGATTTTTTGCAAGATTTAGAACTAGTTTATTTAATGTTATGCTTTATTTCCATAAGAGAAGAAATGCACAGTGAATACTTCAAATCTCCTGCAGAATTTCTGACTGGAGGGGTAGACTGTGGTCACAGCACTATAAATAATTTTAGTTTATTTAAAAGTAATGTGAATATGGCCTGTGCACAAGGCAGGAGGAGCGGTTGCCACATCCAGGTCAGTATATTTTCCGTTCCTGTACTTCTCAGATGAAAACTTAAAGACATGGAGCCAAACCCCATGAATTCTTAATTACTTGGAAGACTTTGTTCAGGCAACCCCGTCTTCTGCAGCCTTTAGCTCACTAATGAAGCACTAGGAATTTAAATTATCTCTTCAACCATTTAAAGTTATGATAGTGGTCTAAGTTGCCTTCTAGTGTGGTGCGTCTCTAGTGACTAAAAGTAAATTAACAGATAGCCTAGATGACTCTCATTAGGCAGCTATAAAAGGAAATGAAGCGTGTCATAAGGCTGTGAACCGAAGCAACTGGATAAATGCCACTGTTCCGTTTGTATTGTACTGTGTAGTTGCTTTCTTAACTAAGATTGAGTTTATGAGGTTCATTGTTTTTGTCTTCAATTCACAACTTGAAGTTGTACTCAAGGTCAATGTCATTTTGGATTAATT
Source organism: Corapipo altera (assembly GCF_003945725.1). Lineage (NCBI taxonomy): Eukaryota > Metazoa > Chordata > Aves > Passeriformes > Pipridae > Corapipo > Corapipo altera. The sequence continues at coordinate 53,462,754 of NW_020884872.1, read as the reverse complement.
TTGTAGTTAAAAATAAAATTATATTGACCATTCTGCTTTTCAAGTGACTTTATGTATCATCTTTTCCTATCATTGTGACTCAGTTTATTTCACTTTCCTTGTCCCTGATTATTTTTTTTGCAGCAAGATGTCTAATTTTTTGTCAGTTTACTTTCTAGAATTCCATCCTGGTGTTCTTTTAAGATATTATGTTACTTTCTCCATTAAAATTAAATTTTGAAATATATAATTTTTTAAGGAATATAAAGAAATACTTTGTTAATCTGTAAGAAAGACACAAAGATTATTTTAACCAGTAACCACTGTGGCATAGAACAGAGTTAATCTGATAGTCTGTGAAAACATCTTTGGAGTGGCCATGTTTAGGCTCTGTATGTAACGATGCTATATCTATGAATGTTCCAGTCACAAAGTCTCAGCTAATTTTACTAGGAAGAAAAATATCATTTAATTGCACTTCGTAATAAAGTAAATTGTAGTACTACCAGTGATTAGAGCAAAACACAGGAAAAAAAGAAGGAAAATATTCCCTGAAAGAGACATTAGGAAAAAAAAAAAAAAAGACTAGATAGGATTTCCATTCCTTTTTTATCAAGGCTGAAACTCCTAATAGCAATCAATATCAGCAAGTAATGCTAGTATTAAACTTAGAATTGTCCATATTCCATGTAATGCTAAGCATATGTGTTTTAAAGCTGCTCTGCTTGGTACCCTGTCTCCAGGACATTATGGGGTTTTCTACAGCCCATTCTATGCCTTTCAACCTCTATGGACCCAGAGCACCAGGGAACCCTATCAGGACATTAACTTGGGCTCCAGGATTTATTTGCTTTTTAAGACAGTCTTGAAAATGTTGGATTTTTTTTCTCTTCAACCCAAATAGGAATGTCAACCTTTAAAATATGGAAACCATCCCTAAAATTGGGTGGTTTTCCCCTTTCCCAGCTTCTCCAAGCTGCATCTGTTCTCTGTAAGAACAGAAAAAAACAGCACTTCTAACTGCTCCACGGACTGCTTTTCTGTTCTTTTGCATAAGGTTTCTTATAAGATCTTTATGATTATGTTCTGAGTGCCTTTTTGTCATATGGGTGACTTGTTTCCATTTACCACCATTTTAACAGATTCAAATTGTATATGTTCATGGTACTATCATTCATATTATGCATAATTCCAGCTCAAGCCTGTGTGAATCCTTAGAATTTTCAAAAAGAACTATCCCTTACTATTTAATTTTTATTCCTATTATTCTTTTTTGTTTTTATATAGGAGACAAAAATGCTCTCAGGAACATTCTTCTTTACCACTTGACACAAGGAGTTTTCATTGGAAGTGGCTTTGAGCCTGGTGTGACAAATATTCTTAAAACCATCCAAGGAGGGAAACTCTACTTGAAAACAGTTAAGCATAGAAAAAATCTCCCTGCTACAGCCTTGTAATAGGGATTTGACATTTCATGTCTATCCACATTATGGAGCGGGATGCAATTCTGCAAATGTCATAGTAGGGTTTGGGGTTGTTTTTCAATGTCCCTGATAACTTGGGTTCTCTTTTGATCCTTTATCAGGTGAATGATACTCTTCTGGTTAATGAACTGAAATCAAGAGAATCTGATCTCATGGCAACAAATGGTGTAATTCATGTCATTGACAAACTCCTATATCCAGCAGGTGAGTATTATTTCATGGAATTTATACAAAATCCTTTAAATCTATTTACGTTATATAGCTGAAATAACTTTAAAAAGATAATTAATTTAAAGATAAAATTCTTATGTGGATATGAAACAGAAAAGTTACCTCACTGCTCATTTTGTGGAAGAACCTCACTTGAAACCATGGCAATTTTTTTAAATTCTATGAAAGTCAAATATATGGAAGACAAGACTAGCCATAGACTACCTTTTCCACTGATATGGAAGAGTATATATACAATATATATACAACTGCAAGCTTATGTGAGTGTTTGACAGTGATTACATCTCCTGATCACTGTAAATGAAAGTAAAATGCACACAGTTGTATATTTTCGCTTACATGCCTGTTTCTTTTGTCAGATCTGCCTGTTGGAAATGATCAGCTGCTCACAATCCTGAAGAAGTTGATTAAGTACATTCAAATTAAGGTACTCTTTCAGTAATTATCCATTCATACTTATGGCAATGTCTGGGAAACTGTGTACATTATAATTCATAAGTGATTCTCTAGTCCTTTCTTCAGCAGACAACACATTCAATAGCTCCCAATTACCCAAATATAATCACAAATCATACACTGCACTCAAGAGTTAGAATTTATGTTTTTCAGTGCCAAATAGTTGTAGAATATTTGCATTTGGATAACCCCAGTGTGAACTTGCCTAAATCTACTCTTTGGTTCAGGTACAATTTATCACTCTTGGAAAATAAATCACTTCTAAATCCTTGAGGCAATTCCTCTTTAGAAAGAGTATTGAGTGGCTAAATTTTTATGTCATTAAAGCCACCAGCATCAACAGCCTGTGAGGAAAAGTAGGCTTACTTTTTACATAAGATCCTTATATGTCTTATCTATGCTCTTAAGACTACATTGTCCCTCAACAATGAATGACAGAACCCGCACAAATAGCACCACCTAACTTTTAGGTCAATGAAGCAGTGAATCCTACCCACACTCATTAGGAAACTGTAATGCAAGTGTTACTTCTCTTAAATTTTACAATTGATTTTCTGTTTTTATAGTTTGTTCGTGACAGTACCTTCAAAGAGATTCCACTGACGTTTTACAGTAAGTTCATTTTAAATACTTCCAGATGGGTTTGAGAATTCTTTTTAGATGTTGCCAGTTCCAGTTTGGAAATGTACATCTCTTTTTAAAAGAAAGTAATTTCTTGGAAAGTAAGATGTGCTGATGAAGCAAAGGAAGAGAAAGACTCAAACAGAATGTTTCTGGCTGTTGTGAGACTGTATGTATTTTTTCCCTTTCCAGATGTGTGACTGGAAAATAACCCTGAAGTAAGCTGTTCAGATTCTTTGGGGTAGGCAAGATACATGCGGAAAAGATTGGTTTTCAATTTTTAGCCAGAGTTCAGTGTTTGATGCATAGAAGAGTTGTACTGCCTCTCTCTCCAAGACTTAACATTGTATCTGCTCTCCAAGATGCAACATCGTGACATCGTCTCCCACAGTATACTCCTGAAAAAACTGGGATCCCACAACTTAGACAGGGGCAATCTGTGCTGGGTTAAGAACTGGCTGGAGGACCAGGCCCAGAGAGTGCTGGTGAACGGTGCTGCATCCAGTTGGCACTTGGTCATCAGTGGTGTCCCCCAGGGATCTGTATTGGGCCCAGTTCTATTTAATATCTTTATTGATGATTTAGATGAGGGGATTGAGTCCACCATCAGCAAATTCGTAGATGACACTAAGCTAGAGGGAAGTGTTGATCAGCTGGAAGGCAGGAGGGCTCTTCAGAGGGACCTGGACAGGCTGGCATGGATCAGGAACAGTGTGGTCAACAGGATCAGGGAAGTGATTCTTCCCCTTTAGTCAGCACTGGTGAGGCCACACCTTGAGTCCTGTGTCCAATTCTGGTCCCCTCAGTTCAGGAAGGATATTGAGGTGCTTGAGCAGGTCCAGAGGAGAGCAATGAGGCTGGTGAAGGGACTGGAGCACAAGTCCTATGAGGAGAGGCTGAGAGAGCTGGGGCTGTTCAGCTTGGAGAAGAGGAAGCTCAGGGGAGACCTCCTCACTCTCTACAGCTACCTGAAAGGAGGTTGTAGCCAGGTGGGGGTTGGTCTCTTCTCCCAGGCAGCTATTAGTAAGACAAGAGGGCATGGTCTTAAGCTGTACCAGGGGAGGTTTAGGTTGGATATTAGGAAGAAATTCTTTACAGAGAGAGTAATCAGACATTGGAATGGGCTACCAGGGGAAGTGGTGGATTCTCCGTCCTTGGGGGTTTTTAAGATGAGTTTGGATGTGGCACTTAGTGCCATGGTCTAGTAACCACGGCAGTTGTGGATCAAGGGTTGGACTTGATGATCTCAGAGGTCCTTTCCAACCTGGTTGATTCTATGATTCTATGATTGACCAAACTGTGCACTGAGATCCTTCCTTTTTCATAAATGCTTCCAGAGGGACAGAGTGTATGAGTTCCTCCTGTTTCCCAGATGTGCAAGTGTGATGCTTGTATGGGAGACAGTTGTTCTGATTATTTTCTCTTTAGGGAGCAAATATAAAAAAGGATCCCTTTTTGCTCTCTTGCAGCCTTTCTCAGTGTTTGCATTTAGTTTCTTCATAGAAAGTAGAACCTGTTGAGACAAACTCTTAGAAGACAAAGATTCTGCTGAAACTTTGGCTTGGGAAGCAAGGTGAATTTAGACAAATGACAAAAATTTCTGGGGGATTCTACTAACATTTCACAGTAGAAACGAAAGCCATCACATTAGGCTTTTATAAGTTGAGAATGGACATATTGAAGTTAAAAAGCTCTCAGAATAAAAAATAGAATAATCTACCTTGATGACAAGTTGAATGTGAGTCAGCAGTGCCCTGGCAGCCAGGAGGGCCATCTGCGTCCTGGGGGGCACCAGGCACAGCATCTCCAGCCAGTCTAGGGAAGGGATTGTCCCGCACTGCTCTGCACTGATACAGTTTTGGGCACCACGATACAAGAAGGGCATTAAAATGTTAATATCCCTCCTCTGCCCAGTGTCCAGAGGAGAGTGACCAGTATGGTGAGAGATCTTGAGGTCAAGACTTATAACGAGTGGGCAAGGTCACTTGGCTTGTTCAGTTTGGATAAGAGAAGGCTGAAGGGTGGCCTCATTGCTGAGCAAAGACCTCATAGCAGCCTGCACCTTCCCCAAGGAGGGCAGCAGAGGGGGACGTGCTGGTCTCCTCTCTCTGGTGACCAATGACAGGACATGAGGAAATGGAATGAAGCTGCATCAGGGAAGTTCAGACTGGACATTAGGAAAAGGTTCTTCACCGAGAGTCTGCTTGGTCACTGGAATAAGCTTCCCAGGAAAGTGGTCACAGCACCAAGCCTGATAGAGTTCAAGGAGCTTCTGGACAACACTCTTAGTCATATGGTTTAGTCTAAGGTAGTCCTTTGAGAAGGGAGTTGGACTTGTTGATCCTTATGGGTCTCTTCCAACTCGAGGTATTCTACCTCCCATGGTCAGTGAGAGCAGCACAAGAAGCAACACCTGTAAAATAAAGTGAGGGAGGTCAATGCTGGACATCAAGAAAGCTGTAGCTGTTGATTTACTTGAGTGCAGGAATAGGAAGGCTGGGACCTCTACCAGTGAGGACTTCTAAACCAGTGAATGGATATCAGTCAAATAACTATAAGGGATATTCAATGAATACTTGAGTCTGTCCTAGGTGTAGAGGGACAACTTGATCTCCTAAGGGCACCACAGGCATATTCTCTATGATGTTCTATCTATAATTCTGAATGCCAGAAGGTTTCCTCTGTTTACCAGATCGGCTCCCTGACGAAAAGAAGAGGGTAATACTCAGATTTAAGATATGTCAGGGATTTGTGCAAAGCTTTGTGCAGGTAATTGTACAAGCCATTATTATTATGTACCATACATTAACATAGGTCTCGTGACCAGTGGGTTTCATAAGGCACAAAGGCAAATGGCATGCTCATAGATTCTGTCTGCAGGTGACTTGCATGCATCATTGTTTCATAATTATAACCGAGATCCTTTTGAGTTACTTTTCCACCCATTAATAATTATGATTTTATTCACATCCTTGTGAGCAGACCAAATCCAACTGATCATTGTCATAAAGAAATTGTAAGAATGGAATGTACTGTATATTCCATTTTCTATATTTTCAGAAATTAACATAATTGAAAGCAACGTCCAGCCTATCATCACAAAGGAAGGTAAATAAGGCCCTTGGTATATATTTCTGCATATGTTCATATACATATTCAGAATATATATTGTATATATTTCTTTAATGGGATACATTTTGTACATATCAAACCCAGGATGTTAAGCACTTTGCTGGAAAAGCAAAGATACAAATATTGCAATTAGAACTGACTGAAATATTTTGTATAAAATGATTACCCACAATTGTTCTCCCCAAATGGATTTTCTCCTTTTTCTGCGGGCATTTAAAAGTACTTTTAGATAATTTTTCTAAAACATTTCTTTTATTACTTGTGGGGGTTTTTTTCAACAAAGACCCCTTTTTTTTTCCATTAAAATAGTGATTTTTAAAAATTAAGTACACGTTTCTTATACTTTGAAGAAAAAAAAGACATTCATTTTTCTACACTTTTCAGTCAGTTCTAACTACCAATATCTGTCAGATGCCTGAAAATTATATTTAGCCAAACTTTAATTTCTGAAGACAAAAGCATGACCATTTAGTGATGGGACTGAAAAGAATAAATTGTGGGACTGGGACTGCTAAAATCACTTGTGATTTATAACTCAACTAAAGCTAATGAGATCCAGTTTCCCAATGAAATAAAAATACTCAAAGGGAATTTGTTTGAGCTTAACTGAGAAAGGCAATTAAAAATGTCATGCAAAGAATTTTATCCAGACTGCTTAATCTGTGTTTCTGGGAGGATTTCATGTCCTTACATTTTCAGCAGCTTGCCTGCTTCATCCCATTTAGGATTAGAGACCATCTACCATATATGCTGATCTTTGTTGCCTAGTCTCCATCATTAAATCAGATCCACAATGGATAGATTAATTTCACATGATAATTCTTCCAAGGCATTTTAGAAATCTTCCTATGATGAGGGTGAATCAGTCTAAGTACAGTACTCTCAGTTAGATCCAGAGACAGAGTATATAGTTTAGTAGATTTACATTATGTTTAGAAGTTGAAAGTTAACTGAAACTAAATTGTCTTTTGAAGAAAAAATGAAATGTCTGAGCACTTCTACAGTCAAATGTAGAAGTAAGTTTTCTTCACCTAAGAGAAAAAATAATGTTAGAAGTTAGTGAGTAGCGAAGGGCTACTCCTTTTCATTGCCAGTAGTGTTTCTGCTTTGGGACACACTCTGTGTGAGTGATCTCTCTGTCCAGTGATGAATCAGATAGAGACCCAATAAAGCCAGTTGTGACTCTTCTGAGCTTGCTAGTAGTAATGGTAGTTAGCAGCAACTCACATTAGAACCACATAAACCCTCAACTCTCTGTAGATAAAAACTAGCAAAGTGCATGTTGATTTTTGCCAGGAAGTTCTATGGAAAGGAGATTTCCATTAAAAAAATGACATCTCTCCTCACCAAGTTTAGGGGGTGATGTCTCCTTTTTCCTGTCAGTGTTTTTTATTTGTGTTGTCCATACATAGGCATGTATGGGTTGCAAAAGATTAAAGAGATATAAAGAGTCAAATCTGATTGAAACCAATTGATTGAATTCAAAGGATTGTTCCTAGATTAGGCAACATAGAAAGCTATAACTTCACCTTTTGGTTTGCATATATCTGCTGTAGCAATCACATGAAAATGTACAGTAATTTAGAAATGTAAAAATAAAAAAGTATTTATAAACATTAATAAATATACCTTTGACATGATTTAATTTATATTCATCACTTGTATCAATGTATATTCGTATTTATTGGAGTCTCAACATGCAAAAAATGCCTCTGAGTTTAAAACAGAAGCATGAGACTGAATCTTTAAGAATATTTCTTTAAAATATTTGTGAATGTTTTTCATCCAGATGTGTTAGAAAATAAAAGAAGCAATGGTTTATTCAGCTATTTAGAAACCAGAGTAGGTGAATACAGCTCTATAAAAACTGGGAATCTTTATGATTCCATCATATCTTCTCATCCTCAGTCAATAAATTAATTATTTTTCTCTAAATTCTAATTTATCCAAACATCTTCTGTTGCTGCAAAAGCAAAAAAAAAAAAGTATGCTTTGATTTTTACTATTGCAGGATACTAGTTGGCCTGATTTGACTGTTTTCAACAATTAACATCTGGTATACATATGTAAAAACTGTTGTTAAATCTCGATCAGTAATTATTTAAAAAAAAAATCAGTACAGTATCAACTTGTACAAAAATTCATATAAAGATATCCAAGAGATTTTTATGGAACGTAACAGAGGTGGACCGTGCTAAGTTTCTAACTCTGAATAGGGAGTAAAGGAAGTTTATGTTACAGTAGCTTCTTAAGTGGAAGGAATTTCCATAATACTCACTACAGAAGAACCATATTATTGCTGTTAATTGACTACATCTATGGTATGTTCCTAATTTATTTAGTATCTTCTGCTTCAGCCTGTCAGACAGATACATTTGGATCAGTGTGATCTATAGCAACTGCACAAAATTAAGAAGTGTGTCTTGGCAGTTGAAATCAAGATGACCTCACCCATGCTAATGATAGCCATTAATGCTGATAAATATCCTTACAGCTGTTCCAGTTGATCTCAGAAGTTTGTTTTTTGGTTTTGTGGTTTTGTTTTTTTTTTAGTTAAGTGACCACTGTCCAAGTCTTGGTAGCTTAAAAACAAAGAAAAAAAAAGACACATAAAAATTCTCAAAGCAAAAAAATAAGCTCCAATGAATACTGATTAAAAGACCTAGTTTCCTCTTAGATATTTATACCGTTAGTAGAAATAACTTCACAAACATTTTCAACATACAGTCTGGATGCTGATCACTAGTGCAGCAATCACTTTAAGATTTCAGCAAAGCTGCAAAGCATACTTCTTACCAATGTATATAGAAAAAGGCTTCCTTTCTGCTGCTTAGGATCTGGTTTGTTGCCTGAGACTTGTCAACAAATGTTAAAAATATCAGATACACAAAATAATAAAAAAAATGTAAATAGTAATTGTGCAATAGAATCTAAATTTAAGATCACATGTGAGGAAGCACAAGATTGTACAGTATTGCTGCAAAAGACTTCTCATATTTAAACCCTCTATCGCAATAATCTGGTTTATTTAGGGTAGGAGGAGAAAATGCAAGCTTCGTCTCAGTCCCATGAGATACTATAAATATTTTATGACTATTTGTAACATGTTGTTTTCTTTCTGTGTCACAGACCCATCTATCACACAGATAACTAAATTAATTGAAGGGGAACCTGAGTTCAAAATAGTCAGGGAAGGGGAGACAATAACTAAAGTGATTCATGGAGGTTGGTATGCTTTCAGCAACTCAGTTCGTATTAGTTAAAATTTGAAACATTCACTATTTCCCATCAATTTCTTCTTTATCTAGGTGACACATGTGACATGTTAGACAGATGTTCTGTTTTTAATAAGACCTTTGTGAAGTGCTGTAATTTTATTGCATCATTTAATTCTTACTTCTCATGCTTTTAAAAAAAATGGGCTTTTTTTGCCTAACTGTGCTCCATAGCTACAGTCAAGACAGTGTTAGAAATACTCTGCATGCTGACATAATATCTGTCTCAATTAAGAATTATTTGCTGGTTATTGTCCTGCAATCAAAAATGTAGCATGTGATTCTGTGATAGAAAGACAATTTTATCAGATAGAGAGGTAAACTTTGCTTTCTGCTTTGCTAGGGGTATTGAGACGTTCACATCTAGAATGGTTTTAAAGGAAAAAAAATCATGTGGCCCTCCTAAGTTTTGAGAAAAATTAGTTTCTGGTCTCCTCTAAAGATTTGTATTTTTCGTAAATTATGCTATGGTATTTCCTTGTATGCTTCGATCAGTTTCCACATGTCAAAAAGAGCCCTTGAAAGTTCATCACTTGATTAATGTCTTCAATTTAAAAATCCTTGTAGAACCAATTATTAAAACATACACCAAAATCATAGATGGACGACCTGTAGAAGTGACAGAGAAAAAAGTAACAGAAGAAAGAATTATTCAAGGTAAATTATGATGAGCTATTAATTCTTAACAAAGTTCAACACTACATACATAAGTAAAACATCTTAAGTTCTCTCCTAATGCTTAAACTGCATTTCCTGGACAGATGTATTTTCCCCAATGCTTCCCATTATCTGTGTATGGCTGAAAATTTGGTTATGGGCCCTACACACACATATACAGAACGGAAAACAATATTTTAACAGTATGCAAAACTATGAAAACTTTTCTTTATCTAATTTTTATTTCCATGTATTTACTCAGTGTCTGCTCTTACAAGCTTCTTGCTACCATTTCAGAATGAGATGGGTTTTATTGCATGGCTTGCTTTAAAAGGAAGTCTTTTATTTTTTTGTGAACTTTTGGGTTCACAGGTAGATTTTACTTGACCAAAGGTAGATGTTCAGTGGGTAGATACCTATTTTTGCATGTCGTTCTAGACTCTTTTGACAGTCATTTTAGAAAAATATATTCTCTGTTTCTTTGTAAGGTGGGGACTTGATGTCACGTCAACAAGTTAAACATTTTTATTCAGCTAATGTAAGATAAAATTAATGTCCATCTGCGCCCCTTGGTTTTCTCAGAGAGTAACTTTCAAAGTCTGTAACCAATTTCAATTCTATTTTACCTACTACAGAGATATTTCTTTAAGAATATTAGAAATTGATAGATGGAGTGAGGTATATTTAAGCATAGAACGATATATATAATTCTCTGTTGACACTTTTTGATTCCCCTGGTTAAATATCAGTTTGAAATCTGTAATTAAAATTCTGTCTGCCAGAGCACTTGTAAGGAAAAGACACTGTTATAGCAACATATTGACCTACCTGAAAGTCTTAGTTTAGAACATGATGAAAGATAAAGTTTTCATATAAGCAGACTACAACATTTTAACCATGGAACCACCATATGTATTAATTAGGAAATAATAACTTTAAGGACAATCCTGTTATATAAGATTAAAGCCACTATCTTACAAATCTTTTTCCAGGTCCTGAAATAAAATATACCAGAATTACTGCAGGTGATTCAGACAATGAAGAGAAGTTAAAGAAATTCCTTGAAGAAGGTTAGTATTCTTGTTTTCTTTCCTTTTTTAAATATGTATATATTTATTATCTATATTAAGTAATTACTGAATGGATATTCCATGTTTTAAGAAATGATGCTCATATACTGCAAAATCTTACCAGGGATTAACCTCACAATCTCAGAAATGTCCAAATATAACATTCTGGTTTGAGTCCCTGATCTTCACATTTCAGGCAGCTCCAGAACTGAGGCTTCCAGAGTCTTATATATGGCATGCTATGTTTATCATAAAATATGATGTTTTCAGTGTTTATGTGGAATTTGCTGTCATAACAGATGAATTTTGTAATTCAGCACAATGCTATGATAGGATTAATTCAGTAATATACTCTTAGTAGAATTGTCAAATGTTTTCTGTAAATCAATTTTTTTGCCATAACCTGTATCCTATCAGAGGTTACCAAGGTGACCAAATTTATTGAAGGTGATGGTCATTTACTGGAAGATGAAGAAATCAAAAGACTTCTGCAGGGAGGTAATTTAGTGTATTATAACTAACCTTTTTGCAACAGGTAATGATAACTGAACCCCCTCTTGGATATGTTGATCTCAACATTTTAAAGACTGACCTAGTCAAGGTGTAAATTTAATAAGAGAAAAAGTAGAATATTGTATATTAAGTACCAAATATCTCTGAAATGGAAATAAGTACCAAATTTCAGTTAATTATTTTTTTAATGGTATTGGTCATGGAAAAAATTTTCTGGGTTTTTCCAGTCTTTAAAAAGTTACCTAATTAAAACTCAGGGGAGCAATGAAGATTTATTCCACTTTTTTTTTTTTAAGCAAATTTTAATCTGTGGAAAATATTTCTGAACTGGAAAGCACTGTAACAGGCCAAATTAATTTTGCTCATCAGTTCTTTAAAAATGAATATTCATTGCCCTCAAGTTAATAATTAAAGGCATGCTTAGCATCCTTCTTTCAATGCTTACAGATGATGGATATCCAGACATTAACTTTAATTCTCTTCAAATATAGCATTCCAGGGAATGGTTTTCTTTCTTTCTTGCTCTCTTAATTCTAACAATTCTGGCAATATATAACCAGTAGTTGTAGAAAACTGGTAAAAGAACTTCTGCTTATGAAATTAATCTTTATCTATGAATTTGGAATGTTCTTTGCCTAATGTAGATTAGAAAAACTATCTATAATAGCAATGGGGAATAAAAAAAAAGAATTCAAGTGATGTGGGTTTTTTGTAAATGTTGGTATAAACCTGAGTCAGAAGCTCAAAAATGGATGTTTTTCTTGACATAAATTAACTGAATCCACTTCATTTTTTTTTCACTTTTTATTAAGTTACCAAGTTGTGTACCAGTAAAGTAGCTTACAGCCAGCTCTGTGTTCACTGAACAAAATCTTGTAGTCCTTCAAAAGCACCATGCTGTGGATGTGACTTAAACTTCAGTTAAATAAAAAATTTCGTGATGAATAACTGAACAGCTTTCCACCAAACAAAACCATGTTAATTGGTAACACAGTTAGCCTTAGAAAAAAAGCCAAGATTTGTCTATGAATCCTGTTGACTGTAATTCCTTGTTCTGTTTTAAACACCTAAATCTTAGTTTTATAGAACTAAGCCAGGATTTGCCTATAATCACTGGAGAGAAATAAAAGCTTTCAAAAGGTTTTTCAACTTATCCTAAGTGCCCCAGCTACCTGAAAAGATTTTCTTTCTGGTGATGCCTATTTCAGGATTGAATACTTAAAAGTTGGAAATGAAAAATTACAGCAAGAAAATTCCTCCATATACTGCACTATGTTCTGTTGGTGTAAACCAGGCAACAATGAAGCAGGATCAAACTTTGTCTGTAGAACTGTTCAAAATTAACAGGTCTGATGACAGAATCTAACAATTATAACTGTAATTGCAATCATACAATTAAATAGACATAATCTGTAGAGATACATCTTTCTGTGACCCTATACTGTATGGAAAAGAGAAATAGTTTCTCTCTAGGAAATTAGGAAAAGACAATATTGTTTCTTGAATTCTTGCTATTTTTCCTTGCTATTATATGTTAGTTTGCATAAGCATCCTGCTTTACAGAATGGAACAAACGGGTAAATTTGTCTCTTGCTTTAATTTGATTTTTCTCTATTTCTTCCATGATTTATCCATTCAGCTAGCCTTGGCTGCCATGATAATACCTTACCATGTGTTAAGCCAATAAAAACCCTATTGTCTAGATAAAATTACTTATGTTTTACTGAAAATATCTTAATTATTTAAGTTTGAGTACAGTCACAAACAAATGTATTATTACTGTCTAAATAAAAGAATGATTTCATATGGGCTTTAATTCTGCTCATAAAATATCCAGCACTGCTTATCATAATCAGCAGTCTTTGGTGAAACAACACTTTAAACCAAGACTGCAACAAATGACTCAGCCCCAGACTAACATGCCTTATGGCATTAATAACATGGTAGCCAGCAACACCTACACCCTAAAATGAGATTGTTTCCACTGAAGGTTCCTTGCAACTGGAAAAATGCTCTGCCAGATTTAACTCATTTGTTTTTGATGCTTACTGTAGCTGGAACTGAGTACACCAAGGTTACTAAAGTAATTGAGGGAGAGCCACAGATTATCGAGAGAGAAATCAAGAAAGTTCATCTGGAAGGTTAGTTTGTCTAAAAATTCAGTATCACTAAGACCTGCTTTGTCTAAAGTGATCATTCCAGGTGAGGTTTTACAGTATCCATTCACAAAAATTACTAGGTCTGAAGCCAGTATTCTAGCAAGAAGAGTTTTATAATTGTTTTGGAAAAGAATTCTTTCACTGGCATTGAAGTGAAAAATGTTGAGGCTTATCTTGTGGCTAAAAGTAACTAGAAGATTTGGTAAGCATAGTAGACAAGAGGAAATGTCTAACCACAATACTTAGGTAAAACATTTGAAAGAACGTGTACCATAAGAATTGACTTTTCTTTGAGCAGCACACACAGAAGAAGACCACGTGAGTTGCTTTTAACTTGAGTTATTTCTTCTCATTGTTAATGTGATCTGTTGCTGTGAGGGTTTCTCAGTGTTGTGAAGGGGTGGGTAGGTGGAGGGAATATAACCTGTTGGCTGAGCAAATGTTTCACAGGCTCTCAGAATTTCTCTACTTTAATTCTGTTTTGAAGTGAGGGATGCTCTTGGGTTTGATGAGCATGAATGGTGACAAGGTCCAAAAGGAGCCATATGCAATTCAACCTGGCTTTATACCAGGAATTGGTTCTTCAAGTTTAACAATCATAGTTTAAAGATCTTTACTCGAAGTTAAGAAGTAACTTCTTTAGGATTTCTTTTGTATTTGTATGTATGTCCTTTTCTAACTGTAATTTTAATAATGTGGAATAAGTTATTCTGTCAGTCTTTGAACTAAATTCATAGGAAAAAATATTGTGCCTTTTGGAGAATAAAATTAAATAAATATGCTTCTACTTTTTTAATTTTGAAGTCTGTGCCAAGACTGAAGGTATACCATAGTGTCTTGTAGCTTCGGTGTCGAGTAGTACAAGGCATGCTTGAAAGTCTACTGTTGCCTGATAATGAAAGACAGGTGTGATCTTCAAATATGGGGCTTATCTGACAGCATAATTATATGGAGAGCACATAAGTATGGAAAGCATATTATGGATGAACCATATTCTGTCCTTGCCAGAGCAGTGCAGTGCTTGAAATTTTCTGTCATAGCAGTGCGGATGCCCAGTGTTTATCCTCAGCAGTAATGAGATCAAGCCTGTATCCCAGGGCTATGAATTTATGCATAGTATAAAAAGACAACTCAGGATGAAAAGACCACTGACTGCAGCCTGTTAAGTACAATACTTCATGGTTGTAAACGAGGAAAAATACCTCAGTAACATTTTTGTGACAGTAATAGAAGAATTATCTCTTGCGTTTATCAAATGTTTTACCTCCCAGTGAGAGACAGCTGGTTTAAAAAAATGTTCCAAGGTTTGATGAGAAAGAGGAAAAAGTTTCCATAGTTTCACTGAGTCAGTATTTTGGAAAATGGATGTACCTGCTAATAAGGGTGGTACCTATTCAATAGTCCTTGCTCTGCTCTACCTTTTAAAACAGAAGTCTGAGAAGATTAACTGATCTCTAAATGTGGAACCATACTGTGGACTCACAATGAAGTTACAGATAAAGCCCCAAACACAGCTGGAAATGTAGCCAATGTCTTGTGATGGTTGAGTTTCAAGCAAATGACTTATAAATAATTCCTTAAATAATATCTGGATATCTGCTGCCAAAGTCTGAAACTGAGTCCTGGGTTGTGCACTAACCTGAGCTTGTACCTCACTGACAGTGTCAGATGATGTTTGCTGAATGAAGAGCATAAGCAAAACATCCTGACACCTGCCTACATCATGTGACCATCTGCAGATCAGTGTGGATGTTGCTAAGATGTAATGTATGACTGTACATGACAAAAATGTGTGAATTGTATTATAAGCATTCATGTTTCATGTGATCAAGTCAACATGCTATGAGACAAAATTTTTAATTTACTGAAAACCTTAAACAACAAACTTTGAAGGTAGTGATGGGTTTCCAACATTTATAATGAGTTTTAATTCACAGGCTCAAACAAATAACTTCTGACTGTAATATTTCTGTTTTCTAGAAGCACCTGTACGGAGAGCACAACCAAGCAGGCGGACACAAGGTAAAAGCAAAACACATATTTAAACATTATAGCATGTATATTATTTTCAGGTTTTTTTAGAAGTCAGGAGGAAAAAAATGCTCTTAAGAATACAGAATTCAAAAGGAAAGAGTTGCATTTGCGCTTTTTTTAAAAAATACCAATACTTGGTATTTTTAACTATTTGGTTTCTAGTGTTTTTTTCTTATATCTGAAAACAACTTAGATTATGTGCTTTAGTCAAACTGTGTTTCAGATGAGAATAAAGCCATCAAAGTGAGATCTGACTCTGGAGTCTTACCACTGTGAAAATGGCACTCTGGAATTCCCTACCAGGGGATTTATAACTCAGAGATTCTATGTTATTTTGATTAATGAAGAAACTGAGAGATCATTTTAATTTCCTAGGCAGAACAAGAATGAAATGTTCAGCATAAGGTTTCATCTTTCCTCTTCCTATCTATTTCCCAAGTAAATACAATATATAGTTTAACCATATTATATATAATTATAGGTAATAACTAAAGGCTCTGTTTCCATTTTTGGCAGGGGGAGCAAGAAGAAGGACAAGACTAGCTTATTCCTAAAAGCTTTCCAAGAGAGAATCCACAGAATTACAAATTAACAACATGGTCTTTGTGAGGAAGAGGAACACTTTTTTAAAAAATGAGATCATTAGAAAATGACACTGTTTTGATAACATGATGTAAACTGAACCATGAATCCACAAAAGGTGTGAAGATGCATATACTCACTGCCAGCAAAGTGCTCACTGGGAGTAGTCCATTGGAGGTGCTTTAACTGCTCTTAATGGAAAGCACTATGCAGGGTCAAATCCTGGAATGGCTGAAAGCCATCAACTTCTGTAGAACCAGGATTCCTTCTTATGCTGTCTAGTTTGTTTGAAGGATTGGATTACAAAAGAGCAGGGAACAATACAGAGTGTATTTTTTTATTATTATTATTTCCACTAAATAAGAAGTATAAATGAAATTAGATAATTTCTAGGAAAAAAATCACCTCAGGTGACTTTTAGAGTAATCTAAGGAAATATGAGATGTTAACATAGCACTTTTGGTTCAGTAGTATTTTATGCTTTTTTATAAGTCAAAATTCATCATGTGTTAAAAGTCATAATGACACCAGTAACATTACCTTTTCTAAGCAAACAAATATGCCTTATATTAAATGTATCTTTTATTTTGTCCTACATTGCCTTGTAGTAACAAGGATAACGGAAGCTCTTAAAAAAAGGAGAAAAAGCAAACACTATGAGCTTCTTGCTATATATTTGAGACCATGTTGACTTCTTGATTTATAAGAAAAATAATTTCCATTAACGGAATCCTATACCAATACATATACCGAGATTCTTAAGTGTTTTTCCACTTTTCCCGAATGTGTCTTTTGATTATTAAAACAGATTATAAAAGGGTTAAATAAAATGCATGCAAACGCTTCACTCAGTATGGAAAAAAGTCTTACAAAAATGAGACTAGGTCTGAAAGCTTTTGTATCAAAACATGTTTTGCTAATGTCTGGTGCTAATGTGGAATTGTTTGTAAATTATGTCAATTTTATAATTCTAGTTTTGTACTCATAAGATTTCTTTGCCTTTATTAACAAAAGACAAAAAAAAAATTATTCATGGAGTAGAAAAAACATTCAAAGTTCCTTAATTTTGCTGACCAAAGTTTCAAAGGTGTTACCTATTGTGCTTTTCTACTTCTGTTTTGAAACAAAGCCTTAATAAAGAATTTGCCTGAACTCTGCTTGCTTTCATTTGTAAATATTTTTAAACGGTAAAGCAAATTCTAAATATTCTTTAGATTTTTATTGTAATTTATAGTTCGAAAATATGCTTTCACAGAAGCAAACAGATGCTTCGCTTCCTCACTTACGTGCTGATGCACTTAAACTGCATCACTCCCCTTAAACAATTAAAAACCTTCCCTAATTCCATAATGGCACAGCACAAGCACAGCTCCCAGAATGGCAGAGCTGTCTGAGCCCTGGATTGATAAGTTGTGTAGTCTTACTGGGTTGTCAGACTGTCACTAAGGTGCTCTCAGTATCTACCATCATAGTGCTTTAGTGGAAGAAAAGCTTTTATCCCTGGCTAGGGCTAGATAGCTTTTGCATGAGAATGAGAGCTTTTAGGTCTATCTAGAAGGTGAACTGAAGTTGTCACATTTCCCTGAGGCCTTCATTTGTCATTAAATACTTGGCTTTAAATTTCTTTCTTCGCTGCTGTGCCACCATGACCTATCAGTCAAGTTAGACTTGAAAGGACAACAATTTTGTTAGGAAAGGAATGTGGTTGTGTTCTCTCCTCAAAAAAGAGTAGGAGATGGGGGAAAAAAATGGAATGGTAATAACTTCACCTTTAAATATCACTATACAATAAATTCTTCATCTGTGTTCTTCATTATCAAGGCCTTTATTGTCTGTAATTTTCAGACTCATAACAGCAGTGCTCTCATCTTTGTTCATTTAACCTGTGCCATATAAGTAATGACACAGCAGGAAAAGAGGAACAAAGGGTATTGAGGTATATCTGCATTGATGCACATGAGAGAAAGCGAATCATAATGTTCCAGGAAATTACAAATAAATCCATACCCCAAAACTATAGGGTTCATCCACACACTGTTGGAACAGAAAATCTTCCAATAGGACAGTAGACAAATGGATACTATCATGGTAACAACCCTGGGTTGATGGACAAGGACAATTGAAATTGTCACAGCAATGAACTCTTTTTCAGTGTCACTGAAATAATTCAATCACAAAACTAAGGAAACACTAGGGGAAAAAAATTAAAGTAAAAAAAATAAGAAAAAAAATATTTCTGGGGTTGTGATTAATGAGTGAAGGTTTCCACAAAGAGTTTTTCAGATAAAGCTGTGGTGCAGACCAATATGTATACAATAAATCATAGAATCATAGAATGGTTTCGGTTGGAATGGACCTTAAAGATCATCTTATTCCCACCCCCTGCCATGGGCAGGGACATCTTCAACCTTTATTACCTAGTATAAACGGTGTGTACAACACCAGTCTTGTGTCCAGCCAACTTTCTTCTGCTTCTATTCCTCTCCTTAATTTCCTGTTTTCAGTGTTTTACCTATATGGAACCTGAAATAGCCTTTTTGCCTTAAAAAAGATATAGACTGGGTAAGAGCTTGTATGTGCTTCCCTCCCACAGCTGTAGGTGCTCATCTCCTTAGCCAAGTGGAGGAGCTGAGCAGAATTGCTGCTTCAGGAGGGACAAGGTACATCACCATTTCTTTGGAAAGAAGCAATAATATATTTTAAAAATAAAATTCATCATCTGTGTCGACTACATTCTGCTCCAGAGTAGAAGGATTGTAACTTAGACTGTCCGAACATTCATTGCATAAGAAGGGGTGCTAGGGTGGTAAGCTCAGGCAGGGTCTCCTCCTACACTGTAGTAGGTCTCTGTTGGATGAATACTGTTCAGTGAGTTTTAAGTTTTCAAATCACATTTCTTGCATGCAAGATTCTTATTTCTTTTGCAAAAATAGCTATTAAAAACTGCTCAGTAAAATAAAATCAATAGTTTGATTCCTTCATAAAGACAACGATGTGAAATCTGAAACAGAGTTAGGAAGGATTTGTTCTACCATTTCCATCTTGACAAATGAAAATGTGCTATGTAAGTGACCATCTTCAACCTAAAGCTAGTATGTCCTTTCATGTTATTCATCTCTCAAATATCTAGAATAGTAATACTGAACGAATGAATTCCACTTTTTGTCCACAGAGTATTCTAGTAAGATAATTGGTGGAGGCAGCAGTCCTGAGAGATAAATTCTTTTACTTTCTGAAGCTCAGGACTGCTTAACACCAATCCCAGGTGGAGGGTCTGAGTAGGGATACCAAAACCTAAGCACAGTTCAAATGAAAGAATACCTAATTTTTGAGTGCTGAGCTGCAGAATTCCCAGTCATAGCATGAGATGCGTTACTGAACCATGTGGGATGTAGAAAGACTTTTAGACATTCACGGTGGCACAGGATTTCATGTTCAATAATTCAATGAAACTTTGCCTCCACTTCTCTTTTTCATAAACCCCAAGTGTGAAAATATCAAAGGTTTCCTTTCGTCCTTCGTGTCCCCTTTCTCCAAATGTATGTTTTAATAGAATTTCAAGGAAACGGAACCTTGTTATTTTTACCAAGGGTTCTTTTTCAGTATAGCAATAATCTATTTTTAACATACATTAAAAAAAATTCGCTTCAGTATATTTTTATTTTTTTTACCAACACTAATTAAAACATTCATGGGTTTTTTGTTTAACAGTTGTCACAAAGGAGGAAAATTAGCTACAGATTCTATGTGGGGAGGAGAATAATTTTGCATGGTAAAAGTAATTAGAATCAGGATGACACTATATCATTAGAAGCCCAGCATGTGTTTGACTGAGAGGTAGAAGTAGTTTCTGTTCAGGAGAGCTTTTCAGTCTCCTTTACAACCATGCTAATTTATTCCTAATGTCGTACAAGATTTAGATACTTCTTTTCTTGCTGTTTTAACTAGTATCTTTTAAATACCACGGAGGTAAAATTTTCTTTTATGGATTTCTTCCTTGTTAAATGGAAGTAACCTCTATAATAGACTGTGCAACTCAGAGGAATGGCATTTGCATTTACACTTTGAATCATAAAGATTGTCCATCCTCACGTGTTGGGTTGTATTCTTGCTTCACTTTCTGATCTGATGCATCTCTGTCCTGCTCAGATGTCTTGATTTTTGATTTTATTTTTCATATCCATACTGCTAAATAAAAACAAAACTAGAAATTTTTCTTGTGTATTTAGATCCAGTGGCACATGCAGTCTGCATCCACACTACACAGCACTTTGACCTTGTCTTCTTTCAACACCTAGTGCCCCTGCATTTTATTTTCTTGGCCGTGTTTCTTTAGATGCAGCCCAGGATATGGTTGGCTTTCTGGACCGCAAGTGCACATTTCCAAGTCATGACAAACTTTTCATCCACCAAACTCCCAAGTCCTTCTCTGCAGGGTTGCTCTCAATGAGTTCATCTCCCAGTCAGTATCTGTGATGGCCCAACCCAGGTGCACCCCCTTGCATCTGGATTTGTTGAATCTGATGAGGTTTTCGTGGCCCCACTTCTTAAGTTTGTCCAGGTCCCCCTGGATGGCATCCCACCCTTCTGTTGTGTCAGCTGTACTGCTCAGTTTTGTGTCATCTGCAAACTTCCTGAGGGATACACCTCTATGAAATGAAAGATGCTGCTGGTCATGGTGTGTTGGATGTTTAAGCTATGAGGAGCACTGTTTTCTGCAGGCCTGCTTTGTATTCATTCATTTCATTATAACTCCTCCTGATACTTTTTATGTCTGTTTTAATCATGTCTCAGTTGGATCACAGGCATTTACTCCTCTAATTGCTAGTCCAATTGTATTTTATTTTTTTTCTCAATGAAATACTTAACAGCTGTATTTCCCACCAGTGGAACATGTGGCCTGAGTCAGGACCACATTGAAACCATGTGATATGATTGTGAAGTTAGACAGTATTAAAACAGCATGTTTGTTAATTGAGAGAATTGCATCAATACAAAACTACTGGAGAGAGACAGGAAGGTTTTCAGGGGCATAAACAGGAGTAGCTTGAGGCATGGTGGATTTTCTGTCCCTGGAGGTTTTTAAGATGAGATTGGATGTGGCGCTTAGTACCATGATCTAGTGACCACAGTGGTAGTGGATCAAGGGTTGGATTTGATGATCTCACAGGTTCTTTCCAACCTGGCTGATTCTATGATTCTATGATTTGCAGAAGTTTACCCTAGTCTCTCCAGGTTGTTGACTGTAGTGAAAATGACCTATTAAGGTCATCAGTGTCCCTGCAATCCCCCAGAATTCAGGTACCTGCCTGTCACTCTGTCACTTTATCACCATGGTCTATAGCAAATCCAGACCCCACAGTTCTCAATGGCAAGAAGAGATCCATCTGTCTACAGACACCTAGATCCATTTGTCTGGTGGACTTAGCAATACTTCTGTGAAAACCATGATTACAAAGTGACTGTGTGGCAGTGGAAAATACAGATAGAGTGGTGAGGGAGGCTGTGAGCCCCCTTGTTACATCTCTAGAAAAAAAAAAGCAGATGTGACATAATTGGGAAAGTGTGTTCTTTCCAAAGAGGGCAGAAGGATAACTCATTTCTGGATCTCAATTGGTGAGAGACCGAAAATAGAGTAAGCACAATTTTTTAAGAGGAATCCTGGCAAAAAACTTCTTTAAAATAAGAAATATATTGCTGATGGTTTGGGTTTTTTCTTTTGAATTTTCATATGAAATTGGATATGGATGAGGTTGTCTTTGGAAAGGTGTATCTCATAGTGCCAAGACCTCATCAATATTGCGTGTGACCACTGTAAGGTACCCACCTCCTCTACAACTCTACAGGAGCCCCAGGAGCATTTCCAAGACAATGGATCTTCATGTGTGTAAAAATATACTCAAAATCTATCAGGACAATACCTGAATATGTACTCTCCTCCTTCTCCAGTCCTCAAAAAGGACTCTAAAAACAGAAGCCAGAGAGATGTCATGCCACAATCCAAACAGAAGCAAGTCTGGAACAAAACAGCTGTATATCAAATTTATTATTTCTCCAGCTACAGATCAAGAGACATTGCAGATGGAAAAGTCTTATTAGATCATGTTATCAGTCTACTTGCCAAGGCCAAAAGGTTCCCCACTACTACAGTTAATAATGCTTTACCCAGATGAGTAGTACCTTCCCACAGTCATTCTCTCACACCCTCCTCAGAGCCACTTTCCCATATTTCACTCCCATTTCTGCCTTAACTACCATCAGACTAGGCAGACGTATTCCACCAAGTAGTCCTTCAGCAGAAATGGTAACTGTTTTAGCTATACCAGGGATAAACATCTCTGTTAATGTAACAGTAATTAAAGTGCTCATACTTTCCTGAAATATCTGTACATTTGAAAAATGATTTTAGTTTTGAACAAACTACTGACTTGGATTTAGTTTGTGGATAGCCTCATAGGTTTACCATCTTCAATTTTATTTTTTTTTTGCATCATATGAAACCATATTAGTTCAGGATGTGTGGTTCATGAAACCACAGAACTACAGGAGGTTTAAGATTGGAAGAAATCTCTGGAGGTCATCTAGTCCAAACCCCCTACTCCAGTAGGGTCAAATAGAGCTCTAAAAAATTACTTAAAGATTCGTTGCATTTGTGAATAACTTCTTATGAACTAGAAAGGCTCTCGTGTATTTTCTTCCTTATCCCAAAATCAAATTAGTTTTTCAACACTAATGCAGTGAGAAACTATTTCATGTAATCGTTGAACGGTCCTCATGAATCAAGGAAAATTACGTCAGTAGAAGTGGGTCAGCAGATGATTATAAAATTCAGCATTCTTTTCAGTCTCATCATTGAAAATCTTACTGGTCAGAAAGTCTTCATCCATTGGCAGCCATGATACCAGGGCTGTGCCCAAGAATCAGGCAGCAGGAAACTATTTCAAGTCATTTGGCTCTTGGTATCTGGACCCTGAGATTCAAAGTTCAGAAAGCCCCTAGGCTTCTGGTTTCACAGACAGAACTGCTTGTGAGTAGGAGCACAAATAACTGAATTAACAAGAGAAAATCAGTCTGTAGTAGGTGATTATAGAGAAAAAGAATAAAACAAAATGTGCAAAGCATATGGATCTTCTGTTTGTTCACTGGAAATCTTTAAATTGTGTCTGCCTCATCTGTCCGTACAGACTTCTACACAGTCACCATGAATTTATCATGTGTGTAGTTCTGCACATTTTGTAGCTATGTACTCAACTGCAAATGTCAACATTTGCGGCCCAGTTCTATAGTGTGATTCAAATGATCTTAGGACAGCAACCAGCCACTCTGAACAGATACACAAAAAAACCTCCTCTAAATTTTGTATAAGAAACCAGAGTCAGATGCTACCTGTGTACCTGTGGCTTTAGAAATGCTAAAGTACCTAACCATGTCATTAATCATGGACTGTCCTCCTTTTGTTCAGAGGATAGTTCAATGGTAAATTCTGTTTTAATCACTAAAATGCACTATAATGACACCTTCAGCACTAAGATCCTAGACCAAGTGGTAAACAGCTCTTTTGGATATTTTATTTTCTCCCTGTCCAAAATTTCTCTCTGCCATATAATCAGATTTTGAGGTTATGATCTCACTCTGTGGTTTCTGTGTGAATGCTATTAAAAATATTTTTGCAATGAAAAATTACCACATAACAAGTAATGAAGATATAAACCAGATTTTTTGTATGTCCATTCCAGGATGCTCTTTTATTCATTCATAGGTGATGAGGCACTATCAGAAGCCAACAGTCTGGCTTCACTCTCCCCCCTGGTCACCATGTCTCCCTCTCAGGGGAGCCTCAGTTTGGAAGGAATCCTTGTATGACCCAGGTTCACCTGAACATGAGGGTGATGGTATGGTCTACACAAGCTCAGCACTTTATAAGTAGTCTCAGGTCACACAAGAACATCATGATCAAGTTAACAAACCTCGTCTTTAGTTAGATACATCCCTATGTTAATTTCTATGCACTATTTAATGTGGTAAAATTTTACTTCTGCAATTTAATTATTTAGTTTTCCTTCGGTGATAACATTATTGGGGTTTTTATTGTCTTTATCACTTCAACAATCTACAGGAAAGCAAGAGATTTTTCTTTGGGCAATGACTGACTATAGCTGCAACAAGCTTCCAGCTACACAAGCCTTTCATCAGGGCTGAAATTGAAGTATTCATTAACTGACTCACAAAGTACCAGATGTATAGGTCATTGCATAAGCTTAATTTGGGGTGTGCAAAAAGTATTTCTTGGACAAAGATTTTACCAGCTGTTTCATTAGAGACAGGAGGAGGATATAATTTGGGAGGAGACATCCTACCCTAGTAGATCCTAGTGGGAATTTGGTCAGTTTTAGTGGAGGCAGGATTATATCATAATCCCTTTCCTTTCTTTTTGTACTTTCTCTCCATCCTTAATTCATTATGTTATTAATGAGGAGGATCTGTGTCTCTGAATCTGAATAAAACTTTTTAACACGTGGTGTCAGTGGTTTGGTACATGAGATATTCTTGCTTCTAGCACTTACTAACTACAAGAAAAGGCACTGTGAGTGGGAGGTCCTGAAGGGTAGGTGGTTTGGATCTACATCACTCTCCTCTTGGACTTTGAAACTCAGGTAGATACCATCTGCTCTACAGTAAATAGACAGATCATGGCTCTTGGCATCTCAGTATACAGAAAATAAGAATGTTTGCAGTTATGACTGTCACGTAGATAAAGCTGCAGAAGTTACTGGCCTTCAAATATCAGTGTGAAAAATTGAACTTTCAGGTTATGGTCTCAGATGCAGTTAGTTAAAACCCACCTTGATGTAAATTACTTGTGTTCGGGGTTTTTCTCAAGGGAATGACTTACTGAAACATAAGTGTAACCAGGGAATCTGGCTTCATGATGTTGCATCTAAGAAAGAAAGAGTCTATTTTGGTTAACAGCATTCCAGAGCTCCCTGAAACAGGCCTGACTAATTCACTCTTAGGATTTTTTTCCACCTAACCCAATCATCCTTTTCATCACATCAGATATGCATAGCGGCTTGGCAATTCATCACTTCTAAGTTTTAAAAAATGCTTCTAAGAAGTCAAGGTGAACATATGAGATTTCCACCACAGGACACATATGGAAATGTACCAATCTACAAATACTGGATGTAACCTTTCTAGGGGAAATTTTCTGGTGGGGTAATGTAGATTGAATGAATGCTCTTTCTGGAAAAAAAAAAAAAAAACCAAACAGAAAACAAATACTTCAGGATAAGGCATCCTTGAGCAAACACACAGGGATCGTTACAGGACAACTGGAGAGTCACTGGTAAGCAGATTATGGACTGACTGTTTTATATTTCTAGGCAATCAAAAATTTATACTGGCAGGTCTCTCTGAGTTCCCTGATTGTCCATTGCATAGAAATGTTAGACTAGGGTTTCTTTTCCCTCTAAGACAAAAATTGGCTATCACCAACTGATAGTTCACTCTGGATCTTCAGTTTACAGACACTGCTCCCTCTGCCCCATGTACAGTTTTCCAGTGGGCTTTCCATTCTCAACCCCTTTTACATGATTTCATACTATACCCCACCACATCCAGTACCTGTCCTCATATTCATGACACATTTTTCTGCTGAGCTGCAACACAGACTTCACATCCAGACACTCTGAACTGAAAGGCACAGACCAAAGAATTGCAAGGTTGAGAGAAGGCTTGGGGTCATTCTCTTTGTGGATGAGCCAGGGGAGCTGCCTCTGAACA
This sequence comes from Corapipo altera, assembly GCF_003945725.1. Lineage (NCBI taxonomy): Eukaryota > Metazoa > Chordata > Aves > Passeriformes > Pipridae > Corapipo > Corapipo altera. The sequence goes on along the minus strand of NW_020884872.1, from coordinate 53,436,778 downwards.
ACATGGATAGAACCACTGTCCTCATATGGCATGATGTTCCTGAAGCAGATTTATTCACTTATGCATAGCTACTAGCATAGTCAGAAAGTCTAAAGGCTGATAACACACAGGTGTTCACCCTTGATAAAAGAGCAGCACAAGGCTACTCAGACAATCACACAAGGTCACAAAGCACTTCCTGTGGAGACCTGCCTGAAAAGAACATTGCTATTTACTACAACTTTCAACACAACAGATGTTTGTTCAGCTATTTTTTAGCTCTTTTTACTTATACTAAACCTTATTTCTGCTGATAAAACTAAGGAATACCTTGCTTTGAAGAACATGATACATATGTCTGAACTGGGATAGGTTTCTCTTTCCAGACTCGGTGGCATATTTGTGACACTGCTATTGAAACCAGGACAAACCCTGAATATATACCGTCATCTTACCAGCCCCAATAGAAGAACACCCAAATATATGCACACAAGAGCAGTATTGTGCTGAGTCAGGTAAGCCAGGGTGGAAAAACAAAGGAAGAAGATTTTGAGAAGATCATAGATCCCACGTACACAGTTAAAATCCATCTCTACCCACAAAATTATTAAAGGGTGAGTCTCAGGGTGAGTAAGTCTCTCTCTCATCAGTAAAGGGGAGAAACACAGTTGAAAGACTTAGACAACCAGAGCATGATCTAAAGTTAGGTGAGTCCTACAAGTCTGCACCAGAAGCAATGGAGACAGGATGTTTGCTTGATTACAGGGGTTCAGGGACACCAAAATGTTGTTAGCCAGACACATAGTAAAGAGACCAAACATCCCAGATCATCCACTACAGTTTTCATATATAGCGATTGTTCCAACATAATGACAGAAAAATCTGGGATAATATTTTGCTGCAGTTTCTTGGTTGGTTGGTTGTTTTTTTGGTTTTGTTGGGGTTTTTTCCAGAGTAGATTTTGAATACTGCAGCAAAAGCGAAGGAGGTAGTCTGACTCCATCCCTCATGGTAAGTTGTACTGTGGGATATATGTCCCATCACTACAGCTGTATCTCTTTCCCCAAGTTTCACTTGGAAAAGATTTCTGTTTCCTCTAATCCAACTCAATCTCAATATTATTCGATTGCTCTTATCATTATATTTTTTTTTTTTAGGTTAGTCTCAATGCACAAGCTGGTCTCAGCTGAAAATACACTTTATGTGGTGCTAGCAGAAATTGCAGTTTTGAGTGATTTGAAGACCACTTCTTGTAACTGTTCTTCAACGCTTTCTGACTGTTTCCACAAGCCAGTGGAAGTGCAGGTGCTGGTGCAATCACCCTGTGTGTTCTCTGCCTGCAGATACAGACACCCCGGACCATAAGAAAGTCTCTAGCACTTTAACCTTTGGCAATAAGGCTTTCTACCATGCATAAATCTGTGCTAGAGTGAGGTTCTCCGTGGTGAATTCAATCTCCTTTTCAGTAAGTACAAAAACACTTGAGTTATCCAGGGGATATTCTATGTTTCTAAACTGGGAATTTGCTTTGTTTCACTCAGTCTGAGTGAGTGTTCTTCACCCAGAAAAGGAAGAGACATTGTAATGAATGTAAGCCTGATGCACAGAGTATACAGTCTTTTAAGGTATCCAGTGTCAGAATTAATCATTAGTATTTAGACTTCATTGCCAAATCATTTAGGCAGTCTCAATTTTTAACTAACTGTAAAAATACTAAAATATTTGAGGGAGTTTGTATAATTTAAAATTATACACATAATTAATAATTAAAAAGCATTGTTTCTGTTTTTTTCTGGTAGAGTGTCATCTTCAGTGTAATTATAATAACAAAAAATCTTCAAAGCCTTAAAAACTACTTAAACAATCACTTTATACACACATTACTATGACTGTGTCTGGTTGGTACATTGTCCTATTTTATAAAAGAGGAAAAGGATAAAAGACACTACTTGCCTTCTTATTTAAAGGAAATGTTGAACCATTCAAAACATATGTGTTCTTCACACTAAGACAGCACACACCACAAGAGCAAGAAAAAGAAAAACAGAAATCTCTCGGTTGCTCTGGAGAGAGAGGTCAAGAAGTTTCTATGACTTTTTTTAATGGGAAGCTGTGCAATAAGGAATATTAGTTTCTATAAAGACATGAAAATATAACTTGAAACTGCATATAGAAACTTTTGTCAAAAGTAGATATCACAATAGACCAGCTTAAGAAATATGACCCCTCATTCATCTTCTTCCATCCTTTGGTATTCACCTCACGTCACAGTGTCCTGCCAGTGGAACCTGAGTGCCAAGATTTTCAGGAAGAGAAAATAAGGTATTTCTTTTCTTGAGCACTCTGACAATTCATCTCAAAATAATTGGAATGATAGTCAATTGAGAGAGCATCCACAGCATTAATTAATTGGATAATGCCTAATATGTAAATGCAATGAGTGCAGTGTTTTGGTCATAGTAATTTCCACTACCATCAATCTTTCTGTGAAGAAAAAAGCTATGAAATAACTAATTTAATTCACATGTTGTATAATTTTAATTTGCATATTTTAGAAGTCGTTCAAGCTTGAACCTAGGCAATAATAACAGGAAGCTTTAAAATAAGTCACAATGACTTATTTGGACTAAAATTACATATGAAGATATCAGAGCTCATATGTTCATAGAACAAGTTGAAAGTTTCTGTTTCATTATAAAGGTTTTCATTTTAAATTCTTCTTTCACTATTTTATTTATTTAAATAACTGGTGATCTTTATCTGCACTTTCACCTTCAGCCAGATGTTCTCCTTTTTGTTTTCAAGAGCACCCTTTGTTGAAAAGTGATTTCATTTCCTGCATGACATTGAAGACATTTATCCAAGACACAGGACAATTGTGAAAGCAGTGATCTGTCTGTATTTTAATATTAATAGTCCGATCTTTAGCCTCTATTATGCATTTAGGTTCTAGAGTTCTCCTTTGTAGTCACTCATGTTGTCTCTCCTGAGAAAACATCTCTTAAAATTTAATTGGCCTCTGAGATTTTGCAATGCCTGGATATTGTGTCCTAAGGGGAAAAAAACAGTGTTCACCCTCATCCAAGAGAGTTTTTATTATGCTTATAAAAAAACAAGCTATTTTTTCTTTTTTGTCAGATCATATCCTTTAAATAAGTGAGATCACTTCTTTTGAATTAATTTTTTTCCTTTCATAAATGATAAATATTTAACAACAAAATTAATATTTATTCACAAATCACAAGATGATTAAGAATAAGAGTATCCTCCATACGAAGAAGTCAGCTGGACATTGCTGGTGGACATTTCTGTCAGCTAAACCTCAGGGGATTTATCCTAATTTTTTCAAAGGAGTTCACCTTGTTAGAGGTTAACTGTAGCTCTCATGGTTCTGCTTGTACAAATTCTGTTAATTCCCTGGGAACCAACTAGAGCTGGGATAGTTCCCTTTGGTGGCCAGGGAGCCTGGTGTTATTTCAGTCATGCTCTCTGTACAGCCGTTACTCAGTCCTTCAGCAATTCAGCATTGATACAGATGTGGTCAGGCAAAGCTGATGCAAACTGTTATACAAACAATATCATTGTTGCATTTAGCTGGAGCAGAAGATTTATAGCTTCACATAATCCCATAAATCATTCAAAGAGCCTGGAGTTTCTCAAATTCAAGGAAGAGATTTCAGCTGCAGTATTTGCAAAGCAAGAGGAGACCTGGTGAGTAAAACAGTGAGCGTGTACGTCAGCAGAGTCCTCTCTCCAGCCTCTGATGCTTTCTGCCATGGGACCATATAGCTTATATCATGGGACCATACAACACATAACCAGGTACCGATGCACAGGTTGGGCAATGTCTTCCAGAGTGAGTAGCTTGCTGATCCAGCACTCAGCAACCCTGAGTCCAGTTTAAAACAAACCTTACATTCGGTGTCTCAGCAGGGTAAACAGGAAACCAGTTGGAGTCCCCTTGATCCAGACAAAGTCCTTCTGCCCCTGTAGGGGCCAATGTCATAATTTCTCATCCCAGAGCCAGGAAACAGAGCGTTTCAGCACTGAGCACAACAGAAATTTATCCAGTTTTGATTACCTGTGTATTTTTCAAATCACTTGACAATTTGTCTGATGAAGAAAAGGGAAATGTTTTAAAAGACAATGTCAAGCTTATAAAATAAAGTTTAAGTGATACACTCTCAGCTCAGGTTGTCAAAGAAAAAGAAGAAAAGCAAATAGATAAGTATGTAACTTGAATTTCTTTACTACTGATTTGGATTCTAGTTCATGTGAAGTCCGTCAAGATAAATTTTCTTCACTGAAACTGTAGTGATTATAAAGAAAGAATAGAGTGCAATAAGGATTCAAAAAGTACTTTGAGATGAAGTAGGTTGCCTTCTAAAAACAAACCCAGAAATCTCAGGTGATCCATTGTAACGCTCAGACAACTAGTCCTGTCTCATTAGTTCCATACAAAAGTGTGGTGAGATATAAAAAGCCTCATAAGTCATTTGTCCAACTGCTGCTTAGGATTCTTCACTAGCGTTGTGATCTCTTATCTCCATGTATTTGCAATCAGACAAGCTAATCTGTGCATTACTGATTTGATATTGAGTAAAACAGTTCAAAAAGACCAAAATGAATGAAGCTAAAATTATGTTTAATGGAGGTGGGAAATGTATTCAGAAGAATAACAAATATATTATACCAAACCCTGTTATTTTGATTAATCATGTATATAAATCCATATAAAGCTCACAGAATAATTTTGATTAACAGTGGAGGAAATGTTTATTTCAGCATTTTCAGATCTTTCATTTTGTGTTTTAAAATGAAATTTCAGAACAAAATGTGACAAAATATGATTAAATAACAGCTTAAAATAATCAAGTATTTTCTTATCAGATATTTTTTTGAACCTCAACTTGTTATTTTTTATTTTTCCTTTGACAAAACAAGAAGATATCTATTTTATATCGATTCACTCCTTAAAATTTTTTTCAACAGAGCTTGTTAGCCAGAATTTAATAATTAGCATAGCCATAACTGCATTTTAATAGCACCATGTGAAAAGACACCCAATTACACAAATTGAGAGAGGATCTGTCTGCTATAACATTACATCACAATGATTTTTTTATTCAACAGTTATTGGGAAATGATCAAGTTAGGTTATAATATGACTGTAAGCACAATTTTATGTACTTTAGTCACTCAGTCACTTGCTCAAGAATTCATTGGTGGTCCCATCACAATCTAATTACACACTTAACCCACAGAATGACTTTCTGGACACAGAGCTGTGTAGATATATTTTAAGTATATTGGCCTCAGCTAAGCACCAGAGGTTTCAGAGGTCCTTTAAAAATCTCACAAAGTTTGCAAAGTTGGCAAGGATAGTGATATTCCATTGTCATTTCACTAAAGGGCACAATCTTTTTTCATTAGAAATTATCTGCAAAAAAATATTTAACTAATGATTAATAAAATCTTATGGTTGAATTTTCCAGAAGCATTTATAAATCAAGACTTTTAATTCAAAATTTATGTCTAGATCAGAAATTTCAAAATTATGAACATAGATAAATATTCTAATCTTTCTTTCATAATATAATATTTTTACAAATAGTAACACATTTCTCATGTATTAGTAGCAAAGAAATCAATTCCTTTCCCATTTAAAGAGTGGTAAAAATAACATTTATCCTTTTCTAAACACCGGCAAAAGAGAATGAACTAATGACACTGTAATGAACCACATTCACATTACTGGCATTGCCTACCAGTCTTTTCTAAAACAATAGCAATGTAACTCAGAAATCTCTGTGCTGGCTCACAGTTCACCAGCGTCACTGAACTCCTGATAAACAGCCAGGTTTTTACATAAGTGTTCACTTGCAGAAAATGGAACCTGAGCAGAAATTAGGCCCCTGTATTCACAGTTATCATTCCTACCTTCATCTGAAGCTCCTAGGTATTGAAGGCTGCTAAACTGCACAGTACAAATTGACTTACAAATTGACTATTCCCCCAACATGTGGAAATTCTGAGTAGAAAAAAAGATGCCTCAGTCTTGGCAAAGTAATTGTCCCACAGCTGACTCTGCCTGTGATACAGGAATGACATGTTCCTTCTGAACACCCAAAAGGCCCAACACATCTGGGTTGATGTGACACATCCCACTGAATTCCTTCCAAAATACCCTGGCAATTGCAGCTTTTACTGCTGGCATCACCAGCAGGTCAAGGGAGGGGAACCTTCTTTTCTCAGCACCGGTGAGAAAAATCGAAGTACTGGATGCAGTGCTGGGCCCCCAGTATAAAAGAGACATGGATATACTAGAGATAGTCCAGCAAATGGCTGTGAAGATGATGGAGGGACTGAAGCATCTCTCCTATGAAGAAAGGCTGACAGAGCTCGCACTGTTTAGCCTGGAGAAGAGAAGGTTTCCTATTGTGAAGAAAGGTAACTCCTGTTTACTCTGGTGTCTTACACTGAAAATAAAGACATACATTTGGAGAGGGTTCAGACATCTCAAGGTGTCACACCTGTGTGAGCTTACCAGGATTGCCAGTCCGCTTGCAAACTGCTACACCACTTCATAGACGATAAAAGCATTCATTTAGTATTTCCATCAGACAAAGGCACTGCTAACCTTCAGAAGGTCTAGCAAAACAGCAGGTAGTGAAATAGCAAGCTTTTTATTTTTAATTACTTCCTTTTATCACCCACAGCTACCGGAAGCACAGTTAACAAGTTCACCAGTTGGGCATCTCCTCCGTCAACTTTGGTCTCTTTCATCCCCACTACAGTAAATGTCAGATGTTCTAATTGTAACTCCATATAAGAATGAGGTCAGAAGCTTTTTCTGCTGACATTCTCTTTAGAAGAACCTTCAGACAGCCCACTGCATAGAAGGGAGATCTGTGCTTTTTCAGAAATCAAATAACTTCGGCGCCATTTCTTTACAAAGCTGTGTTCAGGGCTACCATTCCCTGGAATGCATCACTAAATGCATACTCAGAGATGTAACAGTTTGTACCTGGCAGATCACTAACATTTACATGCATCAGAACCATGAAAACAGAGCATGAAGGGACTACCTTTAGACATCAACAAGATGAGTTTTTCCTCCCTGTTATAACTTCCTCAATTCGTGATCTTTTAATATTTTCTTTAAACTTCCATACACATCATTATCATACAGTAATTAACTCTTTTTTACCACTTACCGAAGAAATACTATAAATTAGCTTGCAAAAGTAAATTACTTAACTAAGGTAGGGGAAAAATCCAAGGGGAAAGATCCAAGATACACCAATGTAAATGTTACAGCACTTCAGGGGATTAAGGAAATTTTTCTGTGCAACTGAGAGAACTTGGCTTACTTATTATACTTGAAAGGGTGACGATAATAATACGATACCCATTAAACCACTAGGCCAAATAGCTCCCTAGCCTGGAGGCTGGCTGAAATCCAGGAAAAGGCTTATGTATCTGACATGACACTTAAATGGAATTTAGCTTCATAAATCCTAAGCTATGAGGGAGAAAATGCCATTTCAATGGTCAGATCACCTAAAACTAAAAGTATGAAGGTTCTGTGGGTAGTTTACTCTTTTACTTTGAACCTCTCTAGGCACCTGGGTTCATATTCCCAGAAACACTTCAGAGCTGAGTAAATTGACACATGTTCATCTGTCTAAGCTGACTGACAGATCTTATCTGTAAGGTCTGATAATTACAAATGTGTTTTGGCTAGGACATGTCAAGGTGGAATGGTGACATTTTTTCCTTTTAAAAACTGTTGAAGGAGACAAGGAAGACTATGACAGTGGCAGCCATTTCTTATCTAGCAACCTATCCTCATCAAGAAAATAAAATACTTGGATTTTGCCTCACTCTGAAGAGCTTTAGCTCAGTATCTACTATGAGACTTGCTCTGCTAGAGTGAGGTACTCTGCATCTCTCCTTTTGAAGCTTTACCACTTTAAAGTAAAGCACACAGGGCACTGGAAAGAGGGCAAGCAAAAGAAAATACTTTGGGCCAGTCAATGTGTACACCACACTGTAATAGGTCCCGTACATGGGTCCCTGTTTTCAAGATCACTTTATACATATTTCATACACATTCAGCATAGCTTGGACAAAATAAAGGAGTGGTTGTAGAAAGCCTTCCAATTCCAGTTGAACGCAGTGCTGATCTACACAGTCTTACTCCTCCTGACACTTGTCAAGCACAGCGGCTCCTCAAGCCTTTGGTGCCAAATACTGTGTTTCCAAAGGAAAGGAGGGGGGAGCAGTAAATCATGAGTCATTACACAGAATAATCTGTACCCTGGCGCTTAAGGCCTCTGCTGAGAAAAGTAAGCATGGGTTTATGTATTTGTGTGATCTGCCCTGCAGTGGTGACCCCTGGAAGCACTGTAGTGCAAGGCCAGCATATGCCTGCCAGAAAGCTGACGAGTGCTCTCTAAGGCACTGGGCTTGAACTCAGAAAGAGCACTTGCTTGGATTCAGTCCAGTGTGTTAATTTATGAACTGAAAAGGATCTGGGAATCCACTGCATAAATCTCAAGCTAATAGTAGAATATTCATATGTAGAAGTTACGCACATAACGAACTTTTAAATTAGATATAATAAACCTAGTTTCTTTCATATATAAAATTCAGACAGCATGCTAATTTCTTTAATCCCATGTGGTTTTCTCATACCCAGCCACAGGGAATTGCTGCTTTCCCATTCTTTGTCAGCCTACCTGTCTCCACTACAACAGAAGTGCTTAGGTTCCTAAGAAGCTAAGCAACACCTCTTCCACATGTGCTGAAACAGAGAGGTAGGTTGTCTCCCCCCAGAACCATGCCCTCAAAAGCAGCTGTTGCACTCATTGTAGTTAATTCACCTAGGCTTTACAACTGATGTTGTTCAGCACTTTATAAGGCAGAGATGCCACAGGCAAGCAACCTGTTTCCCTGCCAACATTTTGTCACCTTGCTTCTTTCACTATGTTATCCAGCCTCTATAATATATCAGGTCACCTCACAGTGCCCCGGAAGGTTATTGGTTTTACAAATCTATGGAAGCTTTCATGATTTCCAGAAAATAAAATTTCCAGGAAACACGTTGCACTTCCTTAGATGTACATCACAATCACATAGGCTAATCTGATCTACTAATTTTAACAATACTTAATAAATAATAAAATTAGATAATTTCATGCCACAAACAAGAAAACAAACTGTGCTGCCATTGCTTAACTGAAGCAACACCACAGTAGAATGGGAAACAAGTAGAACCCTGATACAAATCCTATTTATAGAAGTATTTCAAACTATATCTACTGGGATTAAAAAATGGTCTGTTGGATCCACAGTTGTGGATATTTGGACACAGGACAGATTTACTGTTGATTAAGCTGAACTGTGACAGTGTCTCACCACAACCCAGCTGATATGTGAGGCTGAGGTACTCCTCTGATCAGAGGTTATGTTTGCCCAGCCACAACCTTGCATGCTATACAGGTATACCTGAAGCAACCAGAGAATACAGCCAAGCATACACAAGGCTTTGGGCTGTGCCCAGACATCCTGCTGCTAATGGAGAGAGGTTTGGTGAAATGCACTCTGGAAAATCCCACAACATGCGTATCTGCAAGTTTGAGTGCCTAAAAATCATAGCAATCTGGATCTTTGGAGTGTATTCAGAAGAATTGGTTTTGTTGCCCTTCAGGAAATGATTAGAGGGCTGTTGCTTCAAGGCATCCCTGTGGAGGAGTCTGTTGCCCTGCTCTTGGGTAAGAGATGCAGCAGGAGAAGAGGATCAAAATCTTGGGGCGCTTGCTTTGTAATTGGTTTCCATTTCATGCTCCATTTCAAACTGCTGTAAAGCATGATGCTACTTTCCATAATGATAATGATATCTGTCATATCATATCTGTCATATCATATTTGCATCATCTTTGGAGTCATACTCTTTAAATAGTATTATTTTCTAAAATTATTATGATTTATGGGCTAAAATTTTCTCCAAATTTTCATTTTGTCACACCATTGTTTATGAGTGTACTTCTGAAACCAGTAGCAGATGTTCACACATTTATGATCCTATTCAGCTTCATTTTAAAATATTTTAAGGCTACTGACCTCCTTTTTGCTGGCTTTGGACTTATTACCTGTATTGTCTTTTATTTTGCTAAGGATAGTTTATGAGCTTCTGTGGCTGACTATTCAGAATGCATATTTAAGAATATTTCCTTCTTCAGTTGCTTATACAATGCATTATAAACTTGAGAAAATTTTCAGAAAGGGAAGTGTCCTTTTTAGGGGTGGCCACATACTAACTGATGACCTTATATTTGATTATTCTGTTGTTTCCAATGACTATCACACTTTATTTCTTTAGAGCAGCATAAAGATCTACCTTTCTGCCTGATAGAGTTTATTGTACAAGACATTTGAACTTCTGCTGTACGAATTTTCCAATTCCTTTTTGTAATATCTTGATAAATTCTGAAATCTCACCTCTTTGCTAGAACCTAACCCTGTGAAGCCTTTAACAGTGGATATAAAGGTTCAGTGTTGTTTGCTGTCAGGAAGCTAAAGGATAAAATATCTCGTTTGTGGTTATGTAAAGTTAAAATCAGCCCTTAACAAGAGAAATATTTACCAGCAGTAAAGTCATGGGGTTTGGCTTGTCAGCAAAGGTCTGCTGACCTTTCACCACACAAGTAACCCTTTTTTAGTCCAGAAATATCACTGAGGTCAACAAACAGACAAGACAGCCACCCCTAATGAGAGTTTGTGAGAGGTATAAGCAGTTTAACCTCACAAGACCACGGTTAATTAACCCAGTCAATAGAAATTTTTCTGCTGATATACCTCCTTCCATCACAACAGCAAAAAAACTACATCTTACATTTGCTGGTGTTTTTTTCAGAAAGATGGATTATCTCTTGATTTAATTTCAGCTTTATGGGAAAACATGAATTTGCATTCAAACATGTTACTGAAAGCCTTGGAATTCTTTTTCCTGTTTTCAATGAATAACTAATTGAATGGGGAAAAGCCAAGAGCTCTTCAATATATAACATATCCAGAAATGGCCTGTAAGCAGTGGGTAATTATTTTTCTTGAAGAGTATAGTAAATATACCCTGAGAACATAGAATCAGGAAAACCTTAGAAAATAGTGACATCAACCAGCACATTTCAAGAGAGAAAGAACAAGCAAGTTTAGCACAAACATATATTGTGTATATTTCATAGAAGAAAGTTTCCTTCATCATATAAGGAAAAAAAGGGCTAGTTCCCATAATTAACAAGAATTTAGAGACAAAACCAATTAAAATACATTTTAGAAAGCCTCAGTAGATAAAAACCATCATATATGAAAGAGCATCAGTCTGTATGTAGAGTGGAAGTATGTAGGTTCAGTTGAAGAGGTCATTTTTGTTATGGAACAAGACAAAATAATTCAAATTATTTATTGTTTTCTCCAAAATGCAGTTTTAAAAGAAATACACCACTGCATTGTGCACACATAAACATTTCAAACAACAGAATTTTCAGCAGATGTTATTTAATTTCGAATCCAAAGATTGGAGATTTTTACTTGATGTGTAAAGTAACAAATACTTCACTACAAAATAGTTAATCAGATGGTGGTCCTCAACATGGGTTGTTGAAGCACTTTTACTTGTGATTTTTCATGCCTGTCAGCTTAAAACAGTGAGATTAGAACTAAGAAAAGATGCAAACTGAATTGAGATTTAAAAGAAAAACTCAGTGAAAGGTATTTTGAGACATAAAGAGCAGTAACTTCTATTGAAGTAAGCATTTTTTTCTTAATGAAAGTGAGGGCTTAGGTTTTTTTTCAGTTAGGATGGGATGTAAAACTGTACTGACAAGGCTTGAAAACAATTGAAAAAGTAGAAGAAATAAATTTATACTAACACAAAATTACTAACAAAAGAAAAGTCTGTCTGGTCTGGAAGCAGTAAATATACTGTCAGAACTACATGTGACATGCTGAATACATAGACACAAGGATACAAAACCAGTACAATGCTTAATTTCTTCCTATATCCATGGTTTCTTCTTATCGGTAGGCTGTGGGCAGAACAGTGGGTTCGGCTTGAGGTCCTCCCCAGGGGAAGCAACCAAGCAGGTACCCTGCAACATCCTGGACTGCTCAATTTGCACACCTTTCATTCATTTTAACATCTTCCTTCTTGCAATTCCTCTGTCTCACTTTGTCCATCCCAGTCTTAGCCCAAATGAAAAAATGCTCAAATGAAAAAATGCTCCTAATTACTTTTAAATTCCTGTGAGATTTACCTATCCTTCATGGTGCTATCTGTAGCTTTTGTTCACTTCTAACACTATTATTTGCTATACTAGACAATTTCTCATGTCATGCCCAGTACTTCTTGCCCTCCTGCTTAGTTTACTTAACCTCAGGCCTTAACCTAGTCACCCATCCAGTTATTTGTCCTCAGCCCTTACACAAGGTTCCACATATGCAAACTTCCCATGTACCGTTCTATCGTTCTATATTAGCTTACAAGATAGGTATGTGACAGAAACATTCCTATCAAAGAGACTTTGTTGGTAAAGTTCCTTGCTTCTTTTGAGAGCCTTAGCCTATACACACCACAAGCCAGTTGTCCTTGCAACTAATCTGTGCTTTGTTTTAATGTCTTCGAAAAAGAAAAGAGAACATTAATATTAGATGCATGACAGGATGCGAGAATCTGGATTTGTATCTCACTGGGTTGTTTGACTATTGGGTCAAATCAACCATCTTGTCTCTGAGTGTGGAGTGGGGGAAGGGGGCCAGACCTGTCCCCATGGTAAGGCCAGCAGCCAACATGGTGGAGAGCACGGAGCGCACGTGATCTGAGAGCCACGTGGATGGCATGTCAATCAAATAAGGCTCACCTGGTAGCCTGCCCACACCACGCCCCCCGGAGCCCCTGACTGGCTACAACACCCCTCACTTCTGCTAACAGGACAGGGAGTGGTCAATGAACCGGATGTCCCACCTGGGAGGGGTGGTCACAGTAGCCAAAGCATATAAATAGAGGCACACAGAGACTCCATCTTGTCCTGCTTTATCTCCTGGAACCTGCCATCATGTGGCTCTTGGAGATAACTATTTTTCTCTCTCTTTCTTTACTCCTTTCTTCTCTCCTCTTTTTCTTCCTTTACCCTTTTCTTCCTCTTGCAGGTGACTTGAAACCAATGGGTGGTATTTCACTAAGGAGTATGGGGTTAGTGTTTGTTGAGTGATTTAGTGTAATGCTTCTCCTTGGTTGTTTGTAACTCCTGTAAACCTTTTGCCAAAACACCTATTTTCTCACTAAATTAAAAGAAACTCTCTTGAGGAAAAGTATGTAGCTTTTTCTTTTTGTGCAATTCAAGGTATCAGAGCACTTAAAGGCTTTGCAAGAGTTTGTGCGTGCGAAACTCTTGGAGTCTTAGATATAAGTAAACTGCCCAGGCAAGCTGTGGCTTAGACTTTACACAGGATTATACCCAGCATGGATAGTAATATAGCATCTTCCATTTGTGCTTACAGGTTATGGATTTGGATTTAGGAGAAGTAAAATATAGTGTCATATATAGACTCAAAAAAGTAGCCTACTTCTCTTCGTTAACCATATTAATATCCAGCTTAGTCTGCTTGAACTAGACACAGAACTTTTAGATAGCGGGTTAAACTAATTCATGTCATCTAATACACTTCAGGTTTTACTAAACTCTGGACTATGGGCCTTGACTTCACATTTTTGTTACAAGGGGAACCTTGCTTTCAAACACAAAATTGAAGAAGTCAGGACACTTGGCACGTGCTTATTATTTTAAATTATGAAATTGTTCATATGAGTTACACATTTAATAGATGCATTGCCATGTTAAAAAATGCCAGATTGAATTTTAGCACACTGTCCCTTGCATTAAAAGACTTAAGAAATTGTTAAGCAGATATCTGAATGTAAAAGTGCGGTTGATGCTGTAGCATTTTGGGAGAGAAATGAGCAAGTGAGAGCGCGCATATTAAAATGAAAAATGTTAGGCTCAGTAACAATGGAACTATAGAAGTTTGCATAGGACTATTGTTTCAGTGATATTTTTATGTAAAAGGTAATAAAAGTTGCTTTCCAAAAGTCCCAATATTTGGTGTGAAACACCTACAGCAAACCTGGTTACTGCTTAGAGATGATAATGTAGATGACATAGACTCTGAGAAAACAGAATATTATCTATCGATCATTGAAGCTTGAAATGATTTTTTTTTCATTTACTGTTAGTTAAACAAATTACTGCAGCTTCAAACACTTCAGAGGCTCCCTTTTTCTTAGCTGTCATCTGCAACTGTGAAACAATGCTGCCTTCCCATCTGATACAGCCCTCAGTCAGTACTCCTTTTTACTTACCGTAAGCTGCATGGTGAAGTTTTGCTTAGATCTGCACTCATGTCATGGAAACCCTTTTCTGACTTCATTTGCAGAAGGTTTGGTGGATAAAATTACATAGTACCATATGCGGTCTCCCACACACGACAAGAATTAACTGGGTAAATGCTTCTCCTGCATTCTAGGCAATAACATTGTATTATTCCATGCTGGGTAATATCAGTAAATATATTCTATTAGGAGGATATTTCCTCCAGTTGAAATTGCTGGTTTACCATATTTAAACAAAACCATATGTCTAAGAAATGCAGACAACATCCACCCGGAGACCTCTAATGACAGGGCAAGACAGAACATGAAGAGTGTACTGTAAATTATTACATTGTGTTCCCATACTTGGCATTACGCTGTTCAACCACTCTGAAATAATTCTCTTCTCTCTCATGGCTGATGGTAAAGGAAAGCTGACACATATGGTATTGTTTGGCTTTAAGTCTTTTGACACTGATGTGGTGCATCATGCAAGCCAAGGAAACATAAGATAGAAGAAATCATCACAAGGTATACATGTGTTTGAAAAGTGATTCTTAAAGAAATTAGCAATGATTTGTCCTGAGGTATTTGGTACTTTTTTTTCAGGATCCCATATATACCTATCCTGGGTTTGGTTAATAACTTCTTGAAATACTAGAAACAGAATAGAATATTTCTATAAATTTGGTAGGTTATATCAAGCTGGGAGGCTGGCAAACACACTGAGGGAATTAGACACATGCGTAGAGACAAAAGTGGTAGATTAGGATGCAGAAGGTCATTGACATTTAAAAACAAATGCGTAACAAATAACATTCTGATATTAAAAAAAAAGGCAGTCCAAATGTAATTCTGTGATTCATTAAAAAGTATTAACTTTTGGTTAATTGGTTAAAAAAGAAAACAATGTATGAGAACACTGAGAAGAAACTACATTTGCTCTCTGTGGAGAGAAGACAAACTAGGGGGCAGCTGGAAGTGGAAGGAGAAAATGAAGGCACAGTAACAGTACTGTAAAGATGACAGCCAGTTCTACTGGCAATGAGGGCCATAAGATGGATCTAGGAAGTGACTTCATAATTTTCAGTGGAGCAAAGCCAAAACAGGATATCAGCAGAGATCCATTTTGTTCCAGGAGCTAGCAAAGACCTACCTGACCCTTCTTTAGCACAAGAGGCAGACCTGAGAAACAACTATTTCCAGACGTTTTCTTCTTTTATTTTTTGAACCTTGTGCCCTAACAGCAAAAATTATTTGATAAATATGCTAATAAGACACATTAAAAAACTTATGCTTTGGATGAGCCAAGTGGATTCTCTAAGGCATTTGAATTTCTTACTGTTCTAAAACCCCTGGAACTTATCCGGTTATAGTACCATAAAGCTTTCTGTCCATGTCCATCTTTAAAAGGCTGGATACTACGCTACTATCTCAGCCATACCAGTAGCATACAAGCTTCTACTTCTCACACTCTTCCTCTTTGATTCTGTTTTGCATGGTACATCCTTGAGTGCAAGACTTCCTGATGACAAAAGCATCAGGACATGAGAAACCAGCCAAGGGCTAGAGTAATGCCACAAGGAACACAACAGCCTGGGTTGTGAAAAAGGGACCGCGACAGCCTGCATTGTGAAACTGCCTCATGACTTCCCATTCCTTTTGAGTATAACCAGAGAGCAGATCACTCAGCACTGGGACTCAGCTTATACAGAAGTGATATTGCAATTCTGCACCAGCTTTGTTCACCTCTCCATGCTATCTGTGGCTGCTAATGGCTTTCATTGTGACACTGGTGTCCTGGTTTTTCTCATAGTCCTCAATAGCTTTTCCTCTTGTTTGATTCTTTAAAAAAAAACCAAAAAATCTTTTTTAATGTCAGTGTTGACAGCTGCCTGTGTCAGAACTTTGTGAGGATTTTTCATTTGTAGCCTAGTGAATTAATAATTCCATTGAGTACAGTAAATTTGTATTGAGAAAGTAATGCATATGATATTAATTAGATAGATGTACTCTAAATACATGCCCCTAGTGCTTTTTATTTAGTAGCTTTATTAAAAAAAAAAAAAAGGCATACCCTCAATTGAATATTAAAGGTATGAGTTTTTTTTCTAGTACTACTGCCATAGTAGTACTATACTGCCAAGTCAACCTTAGAAGATGCAAATCTCTTCTGATTTCTAAGCTGATAATTAAAAGCCACATTTCATCCAGGATCAGAAATTGATAGGATTTGGTATTGTAATTCAACAAATGTGCAAAGGTACTAAACTCTGGAGAAGAACCATTGGAAATCATACTCAATCCCCACGTTTCAGAGGAAGGGTATTTATTTTTCATTGTAAGACCAAACAAAGATTGATTTTTCTTTCTCTCAAATGACGTTTGGTGTTGCGGGTTTTTTTCCTGCTTGCTATGAGTGCAGTCACACAAACTGTAGGTTCAGTGTCCAGCCCAAGGAACATAAACATCTGTAGAGGAGAGTGGAAATGAACTACCAAAAAGGAAAAGAGATTTCCTGCTCCTGCTGAAGAGAATTCCCTTTTAAGAAGTGCCTGAAGGAGCTTTATATTTGCATGCATTCCTACTACCCCCTCTCAGACCGTGCTTGTTTATGTCTCTGTCTTCTAAGCATTGGGGCAGAAACCTACATCTGAGGTGTTTGAAAAAGGTGTAAATGGCTGGAAGCTTAAAGCAGGAAGGTAAACCAGCAAAGTAACCCTCAAAAATGGCAGTGAGAAGGTAAAGGGCTTGTCAATGATAATTGATAAACAAATTTTCATGCACTAACTTGTATTCATCTGTTGATTTAAGTTGCCTATTGTTAAGAAGCAATGAATATTAATAAAGACATTTGCAGAAATATTTTCCTCATCTCTTCAACCTCTTCTTCAATTACTGAGCTCATCCAGTACTGGGAGATGGTGAGAAGCTTCTATGGAAATGAGCCAGCAGAAATGTCACATGAGTACAACTATATCTGCGGTACCTCTACAGTAGCTACGTCTAAAGGGGTTGAAAAAATATCTGAATATTCCAGTTTTTACCAAGGCACGTGATCTGTTTTGAACATTCTATAAGGACTTGGCTTTGTCAACAACTCAATATAAATAAAATGTACATTAATCTAAACTAACTGTACGCTAGGTCAATAATGTCATGATTATTTCTATGGCATTGCCTTCTCAAAGGTTACTGCTACAGCTCGAAGGTAGTTAATTGAAATTTTAGGACAAAATAATCAAGACAAAAGAAGACAAAGGGATAAATGAAAAATCTTACTAACTTGTCCTTATGTAAGGGTGTCATAAATTACAAGAGGAAGCCAGAGAATTTGAGACAAAATTTACAGAGATAATACTTCCCCGCCCTCTGGAACTGTGCTGTGCATTAGAGTGCAGAAATAGGAAAGAGAGGAAGGGACACCTCTCTCTCAGCTTAACCACAGACGGGTCTCAACTCATTAGGATTAAAGGGCTTACTTCCTGACTGTCTCTTGGGGAACTTGGACATGTTTTATGGCTAAATACCTGACTTAGGACTGTGTCTAACAGATACATTTTTGTCTTGAACTCATAAAGAAGAATGTTTTCCATTTAGTAGCTCCAGACTGTTGCTCTGGCCATCTGGCAACTATCCGTGTACATACTTAACATTCTATTTTCTTGACTTAATGAAAGGAACTATTTGCATAGTAGATTTCTAAGTACATCAGTAATATTTTAATGTGCAAATATAATTTCAAAAGTAACATGTAAAGAAAAATATCCAATAAGGTGTTCAGCGTGCTGGAATTTATAGACAGATTTTTTTTAAAAAACTACCATACTTATTTCTATGGACTACAGTTCTTCAACGTGATGAAGACCTCATGGATTTCAAAGACACAGTACATTAGTAACAAGGCAGGACAAAAATCTTAACATGCAAACAGTATTAAAAACTCACAGCAAGCTTTCCAATATGGTAGAATTTACAGAAAGATTTTTTTAATGTCATATTTATTCATATGGACTAAGGTAAAACACAGGAGAAAAGATATGTTAAGTATTTACCAGTTTGTACCTTTACACCCTAAGAGAGGTTGATTCCCACGATACATCTGAGCTGTCAAAGTTTCCAGCAAAACAGAATACTTCAGGTATTTAATTCTTGATATGAATTCAAAAGCTTTTAAAAGAGAAAACTGATTCATTTTAGTTCATACCTGCATGTACACTCACACTGCAATGAATCAAGAGAGTATACATGAAAAGAAACTAAGTAAAACTAGAAAAGAGTAACCTTCAGTGAATATTATTGAAAACAGCAATTGCTCACCTCAGCTTTACAGAGACATAATGCATCCTACAGGCACCCATCAGTCAACTGCTTGTACCCACATCTCATTCACTGTCAAACAAAAGAAAACAAAACAAAACAATGGTTTTTTTGAACTTATAGTTAAATACAATATCTGTATTAAGTTCATAAAGGTACTCTCATACGTATGTATGACATCTTGAATTATTCAGATCCTGGGCTAATATTATTTAGAATACCTATATTGCAGTCAGCAGGACAGTGCAATTTACAGTTTACTTATCCCGCATCCTCTAATTTGTAGCAACTTTATGCAGCTGAGATGTCTGGGGTTCTAGCTGTGTGCTTGAGTGCCAATTTAAATAATTCATTTTATTCTTTATTTTCTCAGAATTCAGGAAAAGATACTCTGCCTGCTTACAGGAAACAGAAATTTCAACTTTATTCCATTGCAAGTGTAAAGGACTTTCAGCTGATAGAACAGAAAAAAATTAAAATTACTACTTCCAGAGCAGTAAATGGAGCATGGTCAGCAATCCCTGGCACTAATACTACTCCAATGGTATGAAATCATAACTACCCAGACTGTTAAGATTGCTCAAAACAGCAAAAATCCCTGGACCCATGCTATTTCTCAAACCACAAGTTTTGGATTACCTGGGAGACTTAGGGTGACCTAAACAAAAAGCCCTACAGGAAGCATTGTAGTAGCAGAGTGTGACAAGCACGTGTCCTACACACCCCAGTAGTGTTTGTTTGCCAGATTACAGATCTCCAATTCTCATTCAACAAATTCAACAGATAAAATCTGTGGATCATTAAAAAAAATGAGGTTTGTTGTGTTTTAATGAATACTGATGAAATATCAAAACCAAACATTTTTCCTTCAACTGAAGTTAAAATTTATTCCACTTCAGTTTTTAGCACTGAGGAAAGAAATATTCATAGCACCTCATAGATTCAGAGGCATATTTTGTACAGGACATACCCATACTGGATCTGCAAAGTCTTGGATCTATAAGAGTTGGAGGAAAAGTTTAAAAATTTATGATTTTGTCCCAGTGAAGAAGAGGAAATGAATTTTGAAGATAAAAAGTGAACATAAATTGCTATTCAGTATTTTCAGGACTGTCCAGGTTAGTTAAATGAGAGATTTCAATAACAGTATTACGTTTCTATCTTTCCTACAAAGAATTAAAATAGATCAATGCCTTATATTATTACTTCAAAGATTTTCAAACACTGTTCTATGAAGAAAATATTGAAGCAGCTCAAACTCACTCTAATATCAATGACTATTTTTAGCATGCTTTTCTGTTCAGATGCTGAGTCTTCTAAGTATTTAAAAAAGGACCATGTTCCTCACATTGCCTTGAAATGTGTCATTCCTCATAATAGTGTAAAGAAGCATTAATAAATCAAAACTCAGCTGGTTTCAGCAAGGAACTTTATTATGTTTTTATTTCAAAATTCAAAATGTGGCACCCCAAAACAGTATTAATTTTATAAATATTTTCATGGCTTTGTGCAAGCCTGCAGTTCCTCAGATAGAACTCTACTAATTCCCTAATTTTTATCAGGCCTGTTCCAGTACTGGCTTTTGTGAGATCTTTAGGAAAAAAAAAGATTAAAACAGTTTTTCAGGAAAAGACTTAGCAAAAGGCTTACAGTGGCTGGAAGGGATTGTAGAAATTACATTTTCTCACTAATGGATGATTCCAGTTTACAGAAACAGTATTTGAACTTGGTTACAGCAGAGTAATATAAATCTGCACTGAAATCTAAGGAAGTTTCAGAGTCAGAAAGCTATTGGTTATTTCTGCCAAAGGGTTTATGTGCTGAGAGGAGGACAGAGTGCAACAGGATTTTAGCTGACAGGTGAGAGGAAACACTAAATTGAGGCTGAAGTCAGCTTCACGGATCACCACACAGTGGCGTTGCTCAGGACCTTTCAGTAAGCTGTCAGGTGTCACCTTGTAAGAAGGCAGTTCTTGCCCCTTTTTCTTTGTGTTAGAAGTCTGCCACAGAACCTCCTCCTTCTGGAGGTAAAACCCCTTCTGTTCCCCAACCTGTCTTTATTCACAACCAGACCGCCTCCAATGGTTCTTACACTGACATAGTTAATTCATCTCATGTAGTCCTTCGCCATTTTAACTTCTATGAAGAACAATCTTCATTCGTGGCTTCATTCTCCCAGACTGTAAGCCAAGTTTCTTTTGTCTGCTCCCTACGCAGGCTTTCCATGCCTCCAATAACATTAGTGTCCCCTTGCTAAACTATTATAATTTGACCTCGTTTACTTTGAAAGCCATTAACCAGACCTGAGAACAGGACATGAAATGTGACAGTGCTTCACAGGGCATGACATCAATATTCTGCTCCATACATCTTATGTGATACACTACTACTGTTACTGGTGGATCATCACACATTTGAACTCTTAACTGTACTCTGACAACTGTCAAAGTCCCACATAAGAAATTCTTGTTGTTAGTTCCTGTGCATCTAAACTTTCATTTTAGCCACGTTTTTTTCCAGATGTTGAAGTTTCAACGTCCTCCCAGTGAATTCTTTTATGGAGGGTATGCCTCCTGCGTGTGTTCTAACATTTGTTTGCCAGTGGAAATACTGAAATGGTTTCAAAGGTGAACCATAAGAAAATGGTCTTGAAATCTCGAAATGCTGTATGTTATCTTCTCTTCAGCCAGCTCAACACCTACCTCAAAATTCTTGTACTTATCCCCATCATTTCCACCTAATTACTAATTTTTCAAGAAATGCTCTATCAAACCTGTTGAAGTAATCCAGATAGATAAGATCTATTATAATATTTTGACTAGAAAATAAGCTCTCATATCACAGAAAGTTATCAGATTACTCTGGCACATAAAACTCTGACAAATCTGCATAACACTTTACAACATATTCCTTTAACATTTGTTAATTATTCTCACTTTCAAGATATTTCCTAAATCGTTTCATGTTGTTCAGAAAAAAATAATTTGTGAGAGCAAATGCAACTGCCTAGATCACTTCCTTTCCTTATTTATAAGCATTACTTCTCCTTTTAAATCTAATATGGTACTCCCTATATCTGTTGTCTATATCTGCAGCCAGACTGAAATGTGATACGCAACTTCACTGGAAATCCTGAAGCTAACATTCCCCAGGAAGATGAATGTGGTGGGTTTCAGTACTGTCTGCTTCCATGCCCCCTTTTCCCATCACTTATCAGGTCTGTCATGCTTTCTTTTCTCTCTCCCCAATGTTATCATCTTCCCCTAGTCAACACTATACTTCCTATTGAAAAATGAGTCAAGTATTCAGCTAATCTGGGGATTGTGATTAGGTTACTTTGCTGCCTCTTACCTTCACTACAAGGTGAAGTTATCAATCACTTAAATGGTAAGGTGACCTCCAGAACTGTGTTTCAACAGTTTTGTAAAATTTAACTGGCAATTCTTTTTTTTCACTTCTCAATTTGTGCTCTTACATCCTGACCTCAAAGACTCATATGTTCATTTCTTGCATATTCTCTCCTTTTTCCTGATACAATTCTTAGCAAGTTAGCTGTCCAGTAAGATTCTCTTGCCATATTTCATCCTTGCTCAGTGCTCCTCAAAAATTAAGCACGTTAGCTCTATCAGTCCAGGTGACATCATTAACTCATTCTTCCTGGTCCACTGTTTTGAAACCCAGATCTTAGTCTCTTATTCAGCTAGTTCTTAGCTGAATTAAACCTTATATTTCATTGAAGTTGGATAAATTCACAACTACCTACAACTATTTTTTTCTTTAAGCAATCTTGTGTAATTGCCAAAACCAAATCAAATCTCTGTCATAGTTACGTATCTTAGTTCAGTTCTAACCTGGTTTGTCAAGGAATGATGGCATTAGTAAAGTAAAACTAATCACCAATAAATTCAAACTTTAAAATCTAGAGCTTTCCAAAGTCTGTCATCTGCCACTTGATAAATCTTAAATCACTGTGGATTTCCTGTCTTCAGCTATAGCCCAAGTCCTTGTTGTCAGAAGGTGTTGGTAAATATCCATTGATGAGGTTGGACTCCGTACTTTCAGCTGTGATCTGCTTTCTACTTTACATTTGATATGTCACCAATATACAGTTTAAGAAGTCATAGGCTGTGGCCTTGCTCCTAACTGAGAGTAAATATACTTGCTGTAGCTTCTGGGTAAAGTTTGAATAGCAGAGAAAAAACTATTTCCTTCATTTCACTTATAAGCTGGATTTTAAATTAAATACAATATTAGTGGAATGTGTCTTCAATTAATGTATTTCCTTTTCTTTATTCAAGAAATATGTGTTCATACCTATTTAAGAGGCAAAGATTTTTCAGACACGTAAGCAACTTTAGGTCCATTTCAGACACAATACAGACTTTTCTTTCTACTTTGGACAAATAATAATGCTGTAGTAAAAATTGACTTCAATAGAAAGAACTGAGAAAGAGCAAAATGTAACTAGTAACTTTTTATTTTAAAACAATGGCTTATGCTTTGTCAACAGCATTTCATTCTTATAGGATGCCCATTACCACCTATGTCTGCAGTTCCTTCAAGGGGAATTTTGAGTTTTAAAAAATGTCTATAGACATGCCTACCATAAATTTTCCCCACATGATGGTTTTCTGCACTGTTGCTTGAGCAACACACCTGAGAAAACATTTTGTTGCTGAAATGAGCAACAGTACTGTGCTTCCATGTTGAAGTAAAAGATGTGTAAAATGTTGTTTTAAGAGTTTCATTGTGATGAATTTAACAGACAGTAAAGCTTTTCTAATAGTGACAGTTTAAAAAAAAAATTGCCAGATAGTGGTCAGTTTGTTTAACTAAGGTAACCTTTTTAATTGTCGGGTTTTTTTCATGAACTACTATTTTATTTTTCCTCCTATTTCCAGAAAGGAAAGAACACTTCCAATCATGTATCCTTTTCTAAGCAAAGTGATAGTTAACTTTTTATGTGCAATTTTTTTTAATTTGGATTAGAAGAAAATATATGAGAACATTCTGAAAAAAAAAATGAAGGTTTGTTTTTTCCACTTCAGCTTTCTTCACTAATATCAGTTGGAGAAACAGGCATATTTTTTCTTTCCTCATTTAATTATTAAAAAAAATGTTCAAAATTATTTAAATTAATTTCATGGATTTATGGTAGTAAGACTTGGAACTAAAATTCTGCAGGAAGATGGCTCAGACTTTCTGAAGTCCGAGAAGAGTGATGCCTATCTATGCTTGTAGGGTGACAGTGTAGTGCATATAGCTGAGCACAAGTGAGACAAGGCCCCACTCCCTGCAATAGCTTAGATTTCAGCTGTAGAAAGGTCCCTGTAATGAAAAGGTGATGACAGTTTGAAATCCCATTTGAAATCACGCATGTTTCTTAGCTTTTAAAAGTATCAGTGGAATAAGGAAAGAGAAAGAAGAGGGAGAGCAAAGAACCAGATGCACCATCTTCTGTGGACATCATGGAGAAACCAGGCAAATCCAGGTCCCCATTTCTGTAGCAACATAGAACTACCTATAACTACTGCAGGAACTCAATCTCTTCTGTTGTCAGTCTTTACAATTTACATTTGTCCTTCACTCAGTGATCAGGTTTCTTCCTGAGAACAAGAAAATATTTTTTTTTGTACTTGCTGCCGTGCTTTTAAAACCATAATACATGCTTTCTGTCACTGCCCTGACTGATTAAGAGCATTGGGTATACATTTTGATGCAGATTAACATTCTATCATGTGTTAAATAAACTTGAACTGTCATGAGGTATACAAGAAGACCACATTCCTGCAGATCAGATTCTTGAAAATAAACACAACTTAAACCCACATTATTCTAAAGAATAATTTACTGGAATAGACATTGCATTATGCAGCCTTTAAAAGCAGGAGAACTTTCAATTTGGCTCTAAATATCTACCCACACATCAGTTTGGAAAATTCAAATAGTGATAAAGTGTCTTTGATGTACAGATTGTATTTTAATGGCCAAAACAAATAAATAAAATTCATGGCTTAAGCCTACTCCTACTGTATGTGGGAGATCACTGCTGACAAGTCACTGGACATATCATGGACTAGAAGACTAATGTGTTGTCCCACCAGGCCCTAGAGAGTGTTTTCTTAAGCCAGGATTTAGATACTACATGGGAAGTATGTGCTTATGTTTTACATTTCTTTATCAGTCCTTATGAAAATACAAGTCTCCAGACTAACTAATCATTTTTTTATAAGTGAAATAACAATTCTTAGACCTCAATATGTGCATGCACATGTGTATGTCTCTGTGTGTACATAGCCATATATATGTCAACAAAATTGGATTTATGTGTGTTACACTATACTGGTAATTAATTATTTATTGCTCTCCTGAACCTAGCATATTTTTAAACATTGTTCTGAAAGCAAACTGGCAAAACTTGTCGTTTAAGAAGTCAGTATGTATCACATTGCTGTGATCTCACAAGGGGTGAGCAGTTAGGCCTGATGATAAAACCCTCGACAGTGACCCAAGATGTTATAGACAGGAAGTATACTCTGATCAGGAGGCCTGCTCTACAACAAAGATTTTTTGAAACACAGAAATAAAGATGTGACAATATTCCTCTACCAAAAGGGGCATTTTGCAAGTCAGAGGCATGTTCAATAAATGGAGTCATTTCACATAGTCTGAGACAAAAGTATGGGCAGAATGCAAGATGAAAATGAGGAAGTCAAAGTCAAAGAAACAGCACAGCAAGAAAGGGACTGGGTACTAGACTTTGCTGGGAGCAGGAACCAAACTGAAGGAAGAAAGACAACATTGGGACCTAAAACAAGACAAGAATTAGATTCACATTAAGTTAGGAATGGGGTGAGGGAGATCTATGGGATGTCAAGAACTGTATTGCAGAGACATTCCTTTGTTACTGCTGTCTGGCTACAGAACTGTGCACCAAAGCCACTTTTCTGTGTGTGCAGCAAGCATTACATGAGTAGATGACTCAACACTGTCTAGGCAGTGACTCGCTAAATGCAGAACACCGTTCTGTCTTGTTTATGGCACTATTCATATTTTTTTGCTATTTGCAAGGGTCATAAAACAGAGAAAGTGTTTGCTGAATTTGCAAACATAAAACTAACTAAATATAGGCAATACCACCAATATTCCAGAGATCAGAGACAGAATTTAAAATTTGGTTTGCAAATTGGTAACATGCTCAGAAATTTTAAAATGGAATTCAATAGGGATAAATGCACTTTGGGAAAGAAGATTCTGAGACATTAAATATATATTGAGGAAAAAAATGTTCATATCACTTCTTCCGAAAAGCATAAGGAGACATGATTCAACTACTAAAGCTGAACAGGCTGTTACAAGAAAACATCAACTACATATAAACAGAGGTACAGTCTGAAAAAGGTGTGTTGAGGAATCTTTCTATTCAAGGCAGAAAGGGTGTTAGACTTGAGATAAAGCACAGTTATGAATGGCATATTGGATAAAACATGTAAATTAATTGCAGAAAGTAATTGCAAAAAGTTTAAAAGAGAGCAGAGTAACTGATCTGGAAAAAAAAGACCCACAAGGAAAGACTGAAAAACTATGATTGTGAGAGGACACAGGAAAAAGAATAAAATATTTTAACATTACTGTAACAAATACAACACTTAATGTCTTTAAATCATGAGACAGACTGAACACTAGGAAAAATGTATTGAGTGATTGTATGTAATGAGTTTCAGGCACTGAAATAGAATGTTGTAGAAGCTTTCCATCAAAAAAAAAACAAGTAAGAGAAAGATTTGTCATGAATGATCTGCAAGAGTTCATCTTGAGCTACGACATGGACAAAAGAACACCTTCAAGGACCTTTCTCTTGGACTGGTCTTGATTTTCTGTTTGTATCTCCAATTTTAATAACTCTCTGGAAATGAGCCATTGCCATAGGAGTGAGATCACTGAGAAAGAAGATCACAGAGTGCTTTTTCTGGCCATCTCTGTTATATTTTTGTTTACTGCATTATCAGAGTACATATTGCACTTTCTACCCCAAAGGAGAGAAGACTTACAGTGACCTTATTTTCTGCTATGACTGCAAAATCAAATATACTAACAGAAATAGAACAAAAGCTACATATTAGCCCTGTGACTCTTTCCAGATGCAAGATATTAAAGAAATTTATCGATCAGGGAATATTATCAGCTTGTATTCAAAGAATTTCTTGTTGCTTTAGAGTGTTGTTTAGATTCTTGTTTATATTCTTGGACATAGTCAGACAGGAAGATTCCTAAAAGAATACAAGAAATCTGCAAATATTGCAAATGCAATGGTAATTTCTCTCTAAAATGGCAGTTGATTTGGAACAAATATTTCTATAAAAATCTGATAAAAATCTACTTTTCTTTTTCTTTCAAATCAGGTAAGAATAAACACTTTTTTAAAAATTTACCTTTAACAGCATGGGAACGTCTTATGAGTTTCAGTTGTCATATTCTTCACAAGAAACATAACACCTTTAGACAAGGATTTACATATGCATTGCTAAAAGTCCTTTGATAATTTCCCAGAGTGAAAAACAATAGCAAGTACCAGAATTTCAAAACTGGATAAAATTCGACAAAACACGTGTTTCTCAGATTCACTAACATCTATTGCAAAGCACTGGGAGAGAGGGAGGAGAGGAAGAAGGGAGAGAAGGCATGTGGGGCGTGACCTTCTAATTCCTATACATGCCTTTTGAAAGTGAATTTTCTACTGAAATTTATTCTGAATGTGAATATGCAGATGAATATGCAACGTGATACCACAATACGTGTGGTAATTCTATTTTTAGTCAATGATATATTTTTTTGTGTGCATCTCTAAAATTATATTTAGGAAGTACTGCTAGATAACATTTTGCAGGCTGATTACAATATGGTGACATACTGTAAAAATAAATAATCTGGTTTGAACTGATTCAGAACTTGAAAAATTATAAACAAACCAGATATATACTGTAGGTGAATACCAGGATTACAAAACCTGGCAAGAACAGCTTTAGAAACAAGTCCATCACAGTGGCAGCTCCCCAGGAC
Organism: Corapipo altera; assembly: GCF_003945725.1. Classification (NCBI taxonomy): domain Eukaryota; kingdom Metazoa; phylum Chordata; class Aves; order Passeriformes; family Pipridae; genus Corapipo; species Corapipo altera. Next base: position 53,408,988 of record NW_020884872.1, on the reverse strand, counting down.
CAAGTGGAGCGAAAAAACAACAACTACTTGCATTATATTGTACGGTTTTTCCCTGAGTTATGTATTTCCCTCGATCCACATGGCTTTCCCCTTGGAACCATATTGTCTCCCCTCCCCGAACATGGTCCCGTCTCTGCACCAATAGAATTGGCCATCTCCCCAGTCCCAAGCCTGTTATGGGACCTCAGTCCTTCTGTTTCCCCCATTGGTTAGTGGAGCCCTCAAGCCACTCCCTTCCCCCCAGACCTTGGCCCAGTCATGTTCCTCCTTCTAGCCCTCCCCCTGAGACTTCTCTGAGAAACCTCCAGCAAGGAGTCAGCTGCAATGCATTTCTGTTAATATACTTGTTAGCAAATTATTTCCTTCTTACTATAAGTGGTTGTGGTGAGTGCATAAGAGATATGCAAGCCAGTAAACACTGTGATTGGTAAGAAATGCTTGTATGTTATACTGGATTTCTGCTTGCGAGGACATTTACTTCAGTCCACTGCATTTGGAGACACTGTCACTATTGAAAACATGTTCTTCAAGAATGTAAAGATTTTACTTCAGATCTATATACAGCATGGCAGCCTAGTCATAGCCAGCGATGTCTACAAACAGCTAAAGAGTAGTAGATTATAGTCCTGATGATGTCTTGGTACTATTCGTTGGCAACTGGAGGTCCATAAAAGATGATAAATCTGATATATGTATTGCCCACAAGGGCAAATGACACAGGTACCACTGGACATGTGGAGTGACCTGCAGCTGGATGAGCTCACAACTGCGATCCATTTGCTATGGAACCATGTCTCAGATGTCAGCTGGAGATCTCCGTAAACAATCAGCACACAGAAAATGTGCACAAATCTAACATGTGAAACCAGTCCAAACCCTGAATGATTTTTTTCTCCTCATTCTGGGTCAAACAGCCTATGATACAAAAGCATACCTTTCAAGCAGAAAAAGAAAAGCACTAGGTTCTGAAGAGCACCCAAGAGGCTCCAAGAATGTCTCAAAATATGTGCAAGAAAGTCAGAAAAGTTTTGAGCCTATTCTTTGGTAAAATAGAAGAAGAAATATTTATCAGGGGAAAAATGAGACAGAAAAAACATAGCATCTTCTGTTTTTCAAACAGATTTGTTACATATTGAGTATAGATCAATATACTACTGTTAACAATAACATATTTGTGCTCTTGCATAGGCTTAAATAGGTGAAATGTTGGGCAGGGAAATAGAGACTAAGAAAAAGAAAGAACCTGTGGCTTTCATTTTTAGTCAATTTTACTATACTAACAGTTTAAATAGACCTGTTAGATTTAGTCTTACCTTCACTCACATCATGCACCTCTGAACCAAGCAACGTTTTGAAACAGTTATTTAGCTACTTAAAATTACTCCCAGTATCACACATACATCACATAAAAATGTCTCTCTGTTTGTTTGTCTGTTTGTTTGTTTGTGTTTTTTGTTTGATTGTTATTGTTTTAAGTATTGTTATAGCATAAATTGAGGAGACAGTTCTATGCCTCCCCAGAGACTCAATTTTTTTATTCCTCTCCTGTCTCTTCATTAGCTGAGAGAGTAGCTAGATGTTACAGCCAGATATGAGATCAACGTAAACTAAATCTACAATGGCAGCATCTGTGTTATACATGAGACTTCATCCTTGCAGCAGCTGGAAGTGCAGGGAATTGATTTTTCTTGGAAAAAGAAACCACACAGGCTGCTTGCTATTTTTTATTCTTTTTTTACTGCAAATAAAATTCTCTGTATCCCTGAGGTGGTTTGGCTTTGGTTCTTCACCATCAAATTCTTATTTCTGACATCATAAAACACTTGACTACTTAGGTTCTTGACTAAAGAACGTATTCCAAGTCAGTCATTATGTATTTGTTCAGTATTTCTGCATTTCAATGCATTTCTCTTATTCCTGTGGAAAAGGCCACAGACAACATTCATATAAATCTGTCATCTCTAATATCTGCTTATTTTTACCTGAAACCAAGATTACTTCATCTGTCAAATAAGGCAAAATTTCTTTTCTGTAGGGACTTTCAGAATATCCTATGCAGAAATTAGGACAGGTTCAACACCACAAAATTCCTGCAACTTTGGTGGGTAATGTTTTATAGCCTTATTTAGACAAGAAAGATAGATTTTGATGATGGATGTATAAGTTTTAAGCATGAAATCCCTAGGAGTCTGACCCTAATTCTTAAATGTAGTCTGTCCTGCAATGAAACTACACTGGCATGTATGTAACAACTCGGTGAAGTTGAATCAGGAAGCTAAACTGGCTGAAAACAGTCTATTACTTTTACAGCTGCTTTCCATCTTCCTGAACCCACTTATCAGCCAGCCTGCCTAACTGCAGTGCCAGTGCACAGGAGTAGTAGGGAATAAATGGCTATGGGCAGGGAAAAAGGGTGAAGTCACCTCGCAGCTACGCTATGCATTTATGGCCTTAAACAGCTTGAGCTGTTTTTGCCTGCATAGCATATTTCTTCTTTGCCCATCTCTCAGCACTATATAAGCAGAGCTGGGTAATGAACTGTAGTTTCAATTGGAATGAAGAATGTATCCAGCTGGGAAAAAAAATTGTTTTGTCTTCAACTGGGTCATCTTCCCAACCCACTTTAGAAAAGGGCTCTGCAAACACTTATTCTGAGGTTGTGCAAGGCATAGTGGAGGGATGGAAGTTATTTCTCAATCAACATGGTCACCAAAAAAATTCACACGGAAACAGAGCCTCTGTAAAGTAAATAAAAAAAAAAAAAGGCACACAAAGGTCTGCAAATACCTTTTTAAATATTATGAGTAAATCCTGAGTACTCCCACTGTGTGAATCTACTGGGAATCCTCACAACTTCCTCTTTTCTCTCCTGCTATTGTAGGTATTTTGCTAATAAATGAGAACAAAAGGGTCGTTCTACACTTTAACATATGCAGATCTAATGTTCATCTTCAGCAACAATTTCTTCGATAATCTGCAGCAGCCAGGATATACAGACTGTACAGGTGTATATTCAGGATATGCACACAGACTCTTTAGAGCACCCAGAGATGGGGCAATGTCTCAAGGATTTTCCAAGTTCATCAAAGCCATTAAGCAAACAAGCAAATGGAGGAGTGGAGTTCAACAGTCTCAGTCTATGATTTATTAATTTACTGTTTTCCTGATACTGCTGAAACAAAAATCTCTTCTCTATAACCAGATAGGTACAAAAAAACCTGTTTGGCTTGTCTTGGTCCATCAAAACTTCATCTCTATATTTGTTACATTAGTGGTGTCTCCCCTTCTTTCTCCATATTGTTCCTTATTTATCATTAGCACTCAAGATTGTGGCTGTTGCAACCTGCAAAATAACTTGCACAGTATGAGAGAATTGCTGTATATGACTAATGTCTGCCACATCCTACTTTTGGATATTTCTCTTCCTTCTGTTTCAGTTGCCCTGCTCTGAGGACATACAGTAACAAAGCATGTTGCAGCTAATACCTGTGTTTCCTTAATGCTGTTCCTACACTTTGAGACAAGCATCAAAATGCTTCATTCTAAAGTGTGGGAGTTAACCTGCATTAGTCCCATCGTCTAAGGCGAAAAGTATAAGGTAAGAAGAGGTCCTGTTTATTCAAGAAATATGTCCCCTGTTATGTATTTCTGTCACATCTGGTTTTATAATCTATGCTAAAAAACCCTGCAGTATATGCAATTAAGTCCCTTCATGAGTCCACCGAGGCCTCAGAGGAGACAGGTGTGGAGGTGATGGCAGGACATGACATTAAAAGCCAACAATTTACTGCCCTGTGTATGACTGACAAATCTCTGTGTGCTTGCAGAAAAAGAAATTAAAAGTTTGAATATGCTGGGAAGTAGTAAGGATAAAACATAAGCTGAACTGCTGCATAAATTTTGTTCTAGCATGCCATATTGCTCCATGGCGTACTATGAATGCATCCATGCTCACTGCAAGGATGGATACTGGGCCTCGAAAGCAACACTCCAGAAAGGGCTGTGACTCTAAAGGCAGAGATCAAACACCTCTCAAGGACATATGGTGTCCTGCCTCCTTTGTAGCCTTGGTTGTCTCCTTGTTGCCTGTGAAAGTCCTGAACCTTTTTCGATACATACATGTGCCCCTTTTTAAGAAAAACAAACTCTGTTTTTCATGAATGGTGGAAAACCTCCGGTTGCATTTTTCTGCCAGCATGAAGTTTGCTTAGACTAACTTTGAGATTGAAATCTAAATCAAATTTTGGACAGGCATGTTTTGAGGAGTGCTGTAGAGAAGGGAGTTTTTGGATGTATTTACAAAACTCTTAAGATAAATAGCAGTACCCTAAGGAAAACTGGACACAGATTTCTGCTTCCTGGCTGACCCAGAGGAGCAGTAGTAATTTTTTTCAAGTTAACTTTACACGCATTCAGTGAAAGAGCGAGGTAATATGCAACAGCTTGACAAAAGAAGCTAGAAAGTTGCTGATCTGGGATTTCTGTTTCTTTAAGCATATTTCATGTCATAGACACTTGTGATACTCCAAGTAAATAGACAAAGCAACCCAAGAGACACAGACAAGTCATGCCTTCTCTGCATAAACATTCTTCATGACATGGTTGACAATGATAGACTAGTGAAACCACAATCTGTACTTAACTCAGGGTGAATTCAGCATTTTCTTTTTATTGTTTAAACTCCAGGGGTTTTTACAATTTTGGAGAAATTACCATTTAGGTCATTCAGCTTTCCACACATGGCTATATCTTTTCTAATATATGGTCCAATTTGCTAATTAATATACTGCATGGTAAAAAAAATACATATATATTCTACACCATTTCACACTCTACCAACTATCAATGAGTGGAAAAATGTTTCATATATGCACTGTTCCTTACTGGTATATGAACTGCAGATTCTTTTCTACCATAACAGGGCAGTTGACTGCTTTTTATATGGCAAAACCAGCTTTGGATAAAATGTTCACTACGGCTGACATCCAGGGTGGAGCAGGTTTTTCTCAACTCGGCACATACCTCTCCAAGAACACAACTCCTGTGTCAATCTGTGTACTTTCTTCAAAGACCTCATTTTGCATGCAGTGGCCTTCCTGAGCAATGGGTGTTTTTTGCACTCCTGTTATGAATGAAATCATTGACATAATGCTGTGAACTACTTTTGTAGCTTTTGGCAACAAAGTGCAAGTTTCAGAATGTAAACTAGCCTAAGAAAATATTTTATAAACTCATAGAACTGTATCACCAGCCCTAAAGGAGAAAAAAATTATTCAAGTTTCCAGAAATTTTCAGTGACATTGTTAAAATTTTTCTTCACTTAGACAATCTTAGAAAACTAGTTTTGTTAAGAAATTATCAAGTATAGATTCAGATATAAGTTGAAATATCTCTCTGTTGCATTTTAGGCATAGTAGTGATGGTAACTGAAGAGTCAAATTGTTTTCTAGAATTGTCTATATTTTTTCCATTATTATTAGAACTAATCAGAATAGAGAATTATTTTTTTTTGTGGGGATAAAAAGTAGTGGAAGGTATCATTTTGAAATTCTACCATTAATAAATAAATGTGTCCAACGGTCATGCATAAATTTCCCCTCTGAGAGGATGACACTTACTTTGAGTAGAGATGAAAATCCAGAAATGTTTTTTCATTAAACTTCACTATGACAGCAGTTCAATTTTCTTCAACTCAATATGGACACTTCTTTTATGTCAAGGAAGTACAAAAGGAAATAAAATTGTGATATCTCTCATTTAACATGGAATGTAACCTTGGAGTTACCTCTCACTCTCTGACAACTACACAGAGAGCCCAAAACAGCAAGACTAAACTAGGCAGCTAATGTTCAAATTGATAAAAGCAGGTGATAAAGGTCTGCTTTTCTCACTTTAGTAATATGAAACCTGTATCTCCAACTTTTGCAAAAATTTGACCAAGGAAATTCTTGACAAGGAGACATCATCTCAGTACATGCATCATTTGGCTTCACATTTGTCCAAATTCAACTTGCTAAAAATATAAGACTGGATTCTACTGCTCTACATCCATTAACCTCTACCCAGAAAACCACAATATTATTTAGCCGAGGGCCTGATCATGTTGACAGTGCGCATTGGCCTCGGAGAGTTTTTTGCAGTCATTTCTGTTATATACTGTGATTTCCATTGAAGAAGTTATTTGTTTAGAGAGGAGTTAACTGAGTCTAGCCAAGAGTCTCTTGGTATCAGCTGAAGAGTGTTCTTCAGTTCCAGTGTCAGACCAGGTGCAGGGAAAAGAGAAAGTGTACGGACAAGTACAGGCTAGTACGGACTAGGCAAGTACAGGCAAGAGCAATCCTGAGGGTCTCGCTGATCAAGGGTGATGTCATTGGAAGCAAAGAAAAGTACAAGTCATGAAAACTGGTCTGGTTCAAAACCTGCAAAAACTAAGTGACTTTTACCCATAGAGGTGGAACAAGAAGTTTAGATTTGCTAATAGGGCAGTAGAATCTTGTAGGAGACAATCAAGAGAGACAGTCAGTAAACCCCTATTTTAACTTGTATTCAGTAATGGCTGATGTAAAAAAGACACAGAGGAAGAACTTTTCTTGATGGCATGGTGTACTTTCTGAACTGGTTTTGAAATCAAGAAATACAAAGACACCTCCAGTTTTCTGGGCTTGAGATATTTCACTATTTTTCTTTGTAAGACTATAGCTTAATCTGTCTGCTTGCAAAATATTGAGTCTGCCTCTACATTCTCCACTGAGAAAAAAATCAGATGTTTTTATATAGTCGTGGCATGTATATAATGTTATTTCCAAAATTCAGTACGTATTATTTGCATTAGAAGATGGTATTAAGTATAGGGTGTATCTCTAAGAACTTGTGCTTGTATCTGAATTCCTCAAATAATGTTCTACGAAAATAATTAAATCATCTGTGGTACATTTTTTCAGTAGTTAATGACTGCCATGTGTGAATATCATGAATGTCAATGACAAATTTGGAGAAGCGTATATACATAGAACTTTTATAATGGAAAAAGAATGGGAAAAGATGACTTAACTTCTGGGCTGAAAGGAGAACAAATATGTTGATTCTTCTTCACTAATTTAAATTTTCTTTTTTTCTTGTTATTTTACATGAAGATATCAAAGTTCTTGGCATGTTGAAAATAAGTTGAATGTACAGATTTTTTTCTTCCTTGAAATGTTTCATGTGTGCTCTTCTCAGTTCTTCCCTGGTAAATCTGATAACTTTCACAACACTGTTAGAAGAGCAGCTCATACAGACAAAGACTTTTGTATATATAGTTAGCAGCTTTACCCAGAATGTATCTTCAAAGACTGTTGCAGAGTATTCACTTACTTGGAGAGGACACGTTCCCCTGATGGAAGGGACACATTTGTACACCATCTCTTTTTCAGCATACCACATGTTGTGTATGCAGGAAATAGGATTAAAAATGAACAAGTACTGGAGAAAGTCTCATTTTAGATTAAATCACCTTATGATTTGGAGTTTTTTTAAGAAATAAGTGTGTTCTAGCTAGAGTAGAATGTTTTGTTTAGTGTGGTTTTGAACTGCCTTCTAATAGAGAATACAGGCACTGTTCCAGACTTGTCTTGGAGATGTTTCTTATTAGGAACGCAGATTTCAGGTGGTACAGAAAGAGTGCAGAGACCTTTAGGTGATTATCCTTTTCTGACTATCTCTCTCACTCCACTACCAAGTGACTTTTTTCACTTCTCAACAGGAAGGGGGAGAAAATAAGATGAAAAAGCTTGTGGGTAGACACAAAGACAGGGGTGTCACTTACCAATTGCCATTGTGAGCAAAATAGATTCTATCTACACTGGGAACTAATTTGTTGACAATAAAATAGAGTTAGATGATGAGGAACAAAAATAAATCTAACAATATTCCCCCACAGCTCCTTCTTTCTAGGCTCAACTCACTTCTTCACTTTCCTCCAAGAAAACCTGCTCCAGTGTGGGTTCCTGTCCAATGGCTTCAGGGCATATATGGTCATAGAATCATAGAATGGTTTGGATTGGAAGGGACCTTAAACATCATCTAGTTCCAACCCACCTGCCATGGGCAGGGACATTTCCTACTAGACCAGGTTACTCAAAGCCCCATCCAACCTGGCTTTGAACCCTTCCAGAGATGGGCCATCCACAGCTTCTCTGGGCAACTTGTGCCGATGCCTCATCACCCTCACATTAAAGAATTTCTTCCATATATCCAACTTCAATTTCCTCTCTTTCAGTCTGAACCCACTACTACTTGTCCTATCACCATTGTTTGTGATGAATATAGTTCCTGATGGACACATTCCTGCTCCAGCCCAGGGTCCTCTACAGGGCATATCTGTTCTGACATGGTCCTCTCCAGGGGTTAACGCGTGGCCATCTGCTCCATCATGGGTTGCAGGAGAATCTCTTGATGGGCAGTTTTTCACACATTTCTCCCTGACTCCTCAAGACAACATTTTACCCCTTCTTAAACATGAATTTCCACAGGTACCACCTGAGGGGCTCAGCCATGCCCTGTGGTTGGTCCAGTTTGAGCCATCTGGAACCAGCTGTGTCCAGCACAGGGAAACCCTGGCACTGACACCCAGTACACCAGCTCGGATGAAGAGCCCAATTAGAAACAGGTGCATCCTGTGGGCCAACACCTGGCTGCACAATGCAGTAAAGCTTTAGCAGTTATGGTCATGAGGCTCTCTGGGCAGCCTGGTCTAACTTCAAAGTAAACCTTGCTTTGAGCATGGGCTGAACCAGATGACCTATGGCAGATCCTTCCAGACTAAATTATTTTACAGTTTTACACCTGACACCAAGAAGAATCTGTCTGATGGACAGAATATGCCTTTCCCCTTTGTCCATGTATATCAGAGATTGTAATGCAGAAATGACCTCTCCCTATATGATTTCTCAATGATTTATGTAGTAAAGGGAATCCTCTTAATACCATGAAAAAATTATTAAAAATCCTGAGTGAAACACAGGGGTATTGACATGAGATGAAGCATACATTTGCCAGGGGATACAGCCTTTCTCATCAGCAATTTTCCATCTTTGTTCTAGGGCCTGATGCCCACCTAGCTATCTACTTTGTGTCTTTAAGAAAACAAGTGCTCCTCCTTCTACATTCCTTTGAGGTGATCACCCTTATCAACTGCTTATGTAAAGAAGATAATATTCACCTTAAAATAATAGAAAAAAGATCAGATAAATTAACGAGATAAACATTAGCATGAGTTAGAAATGGGTCATTAACATGCTTTAATTTTCATTAAGAGGTTTGGGGGTTCATTTTGTTTTCAATAGAAGCTATAACTCTGATATTTGAGCAGGTCAGGAAAATCCACTCTTCTGTCATTATGAAACATCATATTTATATATACTTCAAGTTTTGGTGGAAAATTGTGTTAACCGGAGACAAATCAGCTATGCATCCTTTTAAGAAAAGATCAGGTTTTCCATGTACTACTATAGTTTAAGTCCAAGGGTGCATTCCTGTAAAACAGAATCTAAATCAGGATCTATGAGACTTGGAAGAAACAAAAATAACATGCCTTTTAAACAATGGCCATGTCGAAGCTAATAAAATGAATTTTATATTTTTCTAAAGAAATATGCTAATATTATTTATTCACTTCAAACATCTGTTGAGGTTTTCTGTCATGGAGGAAGGGAAAAATTTGTTAAATTTGTGCAAGCCCAGATAAGAAGATACACAGAAACACATAAATGGCAAGAAGCAAGACAGTCAGTCACATGAGAACCATATTTAGAGTTATAATGCTTACAGTGTGTTGGAAGGAAAAATGCAAAAATTTTTGGAAGATTAGGAAAGTAAAGCTGTGGTTAGTTGTAACTTCAGTCAGCCAGAGGGCCCATGACCTGAATGGACCTTTGTCGTGGTTTAATCCCAGCCAGCAACCAAGCCACTCACTCCCACATACCGCAGAAGGGTAGAAAATCAGAAGGGTAAGAGAATTCATGGGTTGAGATAAAGACAGTTTAATAAGTAAGACAACAGCCATGCACACAAGCAAAGCAAAACAAGGAATTCATTCACCACTTCCCATGGGCCGGCAGATGTTCAGGCATCTCCAGGAAAATAGGGTCCCATAACTCATAACAGTTAATCGGGAAAAAAATACCGTGACACTGGTGAATGTCCTCACCCTTCCTTCTTCTTCCCACAGCTTTATATGCTGAACATCGTGTCATATGGTATGGCATATCTTTGGTCATTTGGGATCAGCTGACCTGGGTGTGTCCCCTGCCAACTTCTCGTGCAATCCCAGCCCACTCCTTGATGAGATGGTGTGAGAGGCAGAAAAGGCCTTGACATAGTGTAAGCCCTGCTCACTAATAACTAAAACAACCTTGTGTTATCAGCATTATTTTCAGCACAAATCCCAAACACAGCGCTATAACAGATTCTGTAAAGAAAATTAGCTCTATCCCAGCCAAAACCAGCACAACCTTCAAAACTTGAAAGTGAGATGGCTGAAGTAACTACATTTTTTACACTTGGTCAAAAATATAGTACTTAGCTTAGTGGAATGGTGCTTCAGGTGTAACCATGTCATCAACGTGCATGCAGCTAAATCAGGAATATTTATAAGGAACCTTAAATCCCTCTATAGATGGTGAAGCTTTCAAGAATTAAAAAAAAAGACTTGTATTTTAATAATTCACCTCTCTCATTTAGTGGAAAAGCATAAAAAATTTAATTCTTAAAGTTGCTTCAAATCCATTTCCATTCTTTAAATTGGGCCACCTCATCAGAAAATATTTTTATTCTTTGGGAAGACTTTAGCTCATCCTCCTGGCCCACTTAAATAAACAACTCAAAGGATTTTCTCACCGTCCTTTTGCTTCAATTCTTATAGTCATCTGGTTTACAGAAGTCTTTTGGGCTCTTTTTGATAGACAGGTTTTGCTAGTCTGAATTAGGTTGCTGCATCAGATTTGAGATTGAAAAGCAGATATAGGAAAAGATGGAAAGAGATAATTTCTAGATATTTTCATATCCTGTTATTCAAACATGTGGGTAAGTGATTGGAGCAGTGTATCTGACTGATATATCTTTCAGGGTAGAGGTTTTCCCTTTTGTTTTCAGACATAATTTCCCTGTGGAACTGACCCTGACATAGAACACAACAACTTTTTATCCTTGACTATTTGTTATTTTATATCTTAAGGTACTAAAAAAAAGCAGTTGCTGCAACTAGGCATCAACCATCAAATTTTGGGCTCTCTCACTTTAAGACTAAAAACATTCAGTTTACAGAATAAAATTGGCCATTTCTGGAATTAAGAAACAAAAAGTATGATTCTTTTGGTTCAATTCAAATGAGTTTTTATTTACTGTGTTTTGTATGTATAAAAATGGAATTCAGAGAAAGTTGAATTTTTGTACTATATCACCAACAGTCAGATAGAAATATTATGCATATATTTGTACAGAAAAAAATTACCTAATATCCTCAGTATTGAAAATCTACCTGATGGTTTCTGCACAAAGAAAATTTATAAATCCCAGTGACCGCATAGTTAGAAATCCTTCATCAACATCCTAAGATTAACTGAAGGTCTGCTGAGTTTTACCTTCAAGAGGGTCTGGATGAGATGTTTAATAAATCATAACATCAAAGACTGCCAATAAAGCATACTTGAAAAGAAATCTCATTTCTGTAGAAGAAGTGACTAAGAAGCAGGCCCAGCCCACATTACTTCTAACAAAGAGGTTTTTATTTCACTGGGTTCCAAACAAAACCAGCTATTTTTCCAGCAGAGTAACCAAGCAAAATAAAATCACTCATTATATTCTATACCAAAATCTTGAACTTTTTTATTAACTCCACACAAGAAGTCCTTTGAAGCCTATGTGGAAAAAAACTGGAATTAAGTCCACACAATTGACACTCCATAAATAGGTTAGTAATCAGAGATTTTTAGCAATTTCCCCTCTAAACCCAGGAAGTCAATTAACATAACACTTCCTTTGGTGGTTGTCCACTTGAGCCAACCACTGTCAAACCCCATTCAGCATCCACATGAAAAGGCTGATTTTCTTCAGATCCTGAGGATGCATGAAGGACAAGACGAGATCTGGAGAGACCAGGACAAGCTTGAGAAGGCCCATGGGAATCTCATGAGGTTTAACCAAGTGCAAGGTGTTGCACCTGGGGAGGGACAACCCCTGATATCAATACAGGGTGGGAGATGAACAGACCAAGACTGTTCTGGTGAAACCCCACCTGGAGTACTGTGTCCACGTCTGAGTCCCCCTACACAAGGAGGACATGGACCTGTTGGAGAAGAGGGAGGGTCACAAAGATGATCAGAGGGCTGGAACACCTGTCCTATGAAATCAGGCTGAGAGAGTTGGGGTTTTTCAACCTGGAGAAGAGAAGGCTCTGGGGAGACCTTATTGCACCTTCCAGGGCATTAAGGAGGCTTACAGGAAAGTTGGAGAGGGACTTTTGAAAAGGACACGTAATGATAGGAAAAGGGGTAATGATTTTAAACTGAAAGAGGATCTATTTAGGTTAGATATAAGAAATAAGTTTTTTACAATGAAGGTGGTAAAACAGTGCAATAGGTTGCTCAGAGTGGTAGTAGATGTCCCATCCCTGGAAACGGTCAAGGTCAGGCTGGATGGGGATCTGAGAAACCTGATTGAGCTGAAGATGTCCCTGTTTATTGCAGGACAGGATGACCTTTAATTTTCTCTTCCAACTCAGACTATTCTATGATCCCTTCTGCTCCTCCAGAGCATTTCTCTTCCCTTTTCCAGTCAGGTTCTTCCTAAGATTGTCTGATCAAGAACAGAAAAATCTCAGTTGTTTTTTCACAACCTGTGCTAAAGCCTTGTTTGTGGTACAGTGTTGTGCAATTCCTCTCTTTTACAATGCAGGAAGTGTGATTATTCTGGAAATCATTGGCAATTTTCACTGAGTAAAAGCCAAGTGATCACAGGTAAATAGAGTCAGATTTCCATAAGGAATTAAATTTAATCCTTAATGTACATGATTTTCACTCTACTATATCTATATACAAACACACATATTTCATTTTTGGCAATATGAAAAGCTATTTCTAGGCTCTTCATTCATTACAGAGGAAACTGTGAATAAAATTTATGGCAAAATCCTATTGAACTACTCAAAATGGAGAGTACTTTTTTTTACAAACCTTTCCAAAGTGATAAAAAAGACATTATTTTTCCATAGGCATAGAAATTTACTCAAAATATTCCACTCTGCACAATCACAATGTGTTTCAACAGCCGAATCCTAGGTCACTGACTGATTTCTGTTTCTAGCTCACCACCCTGTTTTAACACTACTTTCTTGTTTGCCTGTTGTATAGGAGTGATAGAGAAAGTTAAAGAATGTGGCAAGGAAAGGAAGTGCCTTGAACAAAAGTAAGCATGTGCTGAATAACACATTGGTGAAGTCAACCAGCAAAACCTACTGAAATCAATGAGATTATTTCCACTCATTTCCACAGGCATCAGGAAAATCCTTTGGTAGCTGTCAAGGTCAGTCTGACAGGAGACATGCATCAAGGACTTTTAATAATGCTGTTAAATGGTATCTTCACCTATAGTATGTTCTTCCCAAAATAACATTTCTGGTCACGTTTTCCACCCAAGCAGAAGGTGATATCTGAAATACATTTCTACCAATCTAAGTTCAAGTAAGAAAATCCATTACATATGGTCAATGCAATTTTTCAGACGTGTTCAAATTTTCAAGGTCCCAAACTAATTTTAGACCACCTTTCTGTTAGCTTACACTGGAAGTAAATATGGAAAAGAAAGAGAAACACTCTGTTAAACATGGACTTTATTTCAAAGCATATAAGTACTCTGGCATTTGCCATTACCTCAAATTGGCTTTGGGCAAGCAGCCACTCTGTAGATGTAAAGACATTCTGTGAATTTAATCTATAATTTTGGAAACAGCTTGCTGCTTATCCACTGGAAATGTGAAATACTGTTTTTTTCCACTGTGCTGTTCTTTTACTGGAAAACTGCTCTCTTTCAGAAAGCCAGAAATTCTCTGTTTTCTTGTTCTCCAAAAGCAGAATGGTACACTGAAAGGCAAAATAGGCAACATCTGCAATTCTCAGATGGAAGAAAAGAGAACATTGTTCATAGTATCCAGTATAAATATCTGCAAATTGCACCCCATGAAGGGCTTAACTGGAGAATAACGTGAGCCTTCCAGTGCAATACTTTGACTTTTGATATTCCACAGTTCAAGTGAAAAGGACACTACTTCCTTGTAGTTCATCTCAGGTTTTCAGAGGATGGATCATAATAAAAAGTTAACACTTAGCCTAAAGAAAACGTCCTCAAAGTTGTATTTGCCAGTTTTTTCATAGTTGTTCTTTTGGATAGAAATGTCTATCCTGGTTCAGGGTATTTGTTATTCTCCAAAACTACCAAATCACCACTCAGCCCAAGGAAGTGGTGACAGGAAAATATTTTTTTTTTAAGTTGCACCTCTAGGACTGTACAAGTAGCACACTTTTTTTTGGAGTCATAAAATATCATAGAATCATTAAGTAATGGATGGGGTGACTGTGCAAACTTTACCAACTTGCTTTTTCGATAATTCAAGATAATGCAAAGTTTGTGTGCAAGATTTTGTATTTTCGAATGACTCCAGGCTGCAGAAAGACTTATATTTTGTTTCTGGAGGATTTAAAAACATGATTTTTTTTTTTTAATGTCTTCCATTATTACACTTAAGCAATGAGTGACTTCTACTTCACTCTTTTTTCCGGATAGCACAATACAGATGACAGTGCCATTATGTCCTCAGTGATTTCATCAACAAAACATATGCCAACACAGTGGTCATTTTTTCCCCCAGTTATTGAGAGAGAGTCAAAGTTAAATGTAAAGGTATATTTTGTGAGAGGTAGAGTGGTATTTTGTGACATACTGAAATGAAAAGGACCTTCAATGGGGTCATGCCAGCATTTAGGCCACAGTTTTGTGACCAATGGTCTGTGCTAGACACCTCAAAATAAGATAAGAGATTGCAAGTCCTTGTCAGAAATTTCTCTGCAGGGAAGTCTCACACTTCAAGAATTGTCTTAAAAACTAGGCAAGAGGGTGTTTCATTCCCTTTCAAACAATTAAGTTTTCAGTATTTCATATTCTGTCTCTTACTAGCCTTGTACTTCTATTAGTGTAATCATGTACCTGGTGTAATTTGGTTTCACTGAGATTAAGAAACCCATTTACCTTCTAGACTCCCGTTAGAGGTTCTGAAAACTTTTACCTGTATGGGTTCACCTGTCCCCAGTGTACAGAATCTGTGGTTTCTGAACCCGTACATTTCATCTGTTTTATCAAAGGAAACAAAACCCATAATTTTTCCCTTTGACCATCAGGAAAGACATACTAGCCAAAAAATATGGTATATGTTCCTTTTCATATAGGCTTCTAGTCTAGCAGGGTAATTTAATTTTTGGGTTTTGACACTGATGAAAACGAAGAATTTGCTCTTGCCATTGTTTTCTAACCCACTGATGAAAACGAAGAATTTGCTCTTGCCATTGTTTTCTAACCCAGACTGCCAGTGTGAGTTTTCTGACTAAAAGCTTTTAGTAAATCAACAAATAGTTTAAGTTAGTATTAAGTTAGTATTGCAGGCTTCCTCTGTCTCTACTGGAAGTAACTCACAGTGGTATTCATCCTTTCATGAGACAGAGTCTAATGGTGTATAGTTTAATGTAACATGAAAGTCTGTTTAATAGCAAGCTGTTGACAGAAGCATCAGTGCTCACTTCTTGCCCCCAGGCAGTCATTACTGACCTCTTACTTGCTTTAATGCACACATAGCTTTCAGTGAGTCAATTTACAGAGCTGAACAGCAAAAAAAAC
This sequence comes from Corapipo altera, assembly GCF_003945725.1. NCBI lineage: Eukaryota > Metazoa > Chordata > Aves > Passeriformes > Pipridae > Corapipo > Corapipo altera. Next base: position 53,393,070 of record NW_020884872.1, on the reverse strand, counting down.
CCCCAAACCCTCTTCTTTGAAAGATTAGGACCTGGGAGTGAGTGGGTGGGGAGTTTCACTCCCCACATCATACAGAATCAGAAAAATACTAGTGCACATACAGTATTGGGAATGTGCAATAAGGAGCATCAGTGGGAGCAGAGACAGTACACTACTGAAACATTAGATAACTTGAGTTATATGTAACATAAAACTGCATTGTAAAATGACTGATACCATCTCTATAATGTGAGATAGGTGGAAACACAAATTCAAAATGGACCGTGCTTAATTTATATCCCTTGACTGCTGAGGAAGCCAAGGGAAAAATAAATACCAGCTACCCACAAACCCATGGCTAGAAACTCTACTAGGGTGACTAAAATATGTCATAATTCAAAATTTTGTTTTTTCCAGGAAAAAAACATTTTGACCTTTTTTCCTAAGCAGAAACAAGATTTGAAAAATAAATATGGAATGTATTTTTATTTGGAAAAGAAAGAAAATTATATACAATATGTTTTAAAATTAAAATTGAATTCTAATTTTTTTTAAGTCTTATCTCAAAATGTTCTCTCTTTTTAAAACCTATACTTCAAAAGTTTTTTGGAAGAAGAGTTGGGTTTTTTTTAAATCCATGCAATCTCACCAGAAATATATTTTGTCAAAATGTTGCTTCGAATATCTACAAAACAGTAATGAATTGTTTACGAACTTTTCTTCTTAATGTTATTAGTGGATTCATACAATTTTTAACAGTTACTAAGCACAATGAAAAATCAATATTTTTTCTAGGAAAGCTGCTCATTTCTCCAGGCTATCACATGCATTTTGGTCTTAGCAGTCCACATAAATCCTATAGTTTTCACGAATAATTTTCTTCTCTTTGTACTTTTATTTTAATTACATACTTTTAATCTAATATATCTATACAGTCTATTCTAGAGAATTCTTTTGTTATCTTTTCTGTTTTTTAGATTTCTGAGTCTGAGTTTCCCAGATCCGTTACTGCTCAGTTTAATAACAGCATCTCTTTAATTTTGCTGTTCTAAGACATTCCTTCGTATTTGACACATACCTGTGTCATGTGACAATACTGAATCACTCTCAAAATCACTTCAGCACCATAAAAGCTAAAGTTAAAGAAAAATTTCACACTTTAAAATAACCATCTTTGACATGGCCTGGAAGATGCTAAAAGCAGCATACAAACCTATAAGAAATTAACATACTTGAAATGCAGTATAAAAATGTGACTGCCATACATCTGTGTGTTACGGAAGAACAAATTGTTACTTTTTTCCCCAAGCATCATAAATTAAGTCTTTGAATGCTTAGTCTGCAAATGCATGGGGATCATAACGTGTAAATGTGGCTGGTGGTATAAAAACAGACAAAGTTTTACCTGAAAATTAGGTGATATTGCAAATTTTTCTTTTAGTTTATATTTCAATAAAGAGCACAGTTCAGCATAAGCTTCATGACTGTGAAAATAAATAGAAAAAGTAATACCAAAGGAAAAATGAAGTAACAATGAAAAAAGGTAATTATTACTCCACTTTTTATCCAAATGAAAAGTATTTTCCTTAGTAACTGAACAACCGTGCTGCTCTGTATTAGCGTGTTATTTGTTCTTTCCACGCTTTAAAACCTGGATCTAATTAGAGTAACCAGTTGAAAATTAGTTATTGTTTGTGTTGGTGATTTATCAAATTAAATGATTATTTTAACTGTATTTTATTTTTTAAACAGTTTACTTCCCTGTAAAACTTCTTTTTATGTGTCATTGAATTACCTAGGGGATTTAATAAAGAATATTTTTAATTTTGCTGATTGGAGGAGGGTAAATTTAAATTTTGTGCTTTGCAACCATTTCTATTTTAACAGGCAAACCTCCAAAATGAAAAATATATGATCTATCCAGTCCACAGACAAAATATTTCTATCACAGTTCATACCTGTCACAAATGGCCCTAACATGAAATGATTCTGTGTGTTGCAACAGAAATGTCATCACTCTGAAGAACCATTTCCCAGATCCAAGGGTAAGGTCCAGATGAGCCTTCAATTTGTGCTTCAAATGATCATTTCAACAGGTTCAAATTAAGCAAACTCTAGCCTCTTCCACAAAGTAAAGAATGAGCAAGGAAAAAAAACCTGCCCAATTCCTTTTGTGTCTGAAGTGTACCTAAAATTTTTTACAAACAGTACTTTGCTTGCTGCAAGTTGAATACAGAAATCCTGCTGAAGTCACACTAAAGACGTGAATTGCACTGGGAACACATGACAGAGGTCATTAATTTAGTCCTGTTTACTTTATCATTCACATTGCATAATTACCAGTTTCTTTCAGAAACCATTTCTGAATATATGAAGGACCAGAAGGTAGTAGTCAGCATGGATCAGTAAAAGTGAAATCACATTTTGCCAGCCTAATTACCTTCTGCAATCACATGAACAAATTGGTGGATGAGGGGAGAACAGTGGATCTTGATTTTGGCAAGGCCTTCAACACCATGTCACATAATGTCCCCCTAGGCAAATTAGCTAAGTGGACAGCCAAAAGTATTTAAAACTGGCTGAAATGCCAGGCTCAAAGAACTGTATTCTGTGGCACAAAGTCCAGATGGAGCCAAGTTCCAAAAAGTGTATCTCAGGGATCAGTATGGAATCATTCATATTTAAATTCTTCATTAATACTCCTCATGGACAAGAATCAGAACTAGAGGTGTCTCGTCAATGGTGTCCAGTGACAGGACAAAAGGCAGTGGCTCAAAACTAAAATACAGGAGATTCCATTTGAAAAAAATAAGAGGATGGTCAAACACTGGAGTAGGTTGCCCACAGATATTGTGGAGTCTCCATATATGGAGATATTTAGAACCCAGCTGGACACAGACAAGTGCAACCTGCTGTAGCTCAACCTGCTCTGCACAGAGGAATTAGACTAGGTTATCTCCAAAAGTATCTTCCAACCTCAACCATTTCATTATTCTGTCATTCTCTAAGTTTCAGGTTGTTGCAGATGGTGACATTCTACTAATTAGAGTAATAAACCATCACTGCTGTCCTGCTTTAAAGGATTTATCCCATGTGCACTAACAACTTCCAGACACTTGGGTAAACTACAAATGCCTGATTCACTGCAGGGAATGTGATTAGCTATGACTAGTTTTGAATCAAATAACTAGTCTGTGAATTAAACTGCAGACTACTGCTTTCTCTGGGGCAAAATCAAGGCTCATTAAACTCTTGTATCCAATTCAACTTTTTCTGATTCTGGAACTTTCTTTCTTATACATAATTTGTCAAGTTAGAAACAAAATCCAGCAATACCTGATTTTAAATAAAATGTCAAACTGCAGAGCTAGAGGTTTTACCAATGCATTTGTTTCCCTTATGGCATTGTTCTGTGACGTTTATTCATACATATGTTGTCATGACAGTTTTTGCATAATTCAGGAATTTCGATAATATTGCAATCATGAGCTGTGGATTGGTAGACGTAATTAGAGGTGTGTGCTTTGGGAGTAGGTGAGAAATAAATTAGAAAGTCTTAAACTTTACCACATACTTCACTACAGCTGAAAACTATTATTATGGGCTGTGTAATATAAACAGGTTGATATACAACACAACAAAGGCATCTCAGGCTATTGATTTGAACAGTAAAAAAGTATTAAGTGTAATTAAGGTTGGCTTATTTCTTTTTCAACTGTGCATTACTTGATTGCCCTCTGAAATGGCATGACTTAAACTTAGTACTAACTGTAGCAAAAAAAAGTTACAATAAGGAAAGAAAAAGGTGGTTATAAGGAGCTATTATGACAATTTTGGTCATGGTCTACCATATTTTTAGGTTTAATGAAGTCCAGAACATTTTAATTACTCTGACTTCCCTAATGTATCAAGTGTTTTCCTTGCATTAAATTCTATGCTAACTGTCTGAACTATCTTTGAATTTGAGTGATTCTTCTGTCATTATAGGTGAATTTTCTTTCCCTCTCTTTGCATGTACAAATCCAAGTAACGTGTATAAAACATGCTTTTTTTTTTTTTTTGCATTCCAGATAAAAAGGAATACACAATGAGAAAAACTCCTGAAAAACTGTTCATATGTTATTGCAATACAGAGAAGGAACAGAAGTTATCATACAAAATAAAAACGAATTTTATTTAATTAACAGGTTTCCTAGGATTAATTTTTTTCCCCAGTATTCTGTTTTTTAGCCATGTGCATGTACCTTTCTTCTCTATATTGACATGTTTTATCAGAACTCAGTAGAAATACTCACTTGCTAAAAAAAACCCTATAGACTTATAAACATTCACAAATTTTATATTAGCAATTATAACTGATAAATAGAAACTCTGAATCTGATCATTAGACATTATCTACTGCAAGATGTGCACTGGAAAAATTTCAACAAAGAATTATTGTGATATTTGATTCATTTTACTGTTAAAACTTACTTTCACGTTTGTACTACAATTAGAAGCGTAGATAGTAGAATTAAAGTGGAGAAGGGAGGAAGAATTTGAGATAAACTTTATTCCGAGGCATGGAAAGAAATAAACTAATTGAAATTTTGGGCACAAGAAAAAAATTGAAGAGTAAGAAAATCTTTTTAGAAAGAACAAATCTGATTTGTTTTCGCTTTACAGCCTGACAGTGTGACTTTTGGGGCGGGACACACTATCTGCATGCTTATATTTGGCACAGCAGTGAGTGGAAATAATACACTAGCAGTGTTTGAGTTTCCTTAACTCCTTACTTTACAGGGCCAAGCTATGGATTTTGCAGCTAAAATTTATACTTAACTTCCATTAAATTCATATTTTTCTCATAATTTCGTTATGTGTTATTTAATGCATGTTCTTATGGAACTTTTAAAAAATGTAGTAAACCAGTAGCATTTTTCCATGTTCTTTAATAGTGGTTGGTTTACCTGAAACTTCATGCTTTTTTATGAAACATATTTTCCTCACAATGTCTAAGGTAGCAGCCAAAACAGTATTATGAGGTCAATTTTCCGCAGCATGGGACTAAGCGGTTGATAGGCAGATCCTTCCATATGACAGGGTTATTACTGAGGACTGGAGTTCATCATTTTCTTTTCCTTTCATATCAACAATATCTTCATACCTGCCTTGGGTTTAATCATATTCAAGTGAAGTTGTGAGGGGACAGAATAGCAGCACTCCTTTAGGCAACGTAAAAGTAATAGGGCTACAAGTAAGTTTCTGCAGCAGTAGTGAAACTTGAGGGAACTTAACTCAGAACTAAAACAAGCTTCTAAATTACCTTTTAACATGTGTAAGGCTTAACATTATGCTTAAGGAAAGGCAGTAATGGAGCTATATGAGAAGCTGATTCATGAGCAGCTGCCTTAGGGCTGGACCTCCAATTCCAGAACTACCTTCAGACAAAGGAATTTTCTTCTGGCAGAGCAACAGGTCTCGTTACACAGTACACAGACAGCATAGGCAGCCACAAGACAGCTCTGAGACATGACCTTTCAGTGCACTGAATACACAGGGTCACAGGCAATTCATTTTTCAGAGTGGTACCTTTAGAACTTCCCCATAGAACAGCCGTTGTAGGAGCTATAAATTGTGGTATTAAGAACTTAATACAAACAGTTTGTTCTATCTAGACTTGGGAAGTGGCACGTCATTTCACCATCCTTACATATTTCCTTCAAAACATGAAAATCAAAACTGAGTACAAGATTTAGTTCTTGTTACATTGTATTATCACCATGTAATAACTGACAGCTCAAAAATATAATTTCTCAAGGACTGAGGAAAATATCTGGTTTGGTTCTATTTTTAAAATAAGTCTATGAGCTCTGCTTTTCTCAGACACGCAGTTGTTTCAGTTAGATTTTAAATAGAAGACAGTAGCAGATCGAGACTGATTGGGAAGCCTTGTGCCAAAATAGCTCAAGTTTACACTCTGAACAGCAAAAAGAAGTGTAAAATCTTAGAAACAGTCTCAGCCATAAGTACAAAAAACAATTCCAAAGAAAGGGGTGTATATATGATTGTACAGTGTGGGTTAAGGACTATCCCATCTATATCAGCCTTTGAGTCAAGTGGTTGGGAAGGCTTGTGTCCTCTCTGCTCATGCTAACACAGAACAAGAAAGGTCAAAGATCTCTCTGCTCTTCTTCCCATAAACCTACCTACCTGTGTGGGTCTTTTACAAGCAAACTATCATGAGTAAGTCATGGAGACCAAAAAGTAAAGAGACCTGTGGGGAAATACAGAACAGTGTCTTGTTTCTTACGTCTCTGTGGACTGGCATAGCACCTTGATCCGCATTCTGTTTTTCAGGATCTGCTAAAAGTGTTTCCAAGTGTTTGACAAACAAGGGTGTGACTTTTTTGCACAGAGTATTTGCTTAAAACTAGGGTCTTCAAGCCCAGAAAAAAAAAAAAAAATAAAAAAGAGATTACATAGAAGACATTGAAACGTCCTCTTAGTATTTTAGTAATTGCCACACTAATAAAAAATTAATTCAGTAAGAAAAGGTCCGTAACATGAACAAATAACTTGCTATTACACATAATCTCAGTGCCACGCATCTACGCATGCACCTGTGCCCCAAGAGCACATGGAGGTTAGTGAAGGAAAAAAACCCATCTGCTCCAAAGGTAGGGAAAAAGTGTTGCAGAATATCATCTCCTTAAACAAGCATTTCAATAAATGCAAATGTAGAAATGTTACTTCTGCTTACACTCCCAAGGGGTTGTTTGGGGGGTTTTTTTGGAGCAAGTTAAGCTGAGATTGGATGTGGCACTTAGTGCCATGTTCTAGTAACCAAGGCAGTGGTGGATCAAGGGTTGGACTTGATGATCTCAGAGGTCACTTCCAACCCGGCTGATTTTATGATTCTATACTGAGCAGTGACTTGGAGTTTCATATATCCAGTTTTTGCTCTGTATATGGGCAATTCCATCCAAGCCTTTAAAAATAGTAGACTAATAAAGGATATTACCTTTCCTCTCTAAAGTGGAATTCAAATTAATTTATTTAGCAAAAGTTGATGTGTCTTGTCCAGCCTTGTTTTTCAGGCTCTCAGCAGTAAGTGGAGTGATCCATCTCCTCTCATCTTCTGAAACAGTTGCAGTGATTTGCCCTTGAGGAGGTATACCCTTCTTCACTGACCAATAGATAAAAGAATTAGCTTAGAGTAGCCTTTTTTAACAGTTGGAAGGGTGAAAGGAAATCTGACAAATTACCTGGAGCATTTCCCTGAACATGGATAGCTGTAGTAAAAGAGGATGGAGAGGTATTATTTTTAAACAGACATTTCTCATTTGATTTTTGTCAGTCTGGTCTGCACTATCTGTCATAAATGATGAATAATAAAGGTAACAATTAACCAGTAACTGCTAGTTACTCCTGAGAAAAGGCTGAAAAGATTAGCTAACCCATAAACCTTCAAATGTATCAGACTGCGTGCAATTTTATAATAAATTTGAAACATAAAAAAAAACTTGTGGCAAAGTCTCCCCTGTTTCTGTTCATTACTGATAGGACTGTCTGTGAAAGAATATGTTGATTGTGAAAACATTAACTATGATAATAAATATGTGTATTTAAGTGCTGGAAGAATCACAGCCTAATCTAATTCCCATAAAAAATCTTCTCTTAAAAAATGAATCATCATCTTTTCTGTGTTGTGGTGGGATTAATGCTTAAACTGCTGAACTGATATTCATTCATCATTGGGTTTATAAATATTTGGTAAAAAAAGCTTCAAAGTACACCTACAAGATAAATCACATAAGACATATAACATTTGAACCAAGCTCCATTTTCCTTGTAAATATGTGTATATGCTAATAACCATGATCAATCACACACACCAGTGTATACCTAAATAATGCATATTTTTCACATTGCATAGTTTCACCAAAGGGGTTTTTTTACATGAAATATAAAGCACCAAGATCAATCTATACGTACCTCTGTGATCTCCACTGGAAGCGGGTATTCAGATCTTCTAGTCATCTGATATTTCCATCATAGAGCTAGATCCTTGTTCTAGTTGCATGGGCGAAAGTGAGGAACACTTGCACCAAAATAAGGAAATTGCCTTTGTTTTTGTCAGGTTGGTTAGGACTGTTTTGGGTTTGGTTGCATAATTTCATTCTGTAACACAGAACAACCAAAATCCTTAAATGTACTGATTATATATTTAAAGCACAACCTAAAAACAGGCAGGATCTCAGTGATGAGTCCTGTCACCAGATATTTGGGAAGACTAACTCAAAGTTATAACTCCTCTAAATAATTTCTCTAATCCAAGGAATAGTCATGATTTATGTAATGTAGAGTAACTCCAACAGGAAAGTGCCCTGCTTTACAGTATGCAGTTAATTATTTAAATCTGAGGAGGTATTTAATGTGCAAATATTGAATTAACCACTAATATATTTTATTTCTCCTTAATATCTCTATATTGAGGCTGAGAAAACTTTATTGTTGATGATAGTTTAAAATTATCAGATTCTCTAATAATAACTCTCCAGAATAAATATCCTGAGCTTTGGACAGACTTCATTAGGTCAAATGTGATTTAAAGAGAAAACAGGTATACTCAAAGTGATAAAAAGATTGAATCAATAATGCAATGAAATATGCAAACATAAATCTAAACGTTCTTTTTGTTAGTATTTGAAGATCTGCTGATAGTCATCGTTAACAAAATCCTTGCAACTCATATTCACACACTTCTCAGTCAAAAGCACCTCTGAAGTCAGACCTTCAGAAAACAACAATATTTTTGTCTATGTTTCATGAAGTAAAAGTAACAGCTTGTAGTAACCTGAAATAAAAATCAATTTGAAATTGGGCTGTCTCACACAGAGCATCAGGATAGTTGAGGGATTTGTGCTTTCTCGTTCTCAAACTAAGTTTAGTCACAAAAAAAATTTATTATTATTATTATTCCACATAAAGAGTCACCTTGAGTCAAAACACAGAGACCCAACAGTGGTGACAGCCTTGTCCATTCAGCAGTTGAGCAGCTCAGATTCAACTGGGTGGGGAGGGGTTGCATCACGACAATCCATCCCATGACTAAAGTCAGCTTCTCTAGGCCTCTACACTCGCATTACCATTCACATTTAGTGTATGGATCTGGCACAGCAGCAGACAAAGAAAATATGATAAGCCCTGTTCTTGCCAGCGTGCTCTGAAACCTGGTCAGCAGCCAGGAGAGTACTGTTGAGTGCAGGAGGCATGGCCTCCAGGTTCATGTTTCCCTCCTGGGGGTGTGGGGCTAGCCAGTTTCCTAGGATTTCCAGACATGCCAAAGCAGTACTCAATCTCCTGAAGGAAGTACAATATAATCCCTTCTTACAATACACTTGGAGACAGTAAACCCATTCTTGCTGTATTTTATGCTGTAATTTAAGGGTAACATGATTAAGGAATCTTTTAACTCCCGTGTAGCTTATTCAAGCAGTGGAGAATATATTTTTCCTGATTTTACACCTTTATATAGCACAGTCCAAGTGCTTTGCTATATAGTAAAGTCCAAGTGCTTCCCCAGAAATGTCTATAAGTGTGTGGGCAGGTATTGATAAAGCTGGGAGCTTTGCCAGGTGAGCCAAGGAGATTGCATTGTCAGATAACCCAAATGGAGATGCGTTAAGGTTATCCTTGATGGAAACTGCAATCAGCATTTCTTACACAAGAGACGAATTTATGAGTCAGGTTCTGCTTTCCTGGTAATAACACCTTCTGAAAAGACAGTTTATGTACCATTTCAAGTTTGGAAAACATGACACTTGTTTAAATCAAGTCTGATTTTTTTTTTCTTTACCAACAGAGCCATAATCTAGTAAGCCTCCTCTTTTCCTTTTTTTTTTTTTTTTTTTTTTTAATGAGAGCGGTAGCACTGACAACATAAAAACTTTCCTTTTCAAAGTAATCTGAAATATTATATTTTCTCCAAAATGCTTTTGTTTGCAGCTCTATTATTCATTAACAAAAGTTTCCCCTCATTTCTGGAAGAGTGTATGTGTTTGTGTCAGATACACTTTTACATTTTTTCCTTCCTAATTTAATACCTCATAAAATCTCAACTTGCAGATGGTGATGAGAATGGGAAATCAGTAGGAGGGTGTGTTTCTGTTCACATTGGAATAAATTTAAGTTTGTGTTTCCTAACATGTTTTTCTGAATTGTTCCTCAGTCTAGGAGCTCATGGTTCCAAACTCATTGTATGACCCCTTGGAAAGTACAGAGGGATAAAAGATACGATTATATTGTGAGCCTTCTCCCTTTCTCCTCCAGGAAGAGTTACAAGTCGTCCAAAACAATACCAAGTTTCCCACAGAGATGGCTTCATATGCTGACCATATGGTGACTTGTAGATCTGGCAGAAATGAAGCATTTAGCCCAGTCAAAGCAGGCAAATAGAAATTGACCAAAAAAAAAAAAAATCTGATCTTGCCAAGCTGGCAGTTACTGACAGTCTAGCACACTGTGTGTTTCCAGACCTCTGCAGGGACATGACTGCTAGTTTAGAGAGCGGTACTCCAAGTCCTCTCTTCACTGTGTCTCTTAAAGATGAATCAACCTGCAGAAAGACACACAGGACTCAGCAACAAGTGTGGAATAAGTAGATCAATATGTGACTGTGGATAAGAGTATAATAAGTGGTCTTGACGTTATTATACAGTATGATATTTCAAAGTTGTCTAGAGTGTTCAATGTTGTCAGGCTGGACACATTTTTTTTTCACTGTACTTGTTCACACTGAAGAAATCACCTTCTTTTAGTCTTTAATGCTCTATGAATGAAGACATGAGTAAAAAATCTCTTATCCCCTTGCCTTGAGACTGCCGTGTGAAAAGCTCCCTGTGCCACACCAGTAGATAAAGAAGAACACAGAAGATTAGGTCAAATGAGCAGGTGAAACTTTTCCTTTAAATGTCTGGCAAATAGAGAAATATCAAGTAGAAACATCCCTCCTAATTCATTCACAGGCCTCTTGGTATCTTTGCTGGAGTTACAGGACTTGAAGCGTGGTAAGAGATATTGTGGATGCCCCATTCTTGGAAGAGTCTAAGAAAGTTTTAATGGGCTTTGAGCAACCTGATCTAGTGAAAGGTGTCTCCTGCCTATGGTAGGGGGCTTAGACCAGATGATTTTTAAAACTCCTTTTCAAAACCAAAACAATTTGATGGTTCTATATTTCTATAGTTTGCTGTAGTCTACCTAATGCTCAATTCAGACCTCAGACACAAGTCAGAGCTAGTCTGAGAAGAAACAATTTTCTCTATATTTTCCTTTTCAATTTCAGGACAAGAGCTACAGAGATATATCTGGTTACTTGTGAAACTTCCCATCACTGTCACTGCATAGTTTGTTTGGCTGAAAGGTCAAATTGACTGTGAATTTAAAATCTACATTTATACTTAACCTACTCTTCTCCTGCTGAAACACACACATAATTTTTTAGCATATATTCATTCATCAGATTTGAGCCATCATATCTTCAGGTAGTAGAAGTTCCTAAGGTATACAGGCAGAAAATATGAAAGAATATATTAACAAAACTGAGATTTATTATTGTATTTGGACCTAACTAGGGACTCTGTGATGAAAGAGGTTGAGCCAAACACTTTAATTTCCTTTTCACTATCAAACATAGAAATGAGACTCTTTGGTATAATGGATTGTTCAATAAAGTTATATTTCCTTCATCTTGATGATTTTTTTCCTTTAATTCTTTTGCATGATTCTTTCCCATGCAATGTAAGATGCTTCGCTGGATTTACCAGCTCAACAATATTGTAACTTTTTAATAGCTCTGTGAATTCTTCTCAGCAAGCTCTCCTTGTTTGTCCTGTAATCTGCTGCTTTATTACATCCTTATTCTGTTTTTAACAGTGACTCAGAATTTCATTTCTAATCCAATCATTAGATTAGAATAATGGACTAAGGATTATTTCACTTAATGTTAATTTCACTTGACTCTAGCTATCTCAAAGTAGGTGTGTGGATTAATTAATAATGATAGACCACTCTGTAAACAACTGATACACTTTTTCCAGAATGTGACGTCTATCACTCCGAAGCAAGTGTGCAAAACGTGAAAAGAAAAAACCCCGAACTAATTTTTTTTTTTTTTTTTTACTGACTAATGTAAGAGCATAAATATTTACCTCATATTGGAATTTAACATTTAGAGTAGATTTTAGGATAAGCTGAATAAGGTTATCACTGCCTGATTGAAGATGGAAAACCTGTTTTTCCTTAATTGCACAGTGAAAACACACAACATCTAAAACACTTTTTCTTAGTCGCTCCCTAGAACAAGTTGAACACTAGTTGAGCAGCTAGTGTGATCAAATTTAACAATGCTTATGTACTTATTAACAAGAAAATTATATAGTATGTTTTTTCTGTCATTTTCTGTAGAATTAACTAACCATTAATTGGCATACGTGGCAACGTAATGTCTTAAATTCTTAAGGAATCCACAGTGGACAAGAGCATCTTACTAGAGTCTGGTCTTGTGGAAGATTAGGTCCATTTTCTCTTCAAGTATAGGAACTGAGGAAGTGAGACAGACGCATCAAACATTGCGTGATAAAATGCAGATATTGTTTGCCTTACCTAGAGATTTGCTGGATAGAGCACCACGTAGCCAAACCCCACAGCTGGAAGAAAAATGTGTACTTGAGTGTGTGGTTCCTTCCACAAGCACAGCAGCTGCCTCCTTTCTCCTAGTGTTATGCTCCATATTAAAGTCATTAACCTATTAAGGATTATGATAAGAGAGCAATAGCCTATTGCTATGAATGAAGTGTGTGAATCCTCACATTCACAGTATCTTCCAGAAGGCAAACTATTTGACACAATTAAGCATGAAACAAAATTATTACCCTGTAATAAGGCTCTGACTTTATATATTCAATAAGAATAATCTCCTCCGAAATAGAATCATATACACCCTTTCTGGAGACTTTTGCAGCCTAATATGTTAGAAAACGAACTGTCTGGCAAGGGAACCTCTTCAGAAAAGACAATAGGGGCAGCCAGGGAAATATACCTTGTCAATAATAACCAAACCACCATAATTATATATTTACTGAAAGTGATTAAATAAATAATGAAGTTGTCCTCGTTAGATGGAACAAGCCAGAAAGCTCCCTCCAAGCTATAGAAATTTGAATGGTCATAGTGACACCACTTAAGTATTTTATTCTTAAGTATAGACCTCAGTACCTCATCAAACAGAGACACTAAAAAAAAAAATTAAAAAAAATTAAATAGCAGACGCAAATAGAAGAGATACAGCTGACAACAAGAACCTTTTACAGAAAGAATAAGATATTTACACTGAGAAAGGAAAAGATATTCTGAACATTAAAGGACTACACAGTTGTGGCTTTGATTTTCCCTGTTGTTTTAAGGGGTATATCAATGTATGACACTAGGACCCAAAAGACGTAAAATCTATGAACCTGGGCTCTTTCTGATAAGGAATTGCAGCTGTACTTCACTAGGCACAATTACATGAGCCACAGCCATATGCTGAACATGGGAATTTTGGGCTCTGAGTTTTGTGTACTTGAGCATTCAGCTACATTTCTTCACATCTTCTCTCAGAGCTATAATCAAGCTGCCACCTGCCTCACTTAAAATGAAATGAAAAAGCCCTTACAACTACTTAATTTCATCAAAAAAGCCTGCAGAGACACTTCATCCATCAGTAAATAATTTAGGAAGTTTTATGCATGAGTGTTTTATTTTTTACTGATTTTATACTAATTTTTTTACTTCCTGGTAATTTTACAGGACATCTTTCAATCAGGCTTATGTTTGAATTGTTCCCTGCTTATTTTCTCCCAAAACTTAGAAATGCTGCCAGCTTTCCCACAGGGGACTACAAGATTCAGTAAAACGACCTAGTTTAGACATGAATGGAGCTTATCAGCTCTACTTGTTCAGGCTCAAGAAATTACCAGCCCTTGAATGCTGCTATTTGTTTGAGTTGTACATAGCAATAACAAACTTTAAGCCCATTCCAGTTCACCCAGCAGAGCATACAAAAGACTGTGTTGTCTGTAAGTTTCTGTGCTTCTTGGCTTGTTTGTAAGCTTATGGTGACACAGACAGACCCTGCAAACTCCCAGGAAATATCTTTGTCACGGAAGGGAAGGGAAGGGAAGGGAAGGGAAGGTTTGGGAAGGGAAGGTTTGGGAAGGTTTGGGAAGGTTTGGGAAGG
>NW_020884872.1:52660850-52725130 GCF_003945725.1 Corapipo altera | reverse complement strand
AGTTAATATAGTCTTGCACCAAAAACTGTATAGAATGACATGTCAGTTTTTAAACAACCACTTATCATCAAATATAGACAACACAGAATTCCCATAAATATTTCATGCAAAATGATATCCATCTGTGTCCATGAATTTACAATATTTTTCACTCTAATAACATGTATTCTTCAAGTAATGGGTCTTTCCATCCATCATGAAGTTTCTCCTATAATCATATTTCATATCCGACAGGGTAATCATCTTGCTAAGTCAACCAAAGAGTTTTCTTATTCTTTATATATATATAAACTAATACAAATATTTTAACTATTTACCACATTAGATTTGGACCTTGACACTCTCACCAATCCCCCAAAAAACATAGTTTCTACTATTTAAAGATATATCATGAAGAAATGGCTGCAACTCTTAGCACTTGCAGGAAAATTCTTCTAAGATTGTCAAAACTGTTTCTTCATCTCAAGGTCTCTTAACCGTCATCGAGGTGTGTACTCATGAAATGATGAGATGTAAAGAAACCACTAAAACAACATGATTCTCACCAGTACTCTTTGAATAGGATCAAGGAGGTCTTGGTACAATGAAAGGAAGGTTCAATTTTAGCATCTTAACTTATTTGTCTGTGCTTGCTAGTTGACCCAAATTGTTTGTATTCTTACAAACTGTAGTAGATTGTCTTAAAATTTGCATTTTTACAGAACAGGCATTTTCTTTCTTCCTAATGTGTGGCTGTGTTCGCATTTGCTTAACAATTTAAAGTCAATAAACTAGTTGGATTTGAAAATTGTTTCAGTGGAAACAGATTGTCCTTTTAGAAATTGTAATTATCTGATCAGTAGTTCAGCATAAGGTTTTCATAAGATTCAGTTATCACCTAAAAATGGACCTCAACTGGCACTTAGCTAGACACTCAGCATAAAGGAGATTTCTCCCTGATATGGAACACTTCAAGTATCATCTGGGTACGAAAATTGCTTTTTTTCTCTTAAATTCTTTTGTGTAGAAATCAGTTCTTTTTTTAAAAATCTTTCTACTTTAATCTTAAAAATTACTTAATTAGAAAAACATTCTTTTTATTGGTGTTCTTTTCAATTATTTGTATCTACCATATCTATAAAGTGGGATAATATAAAGAATAGACAAGCTTAAAATTAAATTGTTATGTCCTATTTCAATGAATAGGACAATCACTAATATACAATAGAAATGACTAGCATACATTACCAACTACAAACAGCATCTGTAAGATTATGCAATTACAGAAAATGCTGGGATGATGTATTCATCAGTGCAAGCACTGAAAAGAGGTGACTAAATTTGCTGATCTGTGCATTCTAACTTAAGCTGAGAAAGTTTTTTTCTAATTTATTCATTGAATTTCACCTCTCTGTGTTCTTCAATTCTCTGACGGCAAATTAAAACACTCTCAAAGGTATTAATCATTTCACAGTGTCCATAAAATATTACTTGTGAATTATTTTTGTCTGTAAAAATTTAAAAGTAGTGTGTAAAAAAATTAATATTCAAAATTCAAATCAGCCTTGTAACATAAGTTAATATGTGAATCTAAAACCTAAATCAGATTCTCAAATGCATATATTTTCTTCTACCTGTCTGAAATGGGCCAAATTTAAGTGCTTAATTTTGCATAAATAGTAACCTATTTAATTTATCGTTATCCTACTTATTTTAGGATAAGTAAATACATTAAATAATTTTCATATTTTCTGCATTATAATAAAATTGTAAGAAAATTTAAAATATTACATTGTTGCATTCCTGAGAGTATGTGAAAGCAATTAACTGCACTGTATGCGTCAAATAAAAATTAAATATCAAATTAGTCAATCTAAAAGTTTTTCCCTTTAATCAACCTATTACTTGTTTTAAATCAAACTCATGGAAGTATATTTTGTATCTAGTGTGTTCTAGAAAATATAAATTACTTTCCTGTCAGACGTTGTTGACTATATAAGTAAGATAGATTAACTAGCTAATAATGAAATGTTACTAAAGATTGTCTCTTGTCTTTAGTTTCTCTTTTTGCCTGCTATCAGTTTACAATTTACCTTTTCTAAATATGTTCTCATTCAATATTCAATATGAATTCAGCATATACAACTGCTGAATTGCGTATAAATTTGTGTTAGAATTCTTCGCATTACACCTGCCAAGACTATCTTTTTGTTAGACTCTGCCTATATATTTATTACATTACTGTCCGTTGTTATTTTTGAGGGAAAAAAAAGCTTATTTATTGTCTGAGATGTGTAATGCATCTGCTATTTTTGAGTTCTCTTAAGTGACTGAGAAAATACCATTTTAAAAGGATGATCTACGCAAAATTTTCCAAACATTTCTTATTCATTTGAAAAAAAATTCATAATAAAAAATAAAATGTAAAAGGTTTTGAAACTTGGTTACAGGGTATATATGTTGAGATTCAACTGCTTATCTAAGAAATAAACTTTCATTTGAGCACCAATCTGTAAATATCAGATGCACACACACACACACACACAGAGGGAAATAAAATGTAAAAGGAGGTTGTTCCATGTATCTATTTCTAAACGGCCCTTCAAATTTCAGAAAGGGTCGTGCTTTACATGTTTTTAATTCCTGTCCAAGTCTGTTTTAACAGTACTGTTTTACAGTAGCTAGTAAACAAAATCTCTGTCTTTATCTTGACCTATGAGCTCTCTCAGCCTATTTTCTTTCCCATCTTCTTGAGAAGTGAGAGACTGTCTGTGTGGGTGTCTGGGTGTTAGTCGAAGCTAATCTGGTACAAAAGCTAACCATTATTTTCTGTCAGTTTCAAGCTATGCTGTATTTTACCCATTACAGTTCATATTATTATTGTTACTGATATTTATGTTAACAAGAGAAAACTTCAGTATTTTTTAAAATCTTGTTTTTAGGAAGTACACTTTTTTAATTAGAGAGCTTTGAGAGGTTGGAATACTCCAACATATTCCTTTGATTTCAGAGCAAATTTTGAACCCTGAAGCATAGTTGAGTAGAGATAGGGTTCTCTGGTAACTCTTCACAGTTAATTTGGGGGTTTGGATACTAAGAAACAAGAATTTTCTCACTTTTAATGTTTACCAAGGCCCTAACACAGTATACTGCCAGAGGCAAAATACAAACACTTTTTCCCTTTGAGGAAAGGTCTTCAGGTTGAATTTCTATTTAATTGAACTTGATTCAACTGGAGCAGAGGTGCCAGAATGTACCAACAAACTGCATTCAATGAATGTGATTCATATGCCCCTCTGAGTACAAGGAAAGAAGACTGAACTCATTCCCTTCTGGCAGCCTACAAAAAATTGCATTTTCTTGTTTCTTTTTCTACCACTATATGAGTTGCTTACAGAGAACCTAGCCTGCCTGTTAAGCTCAAACCTCAACTCTAATGAGGTCAAAGCCTTTAAATTGGAGGAAGTGTTGACAGAGTTTTAATTGCTTATCAGGTTATTCTATTATACATACATTATAAAGTAAAATATTTCATAAGCCAATATAAAAACTGTGAAGATAGGAAGTGTATCACATAAACTACACAATATAATAGTAATTCTTGTATTATGTAGTTGATTTTTTTACTCAGTCTTCCTTCTTCTTTTATTTGTTGTGGCACTATAAGAGGGTCCCAAACAGAAGGACCTCATTTCACCAGCAGTTGACATGCATGGCAATAGATATACATAACTTCTAAAGAAATAATAAGTGGTTTCTTATCTGTCGTAATAGTCATACTCCAAGACAATCTAAATGGTTCTTACCTGCAAAAAATGGAACAATGTTGTGATAAAGGAAAAAAGCCAAAGTTACACTGGTATATATTTAAGTGAATAGAATGCGGTTCCAGATAAATAATTGTGATCTAGAATGCTAGTGGTTTAGTTATATGAAGAGCTGTAACTGTAGTCTTTTCCAAGAAAAAACTTTAATTTTTCATTACTTTCATCATAAATGGTTTTCTACTTAATTGTTCTTGGTGAAATTTGATCTTTTGATCTTTTTCTCTTTACTCTGTAACCTTTAAGGAAGATGTCAGAATCTTTTGTAAATTCCTTCAATTTAAGCCTAGGGAAATTACAGTGGTTCAAAGCAGGTGGTAGTTAAAATGATTCTATGAAAGAATATTAAACATACAGACCTGATACTGAAATGTTCAGAACACATCCTTTTCTCTATGCTTTTCACATCTACAGCAAGGCAGAAAATTAATAAAAATTTCCAGACACACAACTCAAGGGATAATGTTTTTCCCCAACTGCTTGCCCAGAAATACCATGAGTCATTCTGTTGTGTAGCCTTTAATTCTCTTATCAGCTTCAAATTTCCATTGTCTGTTTTGAATTTTGCAAGAAAAATTTGACCTATGCATTTAAGCCGAGCTAGTCCAATTGTCCCCTTGCACCTCCAAAAAAAAGGACAACAGGAATAAACCTCCTAAGAAGATAATTTCCAGTTTTGTGCCTAGAAAAGTGCTCTCTGGATCACTTGAGTGAGTAAACGTCATTTTTGTTTCTCTTATTTTCCCACTTAAGACATAGCAGCAATTCAGAAAGTCGGTTTTTAACAGTAAGTAAAAAAAAAAAAGGGAACATGTATGATCTTTTTCATAAAAAAGAATCAATATTTTTAATACCTCTGTAAAGGTAGTTAGGTCTCAAGACATTAAGCAAAATTGAATAATAATTTAAGGGAGGTTTCTAGAAACAACAAAAAAAAACCCTGACATCATACCCTTATATTCAAAGGAAACTAGAAGGGATTATAAACTGTGAAAGTGTAAAGAGTAATTAAAAAAAACCAAACAATTGGCAAAGGGAAACAAAATATATTCTTTTTTTACATGTCAGGATATAGAAGTCTATGGCCATTTGATAATCAGAATACAATAAGTGTACTAAAAAAAAGCAAGCAGAAAAAGATCATTCTTGAGAGGCTTCAGAGGTGATCCTTGCAGGTGAAAAAGGGGAGATAAGAGTCCCATTAGGGAGCTGCTCTCAGTGGGAGACTTATCAAGGATCTATCTGAAACTGGGTGATTGTAGGAGAAGAGGGGGAAATTATTTAGTTTACATAGATTTCAAAAGGCCTTTGCACAAAATATCTCACACAAAGCTTTTAAGTAAATTAGGTGGCATGAGCAAAGCCATTTGTTGCACTGATAAATGACTGGTTAGGAGAAAGAAAGTACAAGTAGGAATAAGTTGTCAGTTCTTGAAGTGGAGACAGGTCATCAATGCTAGTAAGCAGGAGTCTGTACCATAAAACATATTCATCATTGACCTGGAAAACAGATTACTGGAAAGAAAAAGGCTGCTGACAATACTGTATTATTCAGGATAGTAACTTTGAAAGCTGACTGTGAGAAACTAAAAAAAGACTAGAAGACTGAAGGGCAGCAAAGTGACAAATGAAATTCAGTGTAAATAATATAACATGATGTACATGGGAGAAAAAAAATCCTAATTTCACATATAAAATTATAGGCTTTAAACTAACCATTATGTCCCCAGAGTGATATCTTGGGGTGTAAAAAAACATTTCCTGAAATACCAGTTTGATAATATCAGTGTTCAGAAAGACAAATAAGGGGGACTATTAGGAAAAAAAGACAGGACAGGACACAAGCCACCATAATGCTGGTAGCTGACTTTACCACAACCTAATAATGCAAACAACTATGATTGTAAAAAAATGATTCGAAAGACTTGGAAAAAGTGAAGAGAAAGGTAGCAAAATACAGAATAATTTCTGTACAAGAAATGACAATAGGCTAAGAACATTTAATCTGAAAAAAATGTTACTTAGAGGAAAAAAAATAGAGGTCCATAAAATCAGGATTAGCAAGGGGTAACAACATTCTATTCTCTCCACATTAGCAAGACCTCGGGCTTGAGACAGCCATGTCAAGGTTACAAGTTAACTTTCCTAGGTAGGGATGCAATAAACCCTTATGGGAAATACTGTGTCCAGGGTGGAAGTGGAACACGAATTTTACTGTGTCTAGAGGACTCAGATAAGGAACATTCTCAGTGTAGCAGGAAAAATATGCTAAACCATGCAGTTTAATCTTCCATTTTTTTACGCATGGGAGATTTTCCAGTTTATGTTCATAATATACACACAGGACTGAACGTGGCCTTCAAAACCCTGAAAGAAAAGGTCCTGAATGCTGCGAGCGAGATGCCCAATGAACTATGCAAGTAGCACATAATCCATCCAGTCCTGCTGAGCGGAAACTCTTGTTTTAATGATACAGACCTGGAGTATTACGTAACCTGCCTTGCTATGGGGGACAGTTTCTGCCATCTAACACCTGAGTGTTGTGAAAAACAGCTCAATGAGGTGTGTTTACACATTTGTGTCTATGGGGACCTGATAATACAGGAGACTTTGCATGCCCTGACAACATGGACAACCCTTGGTCAGAGTCACCTCTTGTGTGAAAGGATTACTGATGTTCAAGGTGACAGAAGAAGACACATAGCAGCATTCTTTTCACCAACATAGTACCTATATCATAGGAATCTCTGAAAGGCATTGAAGTGGAAAACTTTTATCATGTTATATGTGTCAGCTTTGTTCCTGTTCTTCCAAGAGGAGACTCAATACCCTTGAGAAGACACAGAACAACCGTTACTAGCAAAAGTTCAGTATTTTCTGCTGGAAATGAATCTGATTCACAGGGGATGAACACCTGCACACATGGCTAATGAGCAACACTCTTTGTAGAAGGAAGGTACCAGATCAGTTCTGCCTACTCTCCACAGTCAGTATGTCCCAAGCAGTTGCTTGAGAATGATCAGTGGCTGGGCAGATGTAGGTGCTTCAGCAGACAGATAGGAGCTCCAGAGTCCAGCTGAGCAGAGCCAATGAGGGTATAGCATCAGCAATCTAACAGGCCTCTGTGACTCATAAGATGATAATTACCACCAACACCAAAAAACCTACCTCCTATATGGCTTTCTGAGCACCAAACCCAGCACATCCTATCAGAGGAGTCAGAGGGAAGGCTTTATGACAACGGAGTAGAACTGTCCTTACATTAGGCTGCTCCTGGACCAAAACTGTCTGTATTAATCAGGTCCCAAGTTGATTTGAACACACAGTCTGCAACAACGTGAGGTCTGGAGATAGCTGCTACAAAACATTTTAGATACCCTTTTCTGAGTCTTTTCTCATCCTTATCAGGAAGAAGTATTATAGACACAGCATTTAGATCCACCTTTGCCGCAAAACTGCAGGAGATGAAGTCTGAACTATTAGCCTCACATTCCTTTTAAATATATAATTGTAAAGTTAAATGTCATTTAATTATTAAAAAACCCCACAAAAACCAGAATCCCTCTTACTGAATAAATTTGATCTTTTCTTACTAACTATTTCTTTTTCTTTTTTTCCACAGAAATTTTCCAGTTCCAGGCTGCTTTTCATCCTGATTCTAAGTGATGGAACTAGCATAGCACCTCAAGTTATACAATGCTTGAAATTTAAAGTTATTTGTATTTCAAATTATACAATCCAGAGTATTAAAATAAATATAATTTTATTTTCCTATATATCTGTAGAATAATAAAGTCATATTACCATTCTACCCTGTGATACTGCCTAACAAACAGGACAATGCACTAGAAACATGAACAATGTAATGCTTTGTAGGGACTACAGTTTTGCTTGACCATTTTCCAATCTACGTAAGAGCAAAAGGCTTATTTGAGTCCTATACACCTTGAACAATCTGACTCAAAATAAATAGATGGGTATCAAACCTTATTAGTTGATTCAGATTATCATGGGTATTCCCAATTCACATTTTTATTGTACAGTTTGTCCTCTTATATGACAGTGAGAAGTTCTACAAAACGACATAATGCCAGTTCTGATCGATAAATGAATAGTCAGAGGTTTTGAAATTGTTTTTAGTTGTTAAAATATCTTCAGACAGCATTGTTGAAGACACTTTTATTTATGTGTTATATATATGTAAAAGAAACATGTTTGAAGAATAAGCATGCTGTTTTTGGGGGGCTTTGTCTGTTGCTTTTTATAATTCAGCTGTTAAAGCTGAAGATTTTTTTTTTAGTAGTTGTTGATGTAATCACAAAGCTGAGGCTGTGCCCTCTCTTGCAGTGCAAATAGCAACACGCCAAAAGCAAATGACCTGCCAATTAATCTAAGCAATGTTGAACACAGGGAATTTGCTAACTCACAGGCAGCTGAGGTATAGTTTACTTGCTGTGACACCTGGTACCTGTTATTTAAACAAAAGGACATTTTGTGAATTTCTCATGTGTTCAGAGAGGTCTGATGGTGTAACCATTTCAGGTTTGAAAACTGAAAAATGTATAAACAATACTGGAATGTCAGAGTGTGGCGTTTTGGAGCTGGCTCTCTACCAAGTCCCCAACACCACAGCAAAACTTCCCCCCAAACCAAGGGAAAAAGTGAAAAACCAACAACCTAGAGAACTGAAATAACAGAACTAAAGCTATATATATATATTTTTACATATATTACATTTATATACAGTTACAATACTATATACATATAAAAACAGAACCGCAAACACCCCCCAAAAAGAAAAAAAAAAGGGAAAAAGAAAAAAAAACCCCAAATATAAAGAACAGTAAATAAAGAACTAACAAACAAAATCTCAATACTTTCCTTGAGAAAAGCAGGAACATCTCAATCCACAATCACCGCATCTCCCTCTTGGACTTGGGAAGAAGGCCACGGCCTCTCAACAAACCACAGGCCCACACCCCCACGGTTTGAAGAGCCGCAGGGAAGGTTGTTCTCTACAAGTACACCAGAAGAGAAGAAGGGTTCGACCTTCTCTTCCCTCCTACTTATATGTCTGCTTACGCAAAAAAATAGAATGGTATACTGGGACACGGTACTTCCTTAGTTTCAACCTGGTTGCCAGGAAGAGGCCTAGACCAAACCATTACACAGGGTTTTTTTACATACAAAATATCCTGAATGTGGTTTTATTTTTGGTTTTAAAGAGGCAATAAATGGAGATTTTCTGTCATAACAACAGCATACTGTCACATCCTACAGCACTTTCCATTCAAATCAAATTTCTAAATGGAAGTTAGAACACGCTTTGGGTAACATTGAAGAAGGCTGATGATCTCTTCTTCAAGAACCAAAGAGATATTGGATAACTTTGCCTCTTGGTAGATATGAAGCATTTAAATACTCTCACAATGAGAACAGTAAGGGTAAATGGGAATATCAGGATATAAGCCATTTTGTTTTGGTTATGTATCTTGGACAAAATCTAGAAATTATGTATTTATGTATCAAAAGGGAGGAACTGGGAACAATCTGTCATTGCCAACCATCCTCTTGTGTCAAATAGGAAGGGAGTCTAGAGGAAGAAAATGGAATGCAGTTAGAGATATACACCTAATACACTTATTGAACAGAAACACTCAAGGCAAAGGGAAACCTTAATTATGTTGTTTCCTTCCTTTTGCATGCCTGAATTTGCATTCTCATTGTTTAGCATTAGTTTTTATACACAAGGTTATACATGTTATGGATTTGAAGATATGTATAATGTTTATGAAAGATAAAGCACTATTGGGTTTAGTATTGTTATTATTTCCCTCTATTTTAAAATATTAACAGACAATAACTGGAGTGGTACATACCCTATATGGACACTAGAGGTTGATTAAGTAAGAAAGCATACATTCTCTTAAGAAACACACCCTTTATATCTGTCTGCAGACCTTTGTTGCCATTGTTTAAAAATGGGCTGCAAATCAGACAGCATTTTCTAAAACATGTCAGTTTCAGTGAGACATATCACGAAAATCCCAGTTGAAACTTGGAAAACATTGAGATTCCCTACAACTAGCTAGCACTGTAAAAATCAATGGTTCTTTTCCAGAACCAGAAATTAACCTTTTAACCACATCAGTGAGGAGTTATTTACATACTGTGCGACACTGTCTGTCCATCCATTTGGGGAATCCACAGATCTTGTGGTAAGTAAAAAAAACCTAAACACCATGTATTCATGCAAATGATACATTAGTAAACTACATGGTGCTCATATTTGAAATGTATGAGCTCTCTTTGTCACTGATCACAGTGATGATGCCATCTATTAAAAGAGATATATTCAGATCAGACTTCCCTACCACAGCATGAGTGTTAAAAACATTAACTGGACACTTGGTGAGATTATTTCTATGACTTCAAGAAGGAATTTAAATAGTTCTAATTTTAAAATCTCTTATATTGAAAATAGAACTTTGGTACTAAGGTCTTGTCATGGTTTTAAGTCCAACTGGAGACGAAGCACCACATAGTCCCTCACTCTACCTTCCCTCTCTTCCCTCCCCACCCCCATGGAATAGGGAGGAGAATCAAAGTAAAACTTGTATATTGAGATAAAAACAGTTTTTTAATTGATTAGAGTAGAATCATAGAATGGGTTGAGTTGGAAGTGACCTTTAAATGTAATCTAGTCCAACCCCTCCTGCAATGAGCAGAGACATCTTGAACTAGATCAGGTTACTCAGAACCTAGTCCAATCTGATCCTGAATGTTTCCAAGGATATTTGCCACCTCTCTGGGAAATCTGTTTCAGTGTTCACCACCCTCATTGTAAAAAGTTTCTTCCTTATGTTCAGTTTAACTAGTTCGGTCTTGTAGTTTAAAGCCATTACTCTTTATCCTATTGGAACAGTCCCTTGTAAAAAGTCTGTCCCAATGTTTCTACCTCTTGAATTTTGAAAGGCCTCAATAAGACTTCCACAGAGCCTTACAAAAAACAACCCCAGTTTTTTCAGCCTATCCTCGTATGAGAGATGTTCCACCCCTTTGATCCTTTTTATGGCCCTTCTCTGGACTTGCTCCAACAGACCCATGTCTTTGCTGTGCTGAGGACCCCAGAGCTGGATGCTCTCAGCTAGATGTACTCAAGGTGAGGTCTCAGCAGTAGACCATCAGAATCACTTCCCTCAGCCTGCTGGCCACACTTATTTTGATGCAGACCAGGATACAGTTGCCTTTCTGGGCTGCAAGCATGCATTGCCAGGTCGTGTCCAGCCTCTCATTCACTGGTATCCACAAGTGCTTCTCAGCAGGGTTATTCCCAGTCACATTCCCCAGCCTGTATTGATACCGAGCATTGTCTCAAGTGCAACACCTTGCCCTCGGTGTTGTTAAACTGTATGAGGTTCTTATGCACCCACTTCTCAAGCTTGTTCAGGTCCCTCTGGATGGCATCCCATCCTTCAGGTGTGTCAACCACACCAGTCAGCTTGGTATTATCTGCAAACTTGCTGAGTGTACCCTTGATCTCTCCATCTATATCACCAATGAAGACATTAAGTAGTACTGGTTCCGATACAGACCACTGAGGGCATTACTTGTCACTTGCCACTGAGCATGAGGCCATTAGCATTCAAGATTTGTTTTTTATGTTTCTACGTGATTTTTAGGAAGGGAGAACAAGTTATCTTGTTCAGTATACAGACCTTACTAGAATATATTCCTGATTTACTGCATGCTTCTCTTTACTTTTGCCAGCTGTGGTAAATAATATTATCTGCATATTACTGGCATATGCAGTGTGCTGTACTAGAAGTTTTAAAATTACCTTGGCTTGATTTTTCTTCTTTTTAAGCTCTTACTTAGTTACATACTTTTCATACATATTTTTATTATGTATGTAAAATATATCTTTTATAAGAAGACTGGACATGTACCTGAGTTCTGAAGTAAATCAGATTATTTTTGCAACTGAATTATAGTTAATTGTCTTGTTTTTACAAAGGTACAG
This sequence comes from Corapipo altera, assembly GCF_003945725.1. NCBI lineage: Eukaryota > Metazoa > Chordata > Aves > Passeriformes > Pipridae > Corapipo > Corapipo altera. The sequence goes on along the minus strand of NW_020884872.1, from coordinate 52,713,304 downwards.
AATTATTCTTTTGTAAAAACTCAATTTTTGTACAAATTTTACAGTTCAATTGTCTTGAATAATTTAGAAGAATCCTTTTCTAAATTTCTTTATTACATGAACTAATGAATAAATAAGTCCTAAGGACCTTATTTCAATATTTTTATGTGGAAGATTCCCAAAGTAGAGTAATATGAACAGGCATTATACACTTTGCATTACTACAGAAACTAAAATTTTCCTCAAGATTTAATAAATTAAAAAAAAAGAAAATCAACAAATTCTCACCAGCTCGAAGTTCGCCAGTGGTACCCTCACTATAAAATTTCTCCCTTTAGACAAAGCTCATTTAAAATTATGTTAACTTCTGTTAACTTTGAAAAAATCTTTTCATATTATGATACTTTGAGCTGTTTAATAAAATGTAAGTTACCCTACCTTTAAAAGCAATAAACATAAATCATGTCATGGAAGAAATATTCTTCCCTAGGAATTAACCTTCATCTTTTAAACTGTGACTGAGGTATTTTTGGAAAATACCTGTTTTTAAGTATTAGCCTAATATGTGACAAAATACCTATTTGAATCAATCTGAGACGAGTACTGCATTTACTCTTTACTAAAATGATATGCATTTAAAAGTGCCATCAGGTGCAGATTTTTGGGTCTGTACCATACATATTATATTTCTGCCATTTTGGAGGCAGAGATGCAGAAAAAATAGAAATTTCAAGAACTGTGAGGCCAGGCAATGGGTTAAGCTTTATTCAGTCTTCTGGTGCCATCTTGTGGGTAGATAAAGAATTGTCTTTTGCATGAAGAAATAAAACAATTTTGCATGAAAATTATGTACTTTGAATTCCAACAGAAAAAAAGAGCTTCCATAATATTTGGCGTTTTTTCTATTTAACTCAGTTTTTTAAACTGAATCTTCAGAATTTACAGTGAGCTCAGCTGGGAAGTAAAAATTACTTTGAAGATACACTTTTCCTGAGAACTAGCTTAATCATTATTTGTTTCTATCCTCTGAAGCAAATGCAGGTCTCCCAGTCACAGTGCATAGTAATATTCTGGGAAAAGTGGACTTCAAATTATATCCACTACAGCAATTTCTATGTTTTACGCAACTCTTTTACAAGACCTTCGACTTCAGAGATTCAGTAAATTTCCATAATCAACTATTCCCTAATTTTTTTCCTTATTTACCAACAGGAAAAATCTAAGAGTAAGTCACTGCCAAACTAAGTGTATCTGTGCTGTCTATGCTGTTTATTATTTTATACCTTGATTATCAGACTCTCCTTGTCAGGAACGTCTTCTCTCTGTTCATTTACTATTCACCTCTCTTCCACATTATTTATCTGTGACCAAATTCACAATCAAAGGCCAAGATGTGGTGGGAGGAATGAAACATGTAGATGTAGATAAGATTCTAAGATTTTTTGGATAATATATGAACAATATTGGGCATTTTAGGACTAGCTACACCAAAAAAAACAAAAACCCAACACCAAAAAACCCCCCCCAAAACCCCCAAAACCCACCAAAAAAACCCCACAAACAACCAAACCACAAAAACACACACACACACACACAAAATCCCCCACCACACCACCAACCACCCAATCAACCAAAAAAACTCTGAAAACACCCCAACCAAACAAAAAAAGGCCAACAGAAAACCAAATCAAACCACTAACAACAAAATCCAACTAAACAAAAAATTTAAACCAGTATGCTTTACAGAAACAGTATTCCTCATTCAACTAATTGATAAAATTAAAAGAATTTGCCTGGAATTTTTGCTTTCATCTTTCTTTTTGAAGTTGTACCACTGTGTGGCCAGCTGTAATAAGAACTGTTAGTATAAGAAAACAAAAAAAAGGTCCCTACTTCTGTAGCCTTGCTGACAATAGACTTATGTAACTGAAGGATCTTATGTTTTGATCCGTGTTTGCACATTTTTGCATGCATTCATTCACTTCATGTTACATACATATTTTGTAGTGTGTTTGTAGAGCTATGGAAGTTGTCCAGAAGTCTGAGTAATACCTTTCATTGGGAATTTTCCTGATCACCACATTATAGAATCATATTCCAGTTTTCTTGCACTCTCACTGACTTGATGAATCCTGTATTTTTGCCACACTGCTCTAATAACACAACTTCAGTAAATGGGAGATGAAAGTTATAGCTTTGGAAAGACTTATGAAGAGCAGTGGGCTAAATCCAGATTTTTTCTTTCTGGAGAAGTGTTCCAGAAACATTTGTCAACTCTTTGACATCTCATGAAAAATGACTAACATTCTTGGTTGTGACTTTTAAAAAAAATATCTGTGACTGCTGGTCTGTGCACCGAATACTGCTGTCTGTGCATGTGTCAGTCCCAGTCAGACTGTCAGCTCCAGGATCGGCAGCCAGTGCATTTATATATAGGGGACTGGTTAATCTATGGGTTCCAGAGAGGCTTAGATTATAATAAAAGGTATCATTTTGCTTAGACAAACCTTCCATACTTTTAACTGCAATCTAGAGAAGCACAGACTAACTTTAGCTTGATTGCCTAATAACTGTAGTTAAGGAAAACAAGTAAATAACTGAGATCAGACTCTGCGATCAGTTGTATAGAGTGGATCACACTCACTGCGCAGCAATCTCTAGGACTGTCCATCTACCCAGCATTTTAGTCTTTGCACTTCACAGATCTTACTTTTACAGAACCATTCTTCTAGATGCTTTTGGTTTTAGTTTTGTAGTTTGGTTGGCTTGAGGTTTTTTTTTGGGGGGGGGCAGTTTGTTTGGTTTGGTTTGGAGCTTTTTGTGTTGTTTGTTTGTTTTTTTCTTTAACTGGTTTGGAGGTTTTTTTGTGTTCCAAGTGTTTTTCTGAAATAATACGTGGACTGTGCTGAAGCTATAAAATGCCATTTTATGGTAAGACTCTGAAGATGTATGTTGCGTGCCCTATGCATGAAGTCATATGGATTCATTTGAGGGTACAAAGCTGCTGCAAGAATATCAGAAGACTGTAACACGAAGGAAACCCAGCAGATAGTCACAATATGTCATAGTTCAGTTTCTAGAGCTGTGTTGAGCAGAAATTTCTCACTTCAAAAGAGAATCTAGCGTAAAACTACTATTGAAGCAATGTGGACAGTAGAAGACTATCAGTGGGAGTGAATTTCAGGACTTAAATATTTCATATGTGGGAACACATCATTCTTAGATCAATGCTTATTCCACTCAAATAGGCATTTGCTTTGCTGCATGACTGTGTTGTAATGGAAAATTGTGATAAAACTGTACTTTTGCATTTCTTAGCAATACAAAAGAAAATAATAATCTAGTGACCTGTATTATCTTGTGGGAGTATTGCCTTGGAATTTCATGTGACATTACTTTGGAAGGAGCTGTAGTAAGTGGTTTCATACAGTCAGTGAGTAAGACAGCCAAGCAATGTGGATAATTTAAGGTCCAGTTCTCCACGTCATTCCTTGTCTTTGTTTATTTAGACTCAAACACATGTATCTACATCGTGTTTTATGAGTTGCCCATGCTCAGAAACAGTAGCTTTGTGTTCAGACACTACTGATTTCTGAGTAGGACTTATTCAGTAGATTTATATGTTTTTCAGAGTAAATAACAAATATTCACAGTGTGAACTGCAGAGTCACTGCCTTGAGCAAAGCAACTTTGGTACTAAGACAAGAATGAGATTATTTTAGGCTGTGAATCTTGGTTTCACAAAAACCTTTGTTTAGAAAATAAATAATGTAGCAGATACATTCCTCTGATTGCATACCTATTTTGAGGTGGACTTAATCTCTGTTAATTTATGTCAAATATTTAAATTTAAACATCCAATGTTGCAAAAACATCCTGAAAGGTGACGTACTCTTCCTTTTGCACTGCTATGGAAGACGTTAACCGGAGACAAAAACTGTAATCCTTTTTTTCCAGTAAAAAACGTATCTATGGTATTGTACTAGGGGATGTTTGTGACCATGTCCCCAGTAGTCATCTAGTGATCTGTTTGCTTCTACTCAGAAACTGGTGATGTTGTGCTATTTATCTCTGATGATCAGTAGTATTTCTAGAGCCTTTAGATGCAGAAGGTCAGAATTTAACTGGTACTTGGTTTGACATTTTTGTGCCATGAGTTTACCATCCGTGAAGATCAATTATCTAGTTCAGTTCAATGTAGCATTCACACAGATATTAAAATTCATTAGATTTCATTTTAGCACACATGGGTAAATTAAACAATACTTGGGAATGTTCTCAGGATCTAGAACTCACTCATTTAGATTGTTGAATTGTTGAAATGGTGTTTGGCATGTTGACAACTAGTACTTTTTTCCAATATAGTTTGTCTCTGCAAATAGCACAGAATCTGTATGCCACTAATAATTTACTTGTCCCTTGTAAATTAGGTGACTTTTTTTGGCTAATTCTCCTGATTAGCTGCCTCCATTTTGCCTAGGCTACAATTACGAAACTTTGTGATTACGTGCCTAATGGTGGGATCATGAAAAGGAAGGCACCAGTGTTATTGAATATAACCAAGCCAATAAAATGGTAATATCTTAATTGTTAAAGTGATCATCTTGCATCATAACAGGCAGTGGTTGATGAGCTGCAAATTAGATCATAACTTAAACATGAGCTGTTCTAACATAGGTATTATTTGGGGTAAAGTCATCCTTAATATTACTTTGCTCAATTATGAGTAATAGTAGAATATTCTAATGTATTTGGTTTGTCTGGTAAGGTTTTGGTAGCGGGGGAGCTAAAGGAGTGAATTCTGTGAGAGGATGCCAGAAGATGCCACAAATCCAACAGAGCCAATATCAGCCAGCTCCAGGATGGACCTGCCTCTAGTCAAAGCTAAGCCCATCAGTTATGGTGGTAGCACCTCTGGGATAACCGATTTGAGAAGGGGTGGTGGGGGTGAATGCTGCACAGCTTCAACCAAAGAGAGGAGTCAAAATATGTGAGAGAAATGACTCTGCAGACACCAAGGCCAGTTAAAGAGGAGGGGGGGAGAAATGACCCAGGAACTGGAGCAGAGATTCCCCTGCAGCCTGTGGTGAAGACCATAGTGAGGCAAACTGTCCCTCTGCAGCCCTTCAAGGTCCATGGAGGAGTAGAGATCCACCTGTAGCCCATGGAGGACTCCATGTTGGAGCAGGTGAATGCCTGAAAAAAAGGTTATGACCCTGTGGGAAGCCCATACTGGAGCAAGCTCTTGGCAGGACCTGTGGCCCCATGGAGAGAGGAGCCTATGATGGAACAGGTTTGTTGGCAGGATTTGTGATCCTGTGGGGGACCCACACTGGAGCAGTCTGTTCCTGAAGGACTGCAGTGTGTGGAATGGACTCATGTTGGAGCAGTTCATGAAGAACTGCAACCTGTGTGAAGGATCCACATTGAAGAAATTTGTGGAGGACTGCCTCCTGTGGGACACCCCCACTCTGGTGCAGGGGAAGAGAGAGAGGACGAAGGAGTGGCAGAGAAAAAATGTGATGAACTGAACACAAACCCCATTCCCCATCCCCCCATGCTATTTGGGAGAAGAAGGAGGTAGTGAAAATTAAGCCTGGGAAGAAGGGAAGAGTGTGGGTGGTGGGGACGTGGATCAATGCTTGGTTTTATTTCTCATTAACCTATTCTGATCTGATTGGTAATAACTTAAATGAATTTCCCCAGGCTGAGTCTGTTTTGCTCATGATAGTAATTGATGAGCGATCAGTCCCTGTCCATAACTCATGAGCCTTTCAGCATATTTTTCTTGTCCAGTTGAGGTGGAGAGGAATGGAGTGGTTCAGTGGGGTCTGGCATCCAGCCAAGGTCAACCCACTACAATCAGTTTGGTTTTTCTGGCACCTAAATATATAACAGGCAAATCATGTTGACTAAACCAGTCTTTTTTGCATCGCTGAGTACCACTGGGTTTACTGGCAATTAGTCGCTTGTATTCATGTATATTCAGGAAAAATACAGTCACAAAGAGTCAATGAGAATGCATAAAACAAGGCTATGAGGTGATTGATTTCATTTGATTTCCTGTGCTTTTCTGTTTTTGATGGTGGGTTGACTTTGCTTTTTAATCTGTTTATTCATTTCATATTATTGGTTGTGGTAACAGAACACTTATGCTCCACCTTTCTTTTAAACAATGTGAATTACTTCTATTTATATATGCATTTCAGTCTTAATATTTAAACTGTGACAAAATAACACTAATATAAAAAAGATTTCACTTTCACTACAGTATTACTTGTGTTTAAGTTAATGTCCAGTTTCACAATCATTTTTTTGAATTTCATATCAATATTCCTGTGCAGCCCACCATAACAAAAGAACTTAGGAGACTGCATTTTACTTATTTTGTTCACACTTGGGTGGGGCTTTGAGCAACCTAGTGCAGTGCAAGGTGTCCCTGCTTGTGGCAGGGGAGTTGGAACTAGGTGATCTTTCAGGTCCCTTCCAACCCAAACCATCCTACAATTCAATGTTGAAGATGATTCGGATATTATCCATTAGTTTAATTAAAGAAGTTACTCTTCTCTTCGACCTGTCTGCATTAGGTTTCATGTGTTATGGTAGAATACACAATCCAAATAGTTGAAGTTCCATAATAATACTCTTCCATATTTTCTTATGATGTCATCCCAACTGTAGTCTGACCTGCCACCATGCTGGTTTCTGTGTCTTTATAGCTCTTACTGCTTGTAACTTTCTATAGACTTCCTGAAGAATCTAGTTACCCTCTAAACAGAAAGTTTATGCTTTCTGAGCCAGTATAAGACAGGAGCTCCTGCATTGTCAAAACCCACTCATAACTTTCTGTTCCTGCTTCCCTAGAGAGTGTGATTTGCTTTCCTATGCCACAAGAGATTTCTCTGATTTTCAGCAAACTTCCTTCTCACATGGGCAGTGATTTGCACCACACTGAACTGGAGAGCCTAAAGGAATTAAAATAGTTTCCCACCAAAAATATCATTAGCAAGTGTCAGGATAAAAAATTATCATTAAATAGATCACAGATATTAATAGGAATCTGTCTTCTTTTGTCTACACTAATTCTTCTCTTTGTAGCCCTTTTGAGTATCTAGCAATTAGTTTTTACCTTTCTCTCCCGATGGCTGCTTCAGGTACAGGCACCTCTGTGCGATTTTGCGTAGACATAAGCCCAGACTGAATTTCAACTGAAGTAATTGCTTCTAATTTTCAATATTGTATGCCTTTTCAGTAGATAAATCCAGAACCCAATTTCAATGATAGATAAAAACATTAACTCATCCATTATTATATTTATACATTATTATTTTATGGGAGACCTTCCACTGTCTATTCTGTAAATGTTGAATTATTTTATGCTATATAGATATCAATTTTACATGAACAATCAACCTAATTTCATCTTTCAGATATTCTCTTTCAAAAGACAAATTAAAGACAGATAATACAGCCAAGTCCTTCAGGAAAAGTTTATATACTCAGTACTTTTGAAACATGGATAATTTAAGATGGTATATATTTTAGAAGATTGTGTATATATATATAGTATTTATAAATACCATATTAGAATTACATTCATGAAACATGAAAAAATTGAGTACCTATAAGCAGATGAGAGATGATTTTATCATTTAAAGTACATCACTTCTATTGCACCTAAGAAATTCCATTTGGTAGCAGAGCCAATCTACATGTTCAATCCATATGCCCAACTTTAAGCAGTATCCATAGATTAGAAATTCAACTAGGGCATGTTTCTCTTTCATTAATGCTTTCTGTTGTATTTCTTTCCTACCTAGATATAGCATTCGTTGCTGAATCTTTTTCGTCTACTTGTCACCTGCTGCCTTATGTACCACATAAACACCTATGCGTCTAATGGCTTTTGACAGTAGCAATTCGGAAAATTAAACAAAGTCAGAGAAGGTAATAGAGGATTATAATTTTAATTTTTGTTCTCATATATGATTGTGTATTTTTGAGACTGAGAGGAAAAAGTCTTAATACAAAACTCCTTAAGTTAGGATGTACTGGTTACTCATTTTAGTAAAATGCCAAAATTAACAAAACTATTCTTTATTTTGTAGTTGAACTAGGTATATGAAATAACTGTCATTCTAAATAGTAGTGTTCTGCAACTTTTTTTTTTAAGACTATTTGTCTTTTAAATGGTAGAAAACCATTTCCACAATATCATAGTACCATAACACTTCTGTTTCTCAGAATATTTCATAACATGAAGAGTGATTGTCTCATCACATAAAAATTAATAATTACAGTAAAACTAAAATAACAGAAGAAAGTAAAAAATAGAGAGGAGTAGCAATGTGGCAAACAAATAGCAATAATCTGGGAATGAATGTGCATATTTGTTCTACTGTTTCATCTGATACTTGTTAAAGCTTATCATAACTGTAAGATAGTTGTTAGTGTGCAGTGAACAGATTGCATTACGCCTAATACAAAAATTTTCTTCTAATATTGCTTTGATATTGCAAACTCTATTGCATTTCATAGAACCATGGTAAGATAAAGTACTTGCACAGATTATCACAAAATCATCTTCATACACAACCATATTTTGGAAAACTGTATAGTTAACAAGAAAAATGCACTTTCTACAAAAGCTCATGATTCTCACAAGAAAATTTTATATATTTAAGAAAGACCTTTCTTTCACTACAGAACTACAGAACTTATAAATGCAATACTTCATCTCAGGTAAATTTGTACAAGATGGAGTATTTTGGTTACATTTGTTATCACTTGTTGGGTTTTTTTGTTGGTTTTTATTTTGAATAGCAGTTCAGTATAAGTGTGCCTGGCACCTGCATATGCTACCTAGTAATTCCTGACGTCCTATTCTTAACTTCTTCACCAAGCTAAATCTCCTATAACTTTGTGTAATAAACCACCTTCAAGACTTCCCTCTGTCTTCATTTTTAGTTTGATTTTTGAGAGCGATCACAGATTTTTATCATTAACCTTCCAACATGAACACTCACCACCATTTTTAAGATTAGGGTGCTTTAAATAACATCCTATGTTCTGCTAAGGGAGAGGAAATTAGTTGCTCTCATTACAAACACTCTAGATCCTGAGTAATTTTAGGATTTGTAGCTACCTAGGTGATAAATTCCTTAAGAGCTTAATACAAGGCACCAGAAAGAGCTCACAACCTCTTCTATCAGTGCTACTTAATTCTGTGTATGCTTAAATCCCTAGTTATCTATATTTCAGCTGACTACATGTACATGATCAAATTTATATTTACTGCTTGATTTTTATATCTGTACTTTTAAAATATCTTTTGTATTTATCTTCACGTGTTTATCTACAGGGACTGTCAGTTCTCAGAACATGGTAATGATGCAAAGAAGACATCCAGTGTTCTGTACACTCTTTTCTATTCAGGTGTCTGTTATTTTATGAAACAATCAAGTACATATCAGAGTACAAACCCATTCTGAACCATTCTCCTCTCTCTCTGATCCAATTCCTATGATTTACAGAGGGGAACAACTTTGAGTAAGATTATGAGAACAGTACCTTAAAATAGAGTGCAGTAATGGAGCAGCTTAGGAGATAAGTCTTTAAATCCTTTTCCCAAAAGTAAGAAGATTTTAATTTGGATCTTGCAGGTGCATTTTGTGAAAAATGACTGACACAGTCAAGTACCTTTTTCAGAGGGAGCTCATGACTGACAGTAAGAAATTCCTCTTACCCTACCCTTACGCAATACCCGGCTCAGCCTGCTGATTTGTGTGAATCCTATTCCTAATGGTTAACTCTCATAATGCAATGTGAACTAAGATGGAAATCTGAACTGAGTCTTCACATTCCGGTTGTGTCTTTACACACTCAGCAGGAAGAAATGGGAACTTTCAGAGGGCAATGCTAATCTTTAAGTAGACAAAATTACGGAAATGCTTCCCTATCTTGGTTGTGCCTTTAAAACGCATAGGAAGAACCTAAGATTTTGTGGTTCTCATCTAAGTACCAGAGACCAAGCACTTCTCAGGATTATATTTGCAAATACTTCTGGTAGCCACATGTCCATATCTTAAAATATGAACACAATGCAGAGTGACTGGGTGAGGCTCTGGAGTTTCAGATCTCCTGACCTGGAAGGCATCTTGTGGTATACTTGTAGATCTAAGATATAATTTTCACTGTATATTGATTTTTTTCAGTTTGATTCATTTTCATACCTGTCCCTGAGTATCTGTGAAGCTCTGAAGAATTAACTGAAGTATCTGAAGAAGCAGTGAAGCTGGCATCATATCCTACTACCAAGAGATTTCAAAGTGTGTATGTTGCCTAATTTATGATGACAGAGAGAGGATCAGAACACACAACTGCTTTTAGGTAGTGTTGAAAATCTTATAGTGAAGATAGCCAAATAGGATGCAATACTTTTCATACTGCCCTTATAGAGCAACCTTTGCAGTGAACTATTACTAAATATCCACCCAATTTTTTTTCCTAAAACAACTAGTGACTTGACCTGAAAATCAAGAGTGAATAAATGTCCATACAAATAGGGAATTGATTAATATTTATTTATTTAAGGGGGTTCAACATGTACAAATTAACTGGGAAGCTAAGTCAATTGACCATGTACAGTTACCAAATGAATCAAGAAATTTCTTAAGGGTGAAATGGATACCCTGGTATAGTCCTAGATTTGAGCTCTACCTGGATTATTACAAGTAATTTTTATCAGTGTGTATGAAATCAGGTACATCAAATTCGCAGCCTTACAGTCCATGCAAACAAGAAGCTTAGAAAACTTTCTTCCTCTAAGCCTGGTTTTCAACACCTGCAGGCCTGTTCTTGGATGTAGCAAACTAAGATTCGTAGCTCTAGAATTCTTCAGGGTAAAGGGATTTAACATCTGTTAAATTCTGACTTTGGGTGGCTGAGTTTTTTTTATTTATATTTAGGAGAAAATTTTAATTGAAGTATTAAAAATCTTGAGGCCTTTAGACTATCTTCCAGTGGGAAATGTCTTCCGCATTGTTATCCCAGATGGTAGCATGCTGTCCATGTTCAAATATTTTTCTTTTGGGATCTGAGCAATACTAGACTAATATGTATAATTAAATACATGAACACATGTGCTTAGTGCCTGCACAACCAGCTGTTATCAACAATTATACCGGAAAGAATGATAAAGTTTATGTAAAATTGTTATAGGCAAAAGGCTGTTGACAGAGCCAACTCCAGTCTTTCCAGTGATTTAGGCAGTGGTGACAGAAGACATGGTGGATGAGGAAGGCTGGAAGGAATTTTCTGGGTCTGAAATCATGATGGTGGGATGGAGAGAAAAACTAAGATGCTAAAGGAGAAGGTTTTTACTGTGAGAGAATAATTCATTTTCCACTACAATGAGAGGAGGTAATTAGGGTGGGAGAAGCTTCCGGGCAATTTGAGTGAAGAGAAGTATTTTGCACCTTTTCTGTTCTTTTGCCCAACTCTGGTTACCAGTCCTTTTGTGTAACCCATGTGTGCATAGACTATTTTAAAAAAATGCAAACATGCTGACAAAAGTATTACAAATTACTCTCATAGTATAAAATATTGCATAGATAAAGGTCACAGTCTGCTTCAGGCTAAATGCTGAATGACAAGAGGTGGCTGGAAGATTCATCAGGAAAATATAAATGTGGTTGAACAACTTTTATTGGGAATAGTCTACTTTAAATCCAAAATGTGCCTATTCAGGAACCTGGAATCATATTACACCAAGTGATCTGTATTGCAGTATTAATAGAAAAGGAAAGAAAGAGGCTTCCAAGCATCTAAGCCCTCAAGTATGCAGTATATTAAGGACCAGTTAAATATTAACACCTCTAATTGTACACACAAGAATGTATGGAATAGTGCAATTTTGGAAACCCTGCAGTAATGTGCTAGTTTTGACTACAACTTCTAAGGAAGACAACAGCTGCTTCACCAGCTGTAGCTTTCCTATCTTTTTCTAAATAGCAAAGGCTGTGTAGTCATGCAGTGCGAAAGCCGGGAAAATATCAAAGGCTGTGTACATCTTTATATAGTGAGTAATTACTAGAATTGTGTCAAATTCACATAAACAAAAATCCAAATAAAATCATCAGACAGTCAGGAGAACTTTAATTCTGCAAAATTCTCTTACAAAAGATGAATTTCTCTTACCAATAGTGTCAGTGAGGGAAAATATGACTAAGAGATAAACTTTTTTTTTTCCTTTTGTAGCAAAACAATACCATTGTTACTGTTTGTCACAAGCTGTTGAGGTTAAAATAGCAAAGCATTCTATATTATGTTCTTTCTTTCTGACTCAGAAGATGACAAAGTACTAGGACTTTCAAAAGGTAAAAGGTAAAACTCTAGAATACCTTATACTTTGGAAATCTTACAAGGAAAAAGGAAATACGGTATTAATACTACTCAAGCAGGTTACAGAACTGTGGCTTGAAAACAGTCTTTCTTTCACTGTCTAGGCAAGAAGGGTATTTATTATATAACAAGGGGGCATGAACTAAAGCAGAGTTTCATGCTTTTGGGAAAAGGTTCTATGTTTTTACAGTACAGTGTCATACTCCAGAACAGGAAAAACATCTGGGTTTGAAAATGCAAGTGAAGATTTTCTCTGACTCTTAGCATTTGTCCACTGACTAACTCCAAGAAGGACTGTGTTATCAGGAAGCAGTGTTCAGATTACTAGCTGCTTTAGGATCAATTTTGAAACTTGGTGCTCTGTCTGTCACTGTAGATATTCTTAACACCTAATTTAGGGTTTGGGATTTCATTTGGTATGCTTAAAGAATATGTTTCACAGCCCATGTCCTTTAGTTCCCTGAGTTCTTTGCCCTTAAAGACAGAAAAACAATTAAGCAACAAAATCTTCTTGGTACTATAAGTTCCTTGAAACATAGTAATAATTTATGTATCATGAAAAAAAAAACCTACCTAAAAGGCAAGTGAAAAGGTGAAGCCAATAAAAAAAGCGTGTGGGAAGACAAAAGCTAAGTTAGAAAAAGAAAGCTGAATGTTCTGCTTCTGGCATGTACCACTGCAGAAATTAAAGTTACTATGATATAACTAGCAAAACTAACTGTACTACGTTAGTGTCCTGGTATAAAAGAATATCTTACTCTTCTTTATCCATCTTTAAAAAGCGAAAGGAGAACCCTGGGAACTATCAACCTGTCAGACTCACCTCTGTGGGAAGACCATGGAACAGATCCTCCTAGAAGCTCTACTAAGGCACATGGAGGACAGGGAGGTGATTTGGAGCACCTGGTACGTCTTGGCCAAGGGCAAGTCCTACCTGACTTACCTATTGGCCTTCTGTGATGGAATGACTTCATCATTGTGAAGGGCTACAGATGTCATTTATATGTCTGTAAAGTATATTTACTTTTGTAAAATCTTTGATACAGTCCCCCCCCAAATCCTTCTCTCTAAATTGGAGAGAGATGGATTAGATAGGAGGACTGTTAGATGGATGAGGAGGTGGTTGGACAGTTTCATCCAGAAGGCAGTGATCAATGGCTCAGGGTCCCCATGGAGCTCAGTGATGAGTGGTGTCCCTCAGGAAGTCTGTGGTGGGACCAGTGTTATCTAATATCTTCATTAATGACATAGACAGAGGGACTGAATATATCCTCAGTAAATTTGCAAATGACACCAAGCTGAGTGGTGAGGTTGATGCATCTGAAGGACAGGATGCCATCCAGAGGGACCTAGACAAGCTCGAGAAGTGAACCTCTGGGAATCTCGTGGGGTTTAACAAGAACAAGTGCAAGGTGCTGCACCTGGGTTGAGACAACCCCTGGTATCAACACAGGCTGAGGGATGAACAGATTGAGAGCAGCCCTGCTAGGAAGGACTTCGGGGTGCTGATGGGTGAGAGGCTGGACATGACCTAGCAATGTGCACTTGCAGCCCAGAAAGCCAACTGTATTCTGAGCTTCACCAAGTGTGTCCAGTAGGGTGAGGGAGGTGATTCTGTCCCTCCACTCCACTTTAAAGATCTCTTCCAATCTAAACCGTCTATGATTCTACGTCAATTTGAAAGGTTGTCAGTACATTGTTGGTTAGGCTGTGCTCTGACATTATACATCTAACATATATAGTCCTCCAAAATAATTAAGGTGACCCTAGGAAAATGATAGAGGTAGTACTTTGGGATACCAAAGGGCCACAGATTAAAGTGTCGTCACAGAATTTTTGACCAGAGATCTAAGGCCACAAATTCAATGTAAATAATTTTCTTTAACATAAATAATTGAGATTCTTTCTTATACCTATGTATGAATGTAGCCTTGCTTTGAAGTTATACAAAGGATGAGAGATAAACTAAAAATACATACTTACAAAAACTTACATACTAAAAATAACTATGATGACCAGGAAACACCATTGACCTAATATTTTCAGTATAAAAGAGTTATCAGGGAATGAGAACAATGTATGGAAATAATACAGTTATGATTTTTAGTGGAGTTTTTTCCTTCCTTCCTTCTTTCAAATTTATGGAAATCTTAATATATTATAATTCTGAGTCTTTAATTACAAAAAATTTTACAAGAATTCCTAGTCATACTATTAATTAGGTCTTCCTAGACAATGCAATACTGCTGTTTAGGGAGGGAAAAATCTTATATATTTGCTGGAAAATAAATTACAAATTTACAAAGGCAGTGTAAAGCTAAAGTACACAGCTACTCTGTGTACAAGAAAGAGATAATTTAGCATTTTGTTGTTTTCTGTTATTATATCAACAGTAACTTAGAGATTTTAAGGCCTCAGATTAAAGTACTTATGAAAGTAATACATCTAAAAGAGTTTAGGGGAAAAAATGTAGCAGACAGTTGTATATGTAAAATTGGATTATTACCAAAAGTACTGCTAAATTTGCAATCTTGAATACATATAGAGAGGAGAGAAATACTGAATAAGTGGAATTTAGTTTCATTAACTTTCACTATTTGAATGTTTTTGTGTTTTTTTTTAAAAACCCAACTTTTGCAAAATCAGCACACACAACCTAAACTAAATCGCAGTACTGAATATCTTTACAACGTTCTTTTTATTAAGCTTGAAATAAAACTTGTTGCCACTAGAGATCATCATTGCTCTTTGCAGAAGTCGCTAGCATTAAGTGTTTATTTTAGTACATATCAGCAGGTGCAGTCCCATTCTTCACAGAGAGCATGTCATAATATCAAAACAGAAACACAAGCAGGAATTACTTTCAGCTCCAGAAATTTAATGGCACAATAACGGCAAATGGAGTCCTAGATGCTTCTGTCCCAACACCAACATATCGCTGATGACTTGAAAGTTGGACTGAGTAAATGTCAGACTTAGTTCTTGTTAAATATTAACTATTTCCCTTCAGTCATGTAATTTTTAAAGTAATTTAGTCCTTTCACAAAACTCCTTCATCGCTGCTTATAACTGTAATGAAACAAAATTTGAGAACATTTCTCAAGTTTTGTATAAAATAGTTTTATGAAAGTATCTTTTTCTTGTTATAGCCTCTTTATTATAAAGTCTGTATCTGTACCAATATTTTTTTTGCTTTAGTGAAGTATGAGTTGTGGTAGATTTTTGTTCTGAATATCTATGGAATTTCAGTCTTGAATCTTCATACAAATGGTGAAGCTAATGCAAAACTTCACAAGGAAATTTAATTAGTCTCTGTATTTTGAATACAGTGCTTTACATTGCAGTAACATCAAGAGCATAGTAAAAATAGATCAGGTGGGAATAAAATGGAAAATTACCTCTTTTTTCCTCAAATTCTGTTCAAGCAGAAAAAAAAAAAGTCATAGAAACAGTGTCTGCAAAGGAGGTACTGAAATTAAATCCTCAATGCACAAATCAATATTTTTTTTGTGACAGGTAAAACCAGGACTGAATGACATTGATATTTCTATATATTGGTACTCAAAGATCCTGGAATGCGATGCTGGATCAAACTTGTTTTCTTCTGTACTGTGGTTAGTTAAAGTGTAGCCATCAGCAAGCAAGCATCTTCAGGTAAATATCCTCACCATTACATAGAAATTGGACAATGTGAAATATGAAAAACTGTGTCTTCTTCTTCCTTAAAAAAAATTAATAATTAAAAAATAATACTCCCTCTTTCTAAGAGGTAATACTATTTTGCGTAATAAATAATAATTCCTCCACTAAAACAGAGGACTGATGATAAATCTCAGGAAATATTATCTGCAAAATAAATTTTTAAAAAAGGGAAATTACAAATGATAACTGATCAAAGGGGTAACTATGCATGTCAACCAAACAGCTAGATCCTATAGTATATTAAAATAATCCCAAGTGTACTATTGGCAACACTAACTATACTGACTTCTGAAGTATGAAGGATTTTTAATTTAGGACTCCCTACGGTGATATGTTGTTCATTTTAATGATTGTTGATTGCTTCAGTGATGTATTTTGAAATATGTCTCTAATCTTTTGTGATTTTTTGTCCTCTTGGGATGCATTTCCAATCGTTTTAACATGACATATGTACCATTTAATTGTATCATGTTTTAGTTTTGAGATTTTAATGTATCCAAGCTTTTCCTAAGTGTTTTTAAAATTATTTACATCAGTTTTCAAAATAAAAATTAGAATATAAAATAAGCAGAAAATAAACTCATCAATTCATAGGGTTGTGTAAAAGCTCACTGTACCATGCTTTGGTCTGTTCTAAACTGAGTGACCTAATTTAGTTTGTGTAATACTTGAGTAGAACAAAAGGCCCTTAATAGTGTTTTGTGTTTCATGTCCATGATTGTCCATGATAAAACACTTAGGTTCAAGCCACAAACCCACACTTTCTTCTTGGTTTTCCCTCGCTAGTTGCTAATATTTCAGTGAATTTCAGGATCTTTTTTCAGGCAAGGCTTTTGATTCTTCTTTGGGAAGTGTTAAAAACTTATCAGCTACCTAACTTACAGGTAAAATGACAGCATTCTTTCACAGATCCTTTCAATAAATAATTTATTTGTTCCTCTAGGGAAAAAAGTTGAAATAATTATTTCTTGCTTCCTAGGCTCTTTCTGTCTCTTCTTCCCTCTGTATCTCAAAGAAGAGATATGGCTTCTGTACTGATTTACTGAGCTAGCAAAAGCTTTTAAACATTTTACTTTACTTTGAACTAATTTTGAAGTGTATACAAGTCTTTCCTAATGTTAATACAACAGAAGTTTTAGACCTCAAATATCACTGCCTGTTTCTCATACAGACATGCATTAAGTCAAATTGCTGTGTTAGTCAAGGGACTGTGCAAATCCTGAAGATCTTCTGTAAAACTAAATTTCCCTTCACCTGTCTCCCTCCATTTGAGACAGAGGATTTCCTGGTGTGTAGGGAGAATCCAGTTTGAAAGTTAGCGTGTTTCCAGATTATACAGCTTCTCCATAAAGGAACAGAAACTTGAAACACTTTCATGACCCTTAGAGAAAATGAGAAGAACAAATATATGAGAAACAAATACATGAGTAGTGTAAAAAAAAAAAAAAAAGGCAGATTTTGTTGTCCTACCTTGTCATTTATTAGCATGTTCCAGGGTTAAAAATAAATATACACAGAATGATCCAGTGAACAAAGACATAAAAGACAATGAAAAGGAGACTCAGAGATTCAAAAGAAATTAGTCTGTTAATATAAAGCTAATGTTTGTATTTTCGTGCCTTCAGTGTGGTTTTAAAAAAAACAATTGTAACTGGATTCCAAAATGACAATTGCCATAGAGTAGTAGATGTTTTTGACAGTCTTTGATCCTTTCTTTCGTCTCTTCTTGTCTTCCTGAGTCTCTTACCTACAATTAAGACTCAACAGCAAGGTCTAGTAGAATATGAATCCTCTTCACACTAACAAGTAGTAGTTTAATTTCTTACAGATCACTCCAAAAATTGACTAAAATCTGCATAATATATTTCATGGTAATAACACTATTCATAATAGATTAATAAAGCCCTCATGCTTGCTTTATAACTTTGTCTTTGCGTTGCCCATAAAAAACAGTTAAAACCTACTTCTTTTTTTAAATTAACATTGCTTCACTTCTGATGTAACTGAAAACAAATATATAGTGGAATGCTTTTTTTCCGGCATATAAACCTACCATATATCTCCCAAATTGTTGAGACACCTATTTTGGGGGACAATAAGTAGGAAGGAAATAAAGTACAGTATATCATTTGATATGAATTTCGGTGCAAGTGATTATAATTTTAACAGATGCTACATTGTTTGATGAAACATTTCAGATTCTGAATGAAGAGTCCTTGAAGACCAGGAATGAAAATAATGTCTTACATGTGCAAAATAAATCTGACTTCTCAAGTACAATAGTCATTTACTGCTATCCAGAGTGCTGTGCAATGCAGTCATCACAGAGTTCATCAACAGACAATAGATGATGATAATTCTTCTTCCTTGTGAAAGAATTATCTTCTCATATTTTATAGGTATTGGGCCAAATCCTTCAGTCCTTACTCCAAGATTGATTTCTCAGATCTTATTCATGGTAGCAATCCATTCCAATGAAATACTGTTAGCTCCTTCATTAAGATGGATAAAAATACCAGTTCTAAAGCAAAGGAGACATTTAAGGGAGTAGTAATGAATGAGCATTGTGGCTGATAAGGACCAAACCCTTTAATATATATTTAAACTATTCATTTCATACTGGAAAAAATAAAATTTAAGTAAATTATATTGGACCTGAACTTCACAGCATTTCTTGAAGAGTCTGTAAGAATTTATATTAACAAGCTGAAAAGAGAATGAGAGTCTGGACATTAATTCCTTCATATTTGCAAAATAATTATTGTCTGTGAAAATAATATTGGTTTTGCTGTTTCCATCAAAATGATAAGTTCAGACCCTTCTTGTACACATTATTTATTCTTATTTAACAGTTCATTTGACTTCAAAATGACAACATCAAAATATGTAGCATATATGTTTCTGAAAGTATACAGCAATTAGCCCTTGTAATTTCTATTAACATGTAATAAATATTGGAGAGAATAAATAGCAACTGGTATAATTTTTTGGGGAAAAAAAGAACACTGAAGGATAAATTTATGAAATGTAGCAATATTTTATTTTACAATTTACATTTAAATATCTAGAAATAATCTGAAAATACTGTCTTGCTCTATTAACTCTAAAGTAGCTTGTTTCTACTTTGAGTCAGCACACTATGCCATGTTTTTGCATATAAGATAAAGCACAAAACAAGAGTACAAGTACATGCTTATAAGAGTCTGCTATGTAAAATCTATTACTGCTGGTTTTGAGTTATTTTTTCTTATATTTTACTACTAAAAATTAAGAAAGATAAATTAAACTTATTTCTATATAGGAAAAAAATATTATTTGAAACAAAACTCACCAAATGAAAATATTGAAGTAGTAATAGACAAGATGCACATCTATGAGTAAATTTAACCAAGAAACTTGTGTTCTGGCTGTGTTTACAAATGAGTCCATCTTCAGCAAAATGCATATTAAAATCTGTAGTATAGGAAATATCTAGTGTTAAATTACAATGACTGGTAGAAGGCAAGAGGAAGGTCATTGTAGCTGATAAACGTAGTTATGCAAATGTGTTATTGTGAGAAGGCACTGAAGAGGGTTAAAAATTGTGCTAAGCAGAAGGTCAATCAGAAATTTCATGGGTCTTTCTGGCCTTGAAATCTATAAAAACGAGGAGGCAAGCAAGGAAGAAAATGAAAATGATAGCAGTTTTATTTGTCTACTTGATGAATAAAAAAATGTTGGTTTAGTAGGTAAAGATGTCACTAATGATTTTATTTTTATCAGAAAAAAAAGCCCATTTTTTAATTAAAATATTTGTAAATTCACAGCAGGTTTGAGTTTCTCTGTACCCATCAAGCACAGATATTTAATAGCCTCTCTGAGATTCTTCAGCTCTAGATTCCTGAGAAGCTCACTTATCCAACATCACAGTAACAATTTAAGCATCACACTTACACTTAAGGGATTTATTCTTTAGTTTGTGAATAAATTTTCTTTCAAAGAAAACAGAGACAAGAACAAGCCACAGCTGGGATCTACTGACTTTGTAGGGACCTTACTAGGGATTTTGTGTATTTGTAGCTGTTTTGCTCCTGTGCAGGAAATGGTCTGGTATGCTGATGGGAACTACAGAGAGTAAATTACAACCACAGCAGATAGCTATACTGGGGATTATTTAAGAACCACCAAAATTAGAGCTTCCTCTCCATTCATTTATGGCACACTCTTGTTCAGTTTCCCCACTGTTACACTATCTAGGTTTCATCTTCCCCTTACCACAGGGGGGTTCCTGCAGGTCTGGGAAAATCAAGCATAAAGTTGTGCCTCTTCACATTGTGCTGCTGCTGGCAGTTAGACATCTTGGGGACTATCAACCAACGTCCCTATGTCACCTTCTCCATGTATCTGTCTGATATCTGGGATCTCGACCTGCTTCTCTGACCTTTCCTGCAGAAGGGATTTTCACCTTATCCTTTCCACTCTACCTTCTGTTCCCTGAAGTCACACACTTCTTACTTTTGCTATTTTTTTTTTCCTCCTTTACTTGTCAGGAACTTCAATCTCCAGTTTTCTCAGTCTAAGTAGTTGATGTACAGAAACACAATGTCTGCTTACTGTCCCAACTGGTGGTTGTCTCATTCCTCTTTATTAAACGGAAGATTCAGGAAGTGTCACTTTTGCTTTGTCCAATTCATATTAAAGGAAATTACAGCTAGCTTTTACCAGTTTTAACTAGCATGTAGAAGACTTTCTCTTGGAAATCTAAAAGTTCAGATTTTGACACTCATCCTCCCCTTTCCTCACAACACATACACACAAAATTACCTTTTGCCTTTCAGTATTTACAGTCTATTATTGTCTTTTTCTGCGTAGGAAAGAGTTGACCCCAGGTTGTGTTTTTATTATATTGCAATAATATACTATGGTCGGTATCGGGAGCTTGTTTCTGTGGCTGGGACAAGACCCTATAGATGGAACTGGTGAAGAAGAGTCATTTTGATCTCAAACCTCTGTAGATGGTGGATCACCGTCTTTGAGTAAATGGCAATATACTGAAGTTTTCTCATTTTTACACCTTTTTAAACACTTCATTGCACTGTACAATTTCTTAGCAGAGGTTTCTTTCACAGTGCCAATAGACGTTCAGCAGAGTGAGGCGAATGTTGATATTCCTTCTGATACACATCCGTGCAGTGCCTGTTTTGAGATTTACAGCTCTGGGAAGCCTGGAACCTGGCAGAATTTCATCTGTACTGTGTGTTACAAATGAGAGAAGAAAACCTCAGCTCCAAATTTTCCATCCAATCTGATACAGGAAAAAACCAAGTAGCATGAAGGAGGTACAAAAGGGTATTTCACCAGCTTAGAGTGAGATGCAAGAAAACCCTGTCACTGAGAACCGCATTGAAGACAAGAGGCACTACAAACAATAGATGGAACACAGAACAGAACTGACATATGCAGTTAAAAGAAGAACCTCTTTTCACTTTGAGAGAGAGAACAAACGGACTAGGATATGTTCATCCTACACTGAAAAGTTTTTGAGTATGTCAAAAATGACAATGGTTTTGCCCAATTCCTCATTTTCCCTTACAGTATCTCTACGTGGCTTTCTCTGAAGTATAAACTAAATTATGCTGATACATAAAGATGGAGAAATGTCTCTGAAACTCTGTAACGAAGGCATATCGCTGTCATTTGCATTATGTAAAAAGACGCTATGCAGCAATACCTTATCTTGTCTATAGGTGGCAGCAGAAGACCAAGTCTCATGAGCGAGTACTCTGGAACAGTGTTTAAAGAAAGTTATTTGTACTCTAAAGATGAATATTCTTTTAATAATACATGAACATTATTTAACAGGAACTATAGAGTCAATGGAATGTGAACAATGACTCCCCCTCTCAAAAAAAAAGGCCACTGCAGCCAGAACTGGTCCTTTTCTTCAATGAAGTGAAAAGCTTGTTCAATTTGCTCAGCGTGGGAGTCTTTGTCATTTTTACAGGACGGCACAATAGATATTGATAAAAATAAAAGTCTTTTAACATAATAGCAATGCAAGACAATACCAACAAAATGTCTTGTCTGTCAGCAATGGCCATTAAAAATATATTAAAACGTACATTCAGCTCTTTTATTTTCTCAAAATAAAAAAGATTGGTAAGTCCTTACATGCAAAAAACCTTCTCATATGGAAAGAAAGAAAGAGAGGGAAGTCAAGAAGGAGGCCACCAGATCTAGGCATGGAAAACACAAACAAAGGAAAGGAAAAGGGTCCATGAGACAAAGAAAAAAAAAAAAAGCAAACATCTCAATGACTAGGTGACTAGATTAAGCCATAGAGAAACATAATAACTCTAAACAACGCTACCATAGGCTTCATATATGTGTGAGTAAAATATCATTTAAACTTCCTCACTGCCTACAACTCATATTATTTTACTCTACCTTAAATGTTTATTACTTTCTAGAATTAAGATATGTTGATCAATCACTAGGACTTATCAGTATTTCAAGTAAATTATGCATTTGTGCAGAAGTGTGAGCCTTTTAATTGCATATCAGTAAACAAGAAAAAAAAATCCTTCACTAAAACATTGCCTTCCTTCCACTTACTTACCCTAGTAAACTCTTTTATACATAAGTAAAGTATACATGGTGGATTGTCTAGGAAACAAAAATGGATAATATTCACTGTTTGGAGAATGGCAGGGAGAGAAGATGAAATGCTCTGGTACAATCCATGGCAAGATTTTCCAATGAAACTGCTAGTGAGGAAGGAACTGGTATTTTACAATGCTTTGCAAGGTTCAAAGTATATATATTTGTGCTGGTCTTGTTATTTTTCAGTAGTTACTATGAGGCTATCTTTTGAATTTGTGCTGAAAACTGTTGATAATTCAGGGATATTTTAGCTATTTATAGCTGACACAAGGTTGGGGCCTTTTCTGATCCTTATCCCACCCCACTAGCAAGGAGGATAGAGGTACAGAAGAAGCTGGGAGTGATAACAACTGGGACAGATTACCCCAACTGACCAAAGGGACATTCCATACCATATGGCATGATGCTCAGCATATAAAGCTGGGGAAAGAAGTAGAAAGGAGGGGAATGGATGTTTGGAGTGATGATGTCTGTCTTACCAAGTCACTGTTATGTGTGATGGAGCCCTGATTTCCTGGGGATGGCTGAACACCTGCCTGCCCATGGGAAGTGGTGAATGAATTCCTTGTCTTGTGTTGTTTTTGTGCACAGCTTTTGCTTTACCAATTAAACTGTCTTTATCTCAACTCATGGGTTTTCTGACTTTTTTATTGTTCCGATTCTCTCCCCCATCCCAGTGGTGGGAGAGTGAGTAAGAGACTCTGTGGGACTGAGTTGCCAGCTAGGGTTAAAACACAATAATATCAAAAAAACTTGCAACTACAGATTGTGCAAAATATAGGGATAGCACTTGCTAAACTCAGTTTGCTCAGCTATTTCTTCTCTTTCAAAAATTCATAAGTCCTGTAAATCCTCAGAGTCCACTGCCTAATTATACTGGGCATTTTGTATACCTTCTCATTAAAAACTAACCTCCTATTTTAATGACTTAGTTGAAATCCTTTGAAGATCAGACTGTTAGTGTCTGAATGCTGTATTCTGAATGATGCCCTCCTTCCTTTATTCCTTTCTGAGCTCTGGTAATTTCTCCTCTTTTTTTTTTTCTTCTTCTTTTTTTCCTTTCTTTAAACCAATTTTAGATGCCTTACTTGATTACAAGTGAAAAATACAGAGATGCTTCTTCTGAAGGCCGCTTCTGCAACCTGACAGAATGGGACGGTCTGAGTTAAGTGTTTAGGTTGCTTTTAGCTAATGCGAAAGAGTCTCTTATCTATTTAGCTGAGGCAGTTGTTGAACAGATGCACATCTGACACTGTGCAGTATTTACAGTACCATATCTTTAACAAATTGGGCTATGTTCATTCCTGCTATAATTCCAACTGACTTCATTCAAATTACACAAATGATTAATTTGTGCTCTGGATTTCAGATGGTAAACCCTCTCCCAGTTTCATATTTAGGGGGTTCATTTTATTTGTCATCAATTTCTGGCTGGGATCACTACGGTTTGAACAATCATTTTATTTCACCATTTATGTCTTTGGCTTACATCACACAGCCAAAAATCTCGGACAGTCTCAGTCATAATAAGGGGTGTAGAAATCAGGAAATAAATGTATTTTTTTCTTTAATGTGATTATTTCAAAATTTTACTTTTTCAGATCCTTTATGAGCACTTTTAATGCCCTTTTATGTATTTTCCACAAGGATTTTAGTCAGAACTGATACTCACTTCAATTATAAGCATTCTTCTTCTGTACTTTTGGGTTTTTTTTTCAATCATAGAATCATCAAGGTTAGAAGAGACCTTCAAGTTCATCTAGTCCAGTGTCAATGTCAAGAGAATGAAGTACATTCTTCATTCCACATGGAGACCTCTGGGGTCTCTCACAAACAAGGAACTAGAATTCTAACACTGAAATAAAGAATAAGATGCTGTTTCTGTTTGAGATGAAGATAAACTTATCATTCTTTTTCTGTTTTTTCTCATCATAAATCAACATATAGGCTTTACATGGAGTTTCTCTCACAAAACCGAATATATTGCCAATAGCATTTAAATAAGTGGGGAAATATAATTAATAAGCAAGTTATTTCCTTTTCAAAATATGTACACATAGTAATTTCTGAGTTACTTAGTAGATCTTACAGATTTTACTGTAAGCTTTCTCATTTATTCCAGTCAAAGTGGTATGTTATATATCCAAAGAAAAATATACATGAATCTTCTTTATTTCCACACTGTAAAGATGAAAATATAGCTTGCCAAGAAGAACTCGAAGCTTAAAATTCATTACAAATTATCCTGGAAATTATATTTTGTTTATTTTGACAGGTGCAGAGAAAATTCGTAAAATATTTCATCTTCATATTGAACATAATGGGAAATAGGGACATTATTTTGATACATGGTTTTACTAACAAGTTTCAAGATGAAATATTGCCTATCATAAAAAATACATCTATTCACAAGCAAAAAAATAATAATACAAAAATTGCTAGCTTTAATAAATGCTGGGACTTACTGATTAAGTAACATTTTATATTCAAGGGATTCTCTAGCATAAAGGCCTTTATTGAAAAGGTCTGTTGGGCTGAGAGAAAAGTTTTATTTATTTTATAGGGACTTGCCTTAAGTACAATTCCCTCATGCCTAGAATAAATCTGGAGTTAGAAAAGCATGAGTGGAGCTCTTATTGAAACAACTCTGCATCAAAACACAAATAACTTTCTATTAGCCATGTCACTAGGTTAAAGAATAGGTAGGCAGAATCCAAGCAATTATCAGGGAAACATTGGAACATTATTCAAAACAACCCTGACCTTAAAACTTGTTTAAAGATCTTCTCCTGATGGCTTATGGAAGAAGCCCAACTTAAAAGACAAAAGTGTACTCTTAAAGTGCATTGTTCGGCACTGTAGACCCTCAGTGGCACAGCTACTTGATGACAATTACTTTTGTGATGACTGTGACTGTGTAATTCAACCCCCAAATGTATTTTATTTTATCACTCTATTAGAGGAAATAAAAATATCCTCTCCTACTTAATGAAAACTAACATGCACTACAAAGAATGTTTTAGCAGTATATCCAACCAAATGTCCTTGCACTCCAGTTAGTGTGTGGATCAGACCACAAAAATTATGACAGAATAAATGTGTAAAGAATCTACTTTTCATTAGTGGAAATGATGAAGCCTCTCGGCAAGCTGAATACACTAACAGTGGGAGAGACTCTAATCTGAGGTATTCAGCATACAAAGCTTCTTAATTCAGCAGTAAATGTGTTTGTGAGGTTCTGAAGCCACCTATTCAAGGTGCAAGGACTCATCTTTCTCAAATGAAGAAGTTTGTAATAGAATAAAGGGGATCTTCAATCACAGTTTCTTCTGACTTCCTGCAGAAAGACAGAATGTAGATAATTTATGGCATTTAAATATTATTAATAAAGTTCATATTCTTTCTTACTTCTTCTGTAGTGAAATACAGTGAGAGAGTGTTACAAATGTTACACATGATATTCAGCTGTGAAAACACACAAACAAGGCAGAAATATTTGAATAGTGTTCAGCCTGGTATAGAGAAGGCTCTGTGTATAGCTTAGAGCACCTTCCAGTACTTAAAGGGAGCCTACAAGAAAGCCAGAGGAACTTTTTACAAGGGCATGTAGTGAAAGGGCAAAGGGTAATGGCTTTAAATTGAAAGATGGTAGGTTTAGATTAAGTATTAGGAAGAAATTTTTTACCATAAGAGTAGTGAGACACAGAAACAGGTTGATCAGAGAAGTTTTGGATGTCTCGTTCCTGGAAGCGTTCAAGGCCAGGTTGGATGGGCAACATGGCCTAGTGGAAGGTGTCCTTGCCCATGGCAGGGTGGTTGGAACGAGGTGATATTTAAGGTCCCTTCAGTCCAAAACATTCTAAGATTTTTATGATCATTCTTCTAGTACAATATCTGGTAGTGATACTTGGACAGAAGATTTAGAGGCACTACTTGCATTTTCTGACAGAGTGCAATTACTCTTTCTTCCAATCTTTTCTACTTTTTTCTTTGCTCTGGAGAGAAATGTTCTGATTTCCAGGCTCTAAAAGCAAAGGGAAGATTCAGTATTTGTCTTGGTGTCTCATTTTCCTTGAGTATGAGAAATTTTTCTTTTCCCTGGACTACTGTAAGACCCTAGCATTTCTGTCACTCACCTGATGGTTGTATTGACAATTCTGCACTTAAATTTGAAAGCAGAGTACCGTTATAGATGGCAACATTCATGTGAAAGGCATTAAACTGTCTTCATCTCAACAACAAGCACATGCTGTTTAGTTCTGAATGTTTCTCTCTAAATCTATAGTAAAAAATTTTAATTATAGGCTAGATTTACATATTAAATATCAGCACTTTAGATAAATAGTGACCCTTATGGTTCCCTCACAATGTAGAGATGGAAGAATATCACATCTGCTGTGAAAGTATAACCCATTAACCCACCAATCTATTCACTTCATTGTAGAAGCTTATCAGGTTGATTGAACATGATTACTCTTTTCTAAATTCGTTCTGACTACTCTCCTCTTTTCTTCATGTATTTGGATGCTTTCCAGGAGGATTTTCCCAATCACCTTCCCAGGGACAGTGGTGAGACTGACTGGCCTGTAGTCCTGAGCTTACTTTTCTCGATTGAAGACAACAGTAATGTTTTCTCTCTTCCAGTCTTCAGGAATCTCTCCTGTTTACCATGACTATTGAAAGATAATTGAGAGGGGCCTTTCAATGACAGTAGTCTGTTCCTTTGGGTGCAACCCATCAGGGTCCATGGCACTGTGTGTGTTCAGTTTGTTCCCACAGAGGCTACGTACCTTCTTGCAAACTTCTGGCTTGAGGGGCCTCAGGTAAATACAGATATTATTTTGTTTTGTTTTGGGATTTTTATTTGTTTTACCGGGGCTGTGTGTGGGTGATCCTTTCTGCACATCCCTAGAGCTTTGCAGTGCCTCTCTGTGCCGCCTACAATCTTTGGCATGCTGTTCTGTATGGTGTCACACTCATTCCTGTTGCTTACTTATTTCTGAAACATCCCAATCTCTAAGCATCCTTTCAAAAAACTTTAAAAGTAGAAATCTCTAGAGTTTTGTGTTAGTGTTGTCTCAAATACCATGTACAGATGTGAAAACTTCTGGCATCCTATTTCTGTTTATAGGTTATATGTTTTCCCTTGGCTACAGCTTTGCACAGGGACCTCATATAGCTAGCTAATGTGGCACTCTGCTGTGATTTTGAAATTCTCCTCAGTCTCAGTAAATTTCAGAATTGAATGTTGAATGTGACTGCATTCTCTACTCCTGCATTTATGACCTGTTAAACCACACTAAACATTCATATGATCCTCTTTGTCAAAAAATCCATGTCTTCTCTACACAGCTGGCCCATTGTTTTAATTGTTTAGTACTTATAAATTTTTAACGATGTGGAAATTTTTACCAGTAATCATTTATTTTTTGATCTTTAAGGATCAGGAAGAGAGGCTCCACATATACGACACTAAGAACAGATCTTTATGGTACTCCAGAAGGAACATCATTCTATAATGATGTGGCATTTACTTTTTTTCTTTGTGTGATTGCATGTAACGAGAAAATGAATTTGCATCATGCTTATTCTTTAACAGCTTGACAGGTGGAAGTCATATGACTTAATGTACTGAAACAAGAGTTACCTTTATTAACTAAAACTCTACTTTCATAAAAAAATTATCAAGTTTGAAAACAAATCCATTGTATGACAAGGGATCACTTCTTTATAGCAAGTTGCAGGAAAATATTAAAAAGTGCTTTTGTTCTTAACAATACATTTGTAATAATTGGATTTTTTTATTATTGCTGATTCCCATACTATATTCTATTTGGAAAGAAGTATGTTTCTTAGAATGGAGAAGATTAATTGTTTCTGGTATAATCATTGCTATAGGAAATAAAGGTTTTGTAGCAGAAATTTAACATTAGGTCTGCAATACTTAGAAAAGCAAAGTGGAATAGTTATTTTATTCTCTGATACATGAGAATGTATATCTAAACACACAAAAGAAGCTTTTACTGATGAAAATACAGATAGATATGCCATAAAATTAAATGGAGCCTGTACCTAACTTTGATGAAATTTGAATCTGACAGTTAGTTTTACAGAAAACAAATTCTTTACTGGGCTTTACTAAGAATTCAAATCTTAACAGATGTAAAGTTAATAAATGTTTTGACTTAGATTGGTCACCAGAGTTCCTGTAAGAGATCTAATCAACAACAAAAAAGCCCTTCCATCTTCTCAGACTTAGGTTATATAAGATACAAGAAGATTCTGGAGAGATCTTGCTTGGTTATTTGATTGCTCACTTTAAAAAAAAAGAAAAGAAAAAGATAAGGTTTACAAATTTTTCATACTGCTTTTACCTGTGAATGCAGTGACTCTATAATACACATCAAACCCTGAGAAACACAAATTATACATAAAAGGAGGGAATTTTTAAAATTTTCTCTTTACTTGAGACCAAAGTAGAAGCACTCAAATCTCAAGGAATTGTTTTCTCCCTTTACCTTAAAGATCACTAGGATCAGTGAGCCAGCATCTCTCTGTATCACCAGTTCTGCATTGACACAAACCAGTCAGGCTCCTGATCTCCCTGCTGCCAGAACTCACAACCCTGTACAGATTGGTGAGGGGACAGTGACAGCCTTGCAGATGTTACAACCATAGAGGTAGTGTTTGTACCGGAGGTGGACTGCCTCCTAATGGATTTCCCTTTCTATGCAGGCTTGGAATGATCTTAAAATACAGAATGCTAATAATTCTTACTCAGAAGTGGAGTTTAAAAAGAAAAAAACTCTGCATAAACAGTGAGATTCTAGTGATAAAGTGATATTTGCATCTCTGTCAATAAATAAATAAGACCACAGTCCCTTCCTATGGCCGAAGAAACTTGAAACTCTATCAAACATTTCTTCTATAGAAACCAGATGTTTTGTTGCTAATTGGTATGAGTCAGTCCCTCCCTCAAGGTATGGACATGCTGACTCCAAGGGATTTCTCATTAAATTTGGAAAAAAGTAATCATAATTTCTCTCCCTCATTTCAAGTCACTTTCTCATAAGGTGCATAGGAAATTTAAACTAAAATGTTCACATCTAGCCAGTAAATGACTCTGGAAGAAGAGTATGAGAGCATGATCTCTTAATTCTGTTACAGACCAAGTTAATCCTTGTACCACCAGTATATAAAAAATAATTGAACTACAGGTATCTGCTTTTAAGGGAGATCTTACACAAAATTTTCTATAATTTTTTCTAATGTTTATTTTCTCTGATTTGGCTGATTTTGATTAAATACACAGTAGATGGATTTTACCAACACATCTGAGGTGTGATTAAATTTCCAAAGCATACATAGTGAGAACTATCTGAAATGACACAGGACATCTGAGATGTTCTGCATGCAGCTGATATATATGACACAGGATCTATGAGAAACTTGTATTTCTGGTGAGCAATTGCAAGTCAGGTTGGATATGCTGAGTTATCTCACACACCACTGGATACCTCTGCTTAAGCAATTGATTGCAGTGCTGAACTTCAAGAAACATAAATCTCACCCCAGTTTACTTTTATGAGATCAGGATATCATTCCCAGTTTGTGGGAGTTTCTTATTGTTTATAATTACATTGGTAGAATATAATCTAAATATTGAGAGTTAGGTAGCAATTAAGAATAAACTGTGAAATAAAAAATCAAGAAGCAATACTAGAAACTGAGTGCAGACTTCAGTCAGTATTGCCAAATAAACTGACCAAAGGTAGATGCCAATTTGGAGCAACTGGTCTACAATCTTCACAAAACAGCCTAAAAAATATGTGTCAAAAGCCACTGAAAAAATGTCTGAGACTTTCCACTAGACTGTGAATATGACACGAGACCTGTGTGAACAGCATAGGACTACACAGGGTCCTTTCTGAAGATTTCAAATGGCAATTCATGCTGAAGTGTGAGCAATTGTATCAAGCCTTGTTTGTGTAGGAAAAAAAAAGTCTCTTGAAGAGGATATTTATCTCATCTACCTCGAACATATTTTATGAGAAGATGAACTGTTTTTAGGAGGACCCACAGCCAGACCTTTCTACGAGTACCTGGTTTTAAGTAATTGTTGATGCAGTGTAACTGGAGTACTGTGAACTAAGAAAATTACCTTGAGATGTGTGGTGCAGTTACTTCATAAAAAGAATAATTGGAAGTCATTTAGAAAACACTTCACTCTTTATACAAAAACAATGGGTGTTAGCTGAAGAGAAGATAAGGAACAACTTTAGTTTTAAAAAGATCTTTTATTCTGAAATTATTGAGCATTTTAATATTTTTTTGTTAAATGAGAAAAAGGAAGCTAATGAAAACTGTATTCCTAAGGTAAAAGAAGGGAGAAGTGCTTTAGAAGTTAAAATGGAAGAAGTAATATGGTTTTAATAAGATAGTAAAGAGAACATGGAAACTTTGAAATAATATAACATGTTCAAGACTAAAGGATGATGAAATTTTGAGAGGTTAATTGAGAAAAAATTATAGGAATCTGAGATAAAGATGAAAACAGTAGATCAGATTAAGTCCTAAAGATTGCCAACAAATATGCCTGGATAGTCAGTTTAAAATTAATTTGAAGCTGGCATTAGAAAGCCAGATAGCAATGCTGAAAATACTGGGTGAAGTTCATTAGTTTCTATGTTTATGCAGGATTTGTGATATTCTCAAAAATATACTGGTTAGTCATTTCCTTATAGTCATGAATTTTACAAAATTCTGTAAAAAAGAGTTAATCTTCTGGAGACTGAGGAAAAAAGCAAACCAACTTTATGATGACTGAAATATGGCATTGCTTAGGTATGTTTTTCACTTTCTTTTTTTGGAACACAAAATTTTATTTTAAATTTTAGATGCCCTTTAAGAAGAAATACAATAAGCCTTAAATGGTTAAAAACTCAAGAATTAAATGGATAAAAATGAATCCAAAGAAATTCTGCCAGGTGCTGCTTTGCAAAAATGCAAATCAAAATCACTCCTATTTAATTGGAGCAGAAACAATATTTTCCCTCTTTTGAATTCTCATACAATAAATGAATAATTAATAAATAATAATCTAGAATAAATAAAATAAAAAAATGATCAAATAACCAAATTACAAACTTACAATTTGTAACTGTGTGAAAGAAAATAATCTATTGCTGGATTAAAAATTTGTTTTACTACTCACAAGAAAAAAAAATAGTGTAGATATTGGGAACAAAATACTTAAGAAACTTTGAAACACTAGAACACAAAAGAGAGTTGAAAAT
Source organism: Corapipo altera (assembly GCF_003945725.1). NCBI lineage: Eukaryota > Metazoa > Chordata > Aves > Passeriformes > Pipridae > Corapipo > Corapipo altera. The sequence goes on along the minus strand of NW_020884872.1, from coordinate 52,681,283 downwards.
ACTCAGTTTGTCCCATAATTCCCAATTCTTTTAGAATGACTTTTGATTGTCAAAAGTACAACGGATAAGCTTATAGCTATCAATACACTGAGAGTAAGGCTTGACGTATGGTACAGAATAAAGGAATATTTTCCTTAGGAAAGCTTCTGAGTCACTATGAGACAAAAATAATGTGTGAACAAGATTCAGTTATGTAAACAACATCTAGCACCCCATTGCATCTGAGGAGAAGCTGATTCTGTGTCAATCTATGTTTTATTTAATCACACTTATTTAAAGTAGAATTCATTAGCTGGCAAATCTGATTAATTTCTATGTGTACACTTCACTTATAGTTTAGATCTCAGGAAAGATGGAGTTCCCTTAAATTTGTAAGATTTTGGTAAAATATTATAAAAATATACCTCAGTTCTAATAACTCATTCACAGGTCCTGATCTTTCAAAAGGCACACACACAGGTATCTACACACTTAATAGTTACATATATCCTTCACAACTGGTGAACATTTTTGTATGTTTCTGTACTCCTTTGGAGATCAATGAAAATGCTCTCCTGAGCATGAAAGTCCATGGCATGGGCTTTCACAAACGCTATGGGAAAGATGTTCATTGTGGGCTTTAACCCCTTTCTAACTCTATTGTGAACCACATCCTCTAACAAATTAGCAGACCTACAGATGTTTTATCAGCTGCACAAGAAGACAAGGTTGAGCTAAGAACAGAATGGTGTGCAGGTCTTATTCTTGTGTTACTAAAATAAAGAGGTTGACTATTTAAGAAATGAGGCTGGTTTATAGTGACTCTAAGGATAATTCTGCTGTGCATTCTCAATATGCATTAAGATAAAATCTGGTTCAACTGAAGAAATATGGAATTGAAAAACCACAAACTAATTGTCTACCCTTAAACACATCATAGAAGGAATAGAAAGAATGCTTTGTGCTGAATGCACACATGATTTGACTTGAGGAAATTAAGTGTCTTGTAACATGTAAAAGAGATAAGGTTAATTTATCACAAACCATTGTCATTAAAATATCTGAATCTGTCTTGACATTCACAGAAATATCCCTGTATTGACACATAACAATGAATGATGGACTTCAACTTGCATCTCCCTTTACTGTAAACAAAGCTACTGAAATCAGTAAGAATATTCCCACTGACTTTAGTAGGCTTTGTATACAGCTGAAGCATTTCTAATGAGATTCTGCATATTCAAAGGGCTTGCAAGAACTGTCTTTAGAAGAATGACTCCAAAAGAGAATTAATCCAATAGGCAATAATAAGGGAATGTTATCCCATAGAAAAATCTTTCTAACCATACGGATCTCATGGTTCCACACTGAATATGAAAAGCAGTCCGGGCTATTTAATAATTAATAGCTACCGTATAGTAAATGCAAAGGATCTAGATAGTCCTTTAAATTAGAGCAAGTGTCACACAAGGCACATGACTTATCCAGAGTCTCCTTTCCAATCTGGCAAAAGATTTCTCATATACTTTGTAAAAGGGACTTTTCCAAACATTGTGGTCTCTCTTTAATGCTTTTGAATTTGAATGAGTATTTCTGTTTTGGAGCCAAAATTATTTGTTTATAAAATGTATAAACAATTCAGAAGAAAATAATGAAATTCTTACGGACAGTTCTGGGGTGTGTGTCATAAATACTAAAATAAGAATCATGCCCTAACTTCTTCGAGACTCATTGTCGTGGTTTGAGAGCCCCAAAACCCAATTCCCAAGTCCAAGCCCCCCCCCCACATCTTAACCCACTGTGAGATGGGTTTTCCAGACGCTACACAAGACTCAGAGGGGTTTGGGGAGTTTGTTTCAGTTCTTACCCCAGTTCTCACTCTCTCTGTAGAGCTTAGTCCTGCTCTGTTTCTGGTTCTCTCTCCTTGCAGGAGTTCTCTCTGCATTGCTGTATGCTTGTCTTTGCTGCTTGTTCTCTTATCTCTCGGCTTTCTGCCACAGTCTCTCCGTTCGCTGCTGCTCTGCCGCCGCTTTTCAGTATCTCTTGCTGTCCACTCACAGCAAGGAAACTTCCCCTAGCTCTCAACTACAGAACCTGGCCCAGTTTAGCACTGTTCCAAGTTCTTGTAACCCCCAACCAGGGGTTGAGGGGGGAGCCTAGCCCCCAATGGGACTCCTGCCCGTTCTCTTCGTGGTTTTACAACATGGCTACTTCTCTCCAACAACAACTACAACATCCTTCTTTTCCGGTCTGGGTGATATGTTTATATTTTGCAGGAGCGCTCATTGAGTCCACTTTGAGTGACACCACCCCCTCGGGAGTTACCATTTTTTTAACTCCGGGGGGAAAACGTTTTTTCCCCCACCACACTCATTTTTCCCTACAGAGCAATACAGCTTCAACAGAAATGAAGTGGTCACCACGCCTGACATATCCTCCTCCATAACTCCTGCACTGTGTGTTAGGTAGGACACTCTCTTGTGCTGTTAGAAATATTTGCTTAAAATTCCACAGACCAAGTAGCAAATGAAGCTCCTATTTCTCACTTTATGAGAACTATACAACTTCCCAGTAGCCTAGACAAACTCATTTTACTTCTCCCTCTCTTTGTCTCCAACTATAAGCTCTTTCACCTCATTTTCTCACTGTCCTGTTCAGGATGGGGAGCAAGAGAACAGCTGGGTGGGTTTTTGACAGCCAGTCAAAACCAAACCACTACAGTGTACAAACTTATCTCCATCAAAAACGATGTTCGAAACTATTTTCCCAATACCTGCAGCTGACCAACAACAGAAATAATTTTTTAGAATACATATCAACCGGTCAACAACAAAAATCAAGCCAAAACAAGCCCTCACATACTTCCGGAGATTTATCATAGAATCATAGAATGGTTTGGGTTTGAAGGGACCTTAAAGTTCACCAACCACCCTGCCACAGGCAGGGACACCTTCCACTAGACCATAGCTGCTCAGAGTCCCATCCACTTGAACACTTCCAGGAATGAGGCATCCACAACTTGTCTGGGTAACCTGTTCCAGTGATTCACCACTCTCACAGTGAAGAATTTCTTCCTTATAACTAATCTAAACCTATTCTCTTTCCATTTGAAACCACTTCCCCTTGTCCCATCACTATAGGCCCTTGTAAAAATTCCCCCTCCGGCCTTTTTTAAGGCCCCATTTAGGTATTAGGAGGTTGCTGTAAGGTATCCCTAGAGCACTCTCTTCTGCAGGCTGAACAGGCACAACTGTCAGCCTGTGATTGTAAAAACCTGTTTTGCAATCACAAACCTGTGATTGCAAAGGTTTAACTAAGAAAAAAATATTTTTTGGAGACAGGTTGTTAACTGTTAATATGTCATTGATAAAAACACTGATCAATGAACTAATCCAGGATGTCATGAAAGTATTCTACTCTTATACCACTGATGTAATTTTCAAAGCACAACAAGGTTAAAACTCTGTGAAACAATTGGCATAGTAGAAAGACCAGATGGGATTAATGTCACTGAACTGTAGCCATCTGACTGTTAGCTGCTAGTGTAAAAGACTAGACTACTTTAATTCTAAACAAAAGAAGAAAGTTAGACTTTTCCAGAAGGTGGCTCAGTTCATCTTGAAATAAGTCTGTAATAGGAGGAAAGACCTGGCAGAGGGTCCTGTCTAATTTAATCTACATTTTTATACAGGAGAAATGGAAAACCATCCATTCTTCTGTACTAGTTCAAATTAATATTTTTTAATCTATATGTATTTTCATATCCAAGTTCTCTATGGTATACTTCGTTATAGACTTGTGTCATTCTTGTTTATATCAATATTTTTTCACTTTTTCATACATTCTGTCATTAGGTTTTGAATTGCTGTTTGATTTTTGATTCTTTAACAATATTTAAGATTTGGGGTTGGGGTTTTGTTTGTTTGTTTGTTGTGATACATCAGTTAAAATAATTTGATATTTATTTTGAGTTCAAATGCAGATTCAAAAAAACCTGAATTTAGTATTTACAATGTATCAGTCTACATGTGATCTACATGTCCAAGCTTCTTTATAGCCAGGAGACATAAGATACTTAGTACTGGATATGATTTGTTATGTTCAAATATATCAAGACTTCTGGGACAGACAGATATGACAAAGGACGTACTGGAAGAAAACACTTTTCTGAAGCTAAAGGTTCAGTGTGATACCCTGGGTATTCTGTTTTGGGTGGTATTCCATATGCATGTTTAGGCAAACTGATTGGACTTCCTGCTGACAAGCAGATACCTACTTAGTAAATCACTAAATTTAGGTGCTGAAATGTGATGCCTTAAAAAGTAAAAGTATTTTACTCCCGGATGTCACACTGCCCATTCTTCTCCAAAATATTTCAGAAGAAAGTGTAACAGCTGCATTTATATAGAGTAGTCTTACTCACAATTCCTTGGAATAATAACATTCTAAGCTTGTATCCGTTTACAGCTATAAAGTAAATAAAATATCATGGCTAAAATCCAGCCACATAAAAAATCATAATATTAAGGTGAGAAGAAAGAATCCACATATTTACCTTTAAACAATATACTTCTCCTTCTCCAAGACAGCAGGCTTTGTGAGAATTAAAAGGCAGAGAACGCTGCCTTTTGAGCTGTTGACATAATCCCATGCTGTATTTTCTCATGGCAAAAATGGTCCAGGTACTTACCTTGTTGAAAAACTAATGGTAAAATGTTAATCAGAGAATTGCAGTCATATTGGAAAAATGAAGGAAAGAGAAGAATGAGAAGAGAGTGACCCAAATCTATCTCATTTTTCTATTACTGATTTTGACAATTTAAGAGTCCTTATTCTTAATGAGTCTTACCCTATAAATGACACGCAGTTGCAGAGGAAGGGAGTGTAAGGAGCTTTTGGTATCAGAATTCAAAAATATTTTAGGCAAAGTAGATAAGATGTCTTAAGGAAAAAGCATGAAATTCAATAAGTACAAATGCAAGGTGCTCTTAAGACAAAAAATTACTACACAAATACAAGATAAGTGAAATTATTGCTACGTATTACTTCAGTAGAAAAAAAATCTGGAAGTCCCAGAAATGAAAAGGTAAATGAGGCAACACAGGACTCCATAAACAGATGATACCCAGGTCTGCTGGAGAATAAAAAAGCTACTCATCCACATTAACTTTCTGTGTATGTTCCTCACAAAATTTTGTGGGTAAATCTGCAGGTCCCTAAGGGCTTACAGTCTTTCCATCAGTACTTGCAGCATGAACTGGGAGAGGGAGAACCTTATGCTTCTAGCTATCTCCTCTGCTCTTGGGGAAGGCAATGGCATCTGGAAGAAAAGTTGATGCCCCTCCACAGACACTCTAAAATTTTTCACAGAAAGCTCAGACATGATCCACCACAAGTCAGACAAGATGTGCAAACAGCTTGTTGGTGTATTTGGACAACATTGTGTATTAGCAGTAACCAGAAATTCAGACTGCTCTCATGTACAGTCTCAGCTATAATGAAGATACAGTCAGTCAGATCGATTTTATGTTCCAGACAAGAGATTGTCTCTGCAGTTAATTTTGTGATTATGAGAGCGTTTTTACTTGTGTGAATACTGTTTCAAGAGTAACTTATTTCAGAAATTCTCAATAATGAGTCTGGTTATATTTCTGGAAACATAAAATAAATAAAAATAAAATACTGAGGTGAATAAATACGTATAAAATACTAACACTGCAGACTTAGATATAATTCTAAACCTATTGACTTCCTGATTTATAGCTTCCTGGGACTTCGTAATTTCTGAAAATTCAATCTATTGAAACTTTTCTCACATTTAATCTCAGTATAGCTGAACATCTGTCATCTTGGACGGTTATTTTACAACCAGTATTTGCTGTCTACACCTATGTATGTTTAGCTGGTAAATACCTGTTATGTTTCAACTTCAGTTTTCTGCTTTTTTGTATACAAGGACATTTTCATTATCAAAGAAATACAAAACAACACAGAGTCTTGTTATGTACATCAGACGTGTGTAATTTTCCATAACCATAAATAAGAGCTTGAATAACCTTGATCTTCTATTCTGTCATATTGTTTTTAAGCTGATGTAACACCATTGACATCAATGGACTTACCCCAGTATGAAATTGGTGTAATGGAGTGGAAAATCATTGCCGAAATCTCTAAGGGGATATTCAAAGTTCCCTTTACTGTAAGCTGTGTATTAGACTGGAAGATCCATAGTTTTTATTTCCATGTTTTGATGTGTATATCAAATGATGAAGAACTGTAAAACACTCTAAATTGGAAGCTATTCATAACCTTTCTTAATTAAGCATGAAATATTTAATTTTTAAATTGTCATTTTTACTGTATGTTTAAGTATCTACTCAATGTCACAATTAATTTTAACTTTGGAGAAAAATATGATGTGTAGTAATTTAATTTCATACTATACACTACCAAAGTCAACATAATTCGTGGAAATGTAAATTAAATGAGTTGGTTTTTCTTTTTCAACTAAATGATATATGGAGAAGGAGCTTTTACAAAGCTACTTAGCAGACAAGATCAAGATTTCATAAGCCTGAGTGTTCATCTAAATATTAGTTGTAGTTAACTTCTAAATTAGTAACTGTGTACAGGTCTTTGTATTTTTCAAGTAATTTTCCTGAGAGAAGCCAGATTAAACTGTCTTGATTTTCTTTCCCTAATTACAAGATCAACATGTGACTGTCAAGTGGAAAATAAGGATATTATGTGTCTGTTCAGTTTCATACTTGATTTCCTATGAATTTCTGTTACAAGATGATGAAAATACAAACCACAAACCACTTTTTTTTTTCAAGCAGAGTGACACACATGGCTTCATTTTTCTTTCACCTCTACAAAAAGTGAATCTAGCTTTCAAAGCAAAAATGATAATTGAGCAGAGTTGTATTAGTGAGAAATGTAGATAACAATGTGGGTTTTGACCACCTCATGAAATTTTATTGCGGTTAGGAAGAGCTTTGTCAAATCAGTTGTATATAATTTATTTTATTCTTCCATTACTTCACATTTTAAAGAGGCAAGATCCTGTTTTTTCAGCTATCAGTGAATAAAACATTTCCTGAATACTTTAACTTCCTTAAGAAGACCAATTCTTTTTCCTACCCTTCTTTTATTGTAAGCATTCTTTCTCACACAGAACGTATTGTTTAGAGTCTTGATCAGTTTAATATGCAAATTTTTCACGTTGTTTCTTATACACTGTGTTTTTGAACTATTGGTGAGAAAATTCTCTCTTAAGCAAAAGAAAGATGAAGTCAAAAGAAAGGAAGCTGTGCCAAACCAAAAATACTGTGTGATTTACTTTTGTAAAGTTTCATATAGGAACATGAATTTGAAAGTGTTTCACAGACGGTATTAGTGGTATTGTCAATATTTTTTCACTTCACATGGGGTATTTTGCATGTCCTAAACATGGTAGGTTTAATTCCCTGTCTCCTGTGCTTTGTCATATCATTTTCCCCTGGGAAATGTGCTATCACATCAGAATTATCTATTCATTTGTAGTCGCACTTTTATGTTTGCTTCATGGAGGGAAGTGAGTATGTAATGGGCAAGGCAGCAGGGACTGGTGTTAACAAGGTCCTAATTTGCTTTCTCAGCATCAGAAATTACTCCAAGGAGAAGTTTCTGTTGCAGCTCTGCAGAGAATTATGATAAATTATTTACTTTTTACCAACCATTCACACTGATGTTATCTCTGTTGATTTGGGTTTCAGATGGAGTTTATGAATGATATTCAAACTGGATCTTTTCTACACTTCCAGTTTTCTTCCAGAGCAACCTAAAGTCAGATTTCAATAGACATTGTGGTCCTCCGTATGAATTGCACTGATCTGGGATCATCCTATTCCTAATCACCTGTGCATCTGAAAACCTCAGTAATTTCAGCTGGCATTTTGGTAGCCTAGGGATTTAGGTCTGGGTCCTAATTAACTATTTCAATTTAGGTTTTGTGTCTGATTTTGATTAAGAATATCTGGAAGAGAAAGGTTTGTTTTCTCCAGATACGTTTTCATTTTATATTTACATTCTCTGAATTTAATTTATTTCGTCATTAATCTTTATTTAACGACCATTTTCTTTTGTCAATAGCTACAAAATAGCTTTATTAAATTAAAATGACATTTGTAGTAGTTTCTCGCTTCTTTTTGATCACTCCTGTGAGTATAAATATCAGTCATAAAAATTTATTTTTAATTCCTTAAATAGAGTCACATTCAGAACCCAGTTTTCAGGTCTGTGCTTATAAAATGAGAGAAACTATTGTCTCCTCAATAGAAACTATTGAAACTCCTCAAAAAAATAGGGAGGATGAAGATTTTGAAGTGATACTTGAATATGTGTGTCTAGTACTCAGAAAACTGGGGCTTATTTACTCTTCTAGCAAAATTCTTTCTTTATCTGTTGGTCTCAATTTGTTTTGATTAATATGACAAAACTATCCTGAACACTGCTCTATTACCTGGTTAACACAAACTAGTGTCGTTCTGAACTGTTCCAGCAGGAAAGAGCAGTGAACAAATTCCTCATTTCTCAATGAATTTTAGTTGACATGTGCTAGCCCAATCCTACATATCTTTGAGACTTACACAACCCCTTTTCATTCGGGTTGTGCTGAAGTGAAAATTTTTATCATTTAGTTTCTTCTCACTACCCACTAGTTGGCAGTCAACCTGCAGGTTTTCAGTCACTAACTTTTTTCATGTGAGTGTTGGCAAAGGTTAGTGTGGACAAAATCAGTTGTATTGGTGCAAATTTCTTAATTAAAACGTTCAGTCCAGTCTGCGACACAACAGAGTGCTCTCAAACAGCACTGGTAACAAAAGCGTGTGTGGAACTACCCCTAGCAAGGGACTGCTAATGTGCAACTGGGGATGCAGTGACTTTCCCACAATTCTACTCAATCTCGCACCAGTCAAAGCTCGTTTCGATATCAGTAAATTTTCTCCGTTAGTCTAATCTTAATTAGGACAATTCTAGAATTCCCCTCAGCTGTATTGCACTGTATGAGGACTAATTGATTTCAGCTGGACTATTTATAAACACAGACATCTACTTACGCAGCTGAGCAAGAGCTGGCATAACCGAGCTTTAACAGATGTCCAGTTTCAAGATTCAAGGCTTAGTTTTTGCTATGATTCTGATCATAGAGTTTCTTTTCATAGAATGTTTGAGACTGTATTTTACAGATTATTGATGTCAAGGTATAAGTAAAGTGTTTCTTAAAAAGAAGGAAATATTGCTAACTTTTGAAGTCATTAGCTGATTATAGATGAATACTTTTCTAAAGGAGTTGATTTGATCATGTATTTTTAGAGGACTCTGTGATATTAAAAAGTGTATCATGAGAAAAAACTAATAGCTGACAGAGGTCACAGTTACATAAAGAAGAACTGAAAAATGAAAGAGTATAAGAAAGAAAGAGCCACTTGCAATCATGGAGGAGACAGATACATCAGTGCAAAGTTGTCACAGTTCAGCTCAGGATCAAGCTGGCTGCAGGAATCATCATAAATATCTGACAGGTTGAGGTTAAAGAAACTATCTGAGCATTACAATGGCTTGATAATAGAACCAGGTTTGAGTGTACAGATTTGCTGAACACTTAAAACTCCTGGTTTTTCTTTCAATTAATTGACAGTTATTAACAGGGGGGTTTTTATTGTTTTTGTTTTATAATCTATCTTAGAGAAGATAAGGTTTTAAAAGGATTTAATTCATTATTTAATTTTATTAGTGGAATTTGGAAAGGGTGGCTGATTCTAAGGAGGATTTTGATTCAATATTGTGAGTTAATATCAAAATACATCATCCAACATTTAGCGATCAAAATTATCTTGGAAGATTTCAAGTTACTAAATTTTGCTCATAGAAATTCTTAATCTAGAAATCTATGAATGCTTTTGTAGTATGATGGTAATATCAAAATACAGTAAAAAATGAATAAAGCACTTGAAAATATTTCCTCTGCAAATGTAAGATAGTGTCATGTCAGCACAAGATACCAGCTAACGTACATTACAGCTTTGAAATTTGAAATTATCACAATAGGAGGAAATGCATCAACTTACATACTGATAGCAATTTTCTCATTGTTTCTGCTGATCTGTAAACTCAAAAAAATTGTTTAATGTTATAAATGTCTTTATTAAAATTACGAATTCAGCCTAATTTATTTTAACAAGAATTGTAATGTATTCTGCCCTTTGATCTCTTAGCTTGAAACGCTGCCTGTTGTTCCATTATTCCACCATCCATTTGCAGATAACAATACATCAGAACCTTTTTCTTGCTGCAGAAACAATGCCCTTTATTTGAGAAAGGACATTGTTTTGACAGATAAAGTAGGCATTTGATAAATTGGAACAGGTTCTGAATTATTTTGAGGGGAATGTGTGCTACATCTGTCTGCTGATTTTCCACTGAAACAGTGCTTAACTTTCTTGTCTGTTTGTGATTTATTGAGCTGCAGAAAAGGTTAGGAAAATTTCATGGCTCTCCTCTTATAATTTGTAAGTGAATCAAAAAGCATTTGTTACTGTTTATGATGCTCAAAAGACAGAATTACCGCAAAACATTTATACAAAACAAAGACTGTAGTGACAACAACAAAGGTAAACAAAATAATGATCTTCTAAATTATTAATTACACAAATACAACACTGAAAACAAATTCAGCTGTTGAAACGCAAGGAATGTTAATAAAGATTTGGGTGTCTATTCAGACACATTTTTAAAGGATATAATTATAGAGAGTCTTATTACATATATGTTTTCAAAATAGTTCTATAGTTTAATACTATTTATTAAAAACTTCTCATAAGCTAATGTAAAATCCTGACCACAAGGAAGTCAAATGACCTGTATTACTCAGCATTTGGATCTGAATTTAATGGCTGGAACAGAGACTATTTTTTGTTGCTTGAGACATCCTATGGAATCCTGTCTAACCTGCAAATGGAAAGGCCATTCCATATGGTTTTCTTCAGTAGCCTGTGGCATTTGAAATGGCATGCCCATATTTAGGCAACCAAATCAAGCTATAAGGATGAAATCCATCTTCAGGCTGTTGATCCTAAAATTTAGTAGTTTCAATGTAGGTGTTCATCTATGAGCCAAGATTTTAAGCTCTCATTATAGTTACTGGAGAGTTTATTAAAACTTCCAGTGTAATCTGGTGAAGCTGGAGGAACTCACTAATTTTATCATTTTATTTGTGTGAAAATAATTTTGATGCTTTCTATTTCTCTATTCTTTTTATTTCACTCAGATTATATCTTAGATGATACAAAACTATATTATAATGAATGTTAGGTATATACAAAAATATAAAACAACAGTAGATGAGATACCTCTGAAGGACACCCCCTTCATTCACTGAAACACAACTACTGTATATGGCCTTTGTTTTGACATTTAACCCTCAAAAGTTAAACTTGCTTGGTTGGTTTCTTTTCCTATAAACTTTCTGCTGTTGATCTAACTCCCATGCTGTATATTTTTAAAAATTCTTCATTAATAACTTACACAGGGAAAGCGCACATGAAATTGTGTTCACTGGTAGATATAAATTCAATAGTTATTATCCATCTGGGATTTGTTTTTGCTACCAGTTTATTTTCCCATTTGAGAATGATTGTGAAAAACTAACAAAGTGACATGATGCACCTCACAGGTTTAAGATATACAGTTACATTATAAATGCCTTATCCCATTGTAATTATAAATTATTTACTTATTGTTTGACATCAAAAACCAAGTGTATTCAGTTGCTCCCAATCACGGCAGCTGCTACAGAACAGATAAGATACATTGGCAAACCATGTTCCATAGAAACAGGAAAATATTTCTAAAGTTTCATGACATCTGGCTGTCCCCAAGCAACCAAAACTGCACACTCAATAATAAAAAGGTTCAATGCCATTAAATATTCTACAATTTAAGAAATGTTTCTTGTACAATTCTATGATTAAAAATTGTCCATTTTATTTTTGTGTCTCTGTGTGTGTGTGTGTGTGTGTCTGTGTGTGTGAGGGTAGTCAATGACACTTGCTTTATAATACATTGGAAAAAAAAAGGAAATAAAGAATTAGTGAGTCAGGGAATCATGATATTTTTACCAATGACAGAAATGTAGAAAGAAAACTCTTCAAATTACAGGAGAGGTAAAAGAAATAATAGAAATTAAGAGTAGCAAAGGACTTTGTTTACCATACCAAGTTTTGGTAGCAGGAGGACTACAGGGATGTATTCTGTGAGATCAGAAGCTGTACCCAGCTCAGAGTCAGTTTCAGTTGATTCTGAAATGATCCCACCACTGTACAAAACCTACCTGCTCAGCAATGCTGCTGGGTCCTCTATGCTAGCATGTTTATAAAAGGGTAAAAAATAGTATGCAGCACCTGTGAGTGAGAGAAGTGAGAAAATGTGAGAGAAGCAGCCCTACAGACTCCAAAGTGAGAGAAGAAGGAAGGGAGGAGGTGCTCCAGGCACTAGATCAGTTTCCCCTGCAGCCCATGAAAGACCATGTCAAAGCAAGTGTCCCCACTGCAACCTGTAGAGGACCCTACACCGAAGCAGGTGGACATGCCCTGAAGGAAGCTGCAGCCTGGGGAATAACAGAGTGGCTTGATGGGCACTCTGGCAATCTGAGAAATCTGGCAGCCAGCCAATTTAACCCACCACAGACTTTCAAATCAAAAGGAAAATTCTCTGTCTTGAAAAATCATCCAAAGAGGTTGTTAATGTTTTTCTGCAGGTGTGAGTACAATTATCAAGAGCAGCATTTACTGTGTATTCTGAAACACAGAAAGATAAATTAGAGGGGAAAAAACCCACAACAAACTGTATTGCATTCTAGGAATATATTCTAAAAAAATACAATAGATACAGTAGTATGTTGTGTATACATTTATTTAAAGTATACTATGGGTGGTTACAATTCATATTATATAGGTACAACAATAACATTTCCAGCTTGTCCAAACTACTTGTAATATCTGTGTCCTTAACTCTCTGTGAACAGGCATCGAGCAAGAGTGGTAGAAAAAAAATCCCAAGCAACTAAACAGCTACCCCAGACAATAAGAACAACAAAAAATACCACAAAAAAAGAAACCCTGCTTTACTTCCACTCTTCAGCTATCCCAATTCGCAGTCTCATACACCAATATAATGAACAAAGTATAACAATAAAATTCATTTTGAAAATATACATGCTGCTCCATTAGAGTTGTGCATGGCACAGGCTCCTTTTTCTGCTGTTTGCGAGTTGACCTAATGCCTGCTCAGACTGCCTGCTCGCATTACTCTGCACTGCCCTGCTCAAGGTATACTGAAATAGTGAAGGTCAAATCTTGTTTTTACTTTCAGTGACCTCTGTGCTTAATCTACAACCAAGTGGTATTGAGGTGACTTATTTATTGTTTAAAATCCTTATGCCTCCTATTCAGCAAACATCCTGAGAAGGCTGCTGAATGAATAATAAAAGACTTATGTTCAAAGACAGGGGGATATTCACAAGGAAGCAAGTGACTATAGAGCTGGTAATGTGATGTTATGGTTAGGGCTGGAATGGTATTTTCATTCAAAGTAGCATTTTTCAAATGCTTTTCATTTCACTACCTGTCAGGAGGATATTTCTCATGCTTGTTCTTCCCTCTCAACACAGTATTTTGGAAAGAGTGGTAAAATTCTATTGAGCTATATTTGAGAGTTTAATATTGAAAATGTATTTTCAATAGCTAGGGAATTATTCAGACTCATCTCTCATTCTCAGATAGCTCCATATTCAGAATACTGTAAGGACTAATTCTCCTAAACCAGTCAATTTTTAATTAAGTTGATATTAAGAGAAGTACATACAGTATTTCAGATTGAGTTTGTCAAGGGCTAAGAAAAATGTCTATGACTTATTTGCTGACTTTTATTTTTGAAAATACAAATTTTTATTAAAAAAAAAGATTTCACATGATTAAGAATGTCTTATCTGCTTGCATATCACTGTGCAGATTATATAGGAGAATGAACATCTAACATTTGGTATCAAATAGGGATGACAATTTTAAAATGGACCACATTTTAAACACTCGTCAACTACTAAAACTTTTTATTGCTCAAACCATGGTAGTGGGATGCGTCCTTCTGTTTTCAACTTCTCTATTAACAGTGTTAATACTTTTTCAATTTCAACATGTTTTATTGGCTTGGCTTTTGGTTTTTTTGGGGTTTTTTAAAATTTTTTATTTTTTATTTTTTTATTTTGCTTTCTAAATCAGTGAAGGGTTATATATGTGAACAGTGCAGACCTGTGAGGAACAGCAACTTTCTATCCCTATCAACTGTAAGTAGATTTTCTCCTAAATCAGACTTCGTGTCTTATAGAAAAAATTGCAGCATGTTGAGATTGGACATTTGAATCTGTCTCTAGCCACTAGCTGCCTATCCTACTTGTGGAAGATGCCACCTCTGGAACAGGAAGAGCCAAATTGTTACCCAGCATTTTCTTGAACTTAACAGCCAGTCACATTAAAGTAAGTTAATGCTGAATTCAAGTTTCTTTAACACATTAGTCATGATTAAGATCTAGGTTTTCGTTCATCTGCCCTTGCCATAGGGACAACAGCCTCTGATAACAGGCTGGGGCAGATGTGTGAGATGAAAAATGCATTAGTTTAATTCATAGCCAAATATGTGTCAACACTGTTAATGTAAACTGGCATAACTCCATTCAGGTCACCAGCAGAGAGTCCAAGTATGCAGATTGAAAAAAAACCAAAACCAAAACAAAACCAGAAAACAAAGACAAAAAAACCCAATAAACACCACCCCCCCCCCAAACCAACTAACCAACCAAAAACAAACTAAAGAAAAAACCCCACCAAAACCAAAAAACAGAAAAAAAACCAAACAAAAAAAACCCCAAACAAACAAACAAACAAATAAAAAGCTAGGAACACTTTGTATCATCCATAAGCTTAGAGCTCTTTAAAAACAGATCGCTCCACTAAAGTCAATAATGCTGAAAGAAAAAAAAAACCTTGAAAAAAGTTCGAGACCTATTTGATTTATAGAATCTTTTTTTTGTTATTATTTTCACCACTGTGTAAACTGTCATCTGATAAAATCTATTGTCTATTTGTCTATTACAAGAAAAAATATTTCTCTTGTTAACTGTTGCCATCAGACACTGTGGAAAACTCATGAGACATTAACAGCTCAAAAGAAAATAATTTTAAATCATCTCACTCTGAACTGATAGTGAAGTTATGATTGTGATTATAAATTACTGATAATGATTAGGTTTTCAGCACTTATCTCATAGTTATTTTAAACCCGATAATCATTTAGAAAAGAAAGATTTGGGTTCAGTCATATATCTCTGCAACATTATCTTGGCTTTCTTTTTCTAGACTTTATCTCTGTTCAAAACCAACTTTCATATGCACACAAAAATGAAAGGGCATGCTGCTTGGCAATAGAAAGCCTAAGGCTAAATTTCACCACAGGGATACTGAGAATACCCTAACTAAAAGTTTATTACTTAATGGTAGATGCATTTTTGGGGGAAATGTGATGAGAGTAAAGGGAAGACAACACTATAGTATAGTATATATATCATCATCATCATCATGACTGGGCTTTGTGAATGAAGATTAGGGAAAGGTCTCTACCCATGTTTGTCACAAGCGTGCCGGTGGCAAAAAAGGTCAATACGAGACAGGCATGTCCAATTGCAAAAGGCACAGCAGAAAGACTCCTTAGATGGTAAATTCTGCAAGGCACGGTTCTTTCTGAATTGTCTTTTCTCCTCAAGGGTGATCCTGCGTGCTTTCTCAAAAGCATCAGCAGCGTTATAGATGGTGTGTCTCCAGACCTCCCAATTGGAGACCAGAGTAGACCAGTTATGCTGATCAATATGGCCAAGGCTGAGATGTTGTTTCAGGGAGTCCTTGTATCTCCTCTTTGGGGCTCCTCTCATGTGGCAGCCGGTGGCAAGTTCACCATAAAGCAAGATCTTAGGGAGACGGTGGTCCTTCATCCTGGAGATGTGCCCTGCCCAGTGCAGCTGTGTTCTCAGCAACATGGCCTCAATACTTGTGATTGCTGCTTGATCTAGAACAGATGTGTTAGTCACATAATCTGACCAGTGGATGTTTAGGATTGTATGAAGGCAGTGTTGATGGAAACATTCTAGGGGTCGCAGGTAGTGGCGGTAGATGACCCATGATTCAGATCCATATAAGAGAGTAATCAGCACTATGGCTCTGTAAACACTGATCTTTGTACTTTTCTTCAGGTGTTTATTTCGCCAAACTCTTTTATGAAGCTTTCTGAAGGCACTGTATGCCTTTGCTAACCTGTTGTCTATCTCTCCGTCAATCTTACCATCCGAGGAGATGAGGCTACCTAGGTAATTAAACTGCTGGACTGATTTGAGCTCTGATTCGCCAATGGTGATATGGGGATGATGGAAGACTTCCTGAGGTGCCAGTTGATAGAGAACTTCTGTTTTCTTTAAACTGACTTCCAGCCCAAAGAGCTCAGCAGCGTTTGCAAAGCAGGATGTTAAACACTGCAGAGCTGCTTCTGTGTGAGCAACCATGGCGGTATCATCAGCATAGAGCACCCACCCTTTAATCCTAAGGTTCATCTGCCACGGCCGAGCAAGCTTGGATGGTGGAAGCGAGCTCCTCAGGATGTAGGTTTAATTAGAGTGACCTTCTCTTAAGTATATATATATATTATATATATATATATATAATAGAATATATAATAGTAAAGGGATACAAAGTAAACCCAGTCTTTCAAAGAAAAATATTCAGCCTTTATAATCTTGTTGAATTTGTTAGTTCTGAGAAAAGTATTGTCATTAAATAAATGTATATATATAGATATGCATACAGAGATTAGGAATTTATAGTGATGTCACAAAATTGATAAATCAAGACAGTTTGAAAATTTAAAATTTATTAAATTAATTCTTCAATAGCACCTTTTTTAATGGTAACTTCTTGTACTTTATTAATCATCAACATTAGTCACCCAAAACCTTTAGTTTTACTTCTTAAATTAGATCCCAGTATACAGTACTGTAAAGCACTGATATTATTTAAATTTATTTAGCACTTATGGCTGTGATCCTTGGTGTTTCATTGAGCTGATGGTGATCAGCCTTGAAGCTCTTTAAGGCAAGTTGCAGCTGAAATTACCTTACATTCTTCTCCAGTTTTGTTCACCGGTGTACTGTGTTTTATTCAATTGCTCCCCTCCAAAAGAGGAAGGTCTCCTTTGCTCCCCTTGTTGCTTATATTCATTTTGGTTTGTTTGGCAGAATATTCTACCTATTTTCAGTCCTTTGACCTTGCCCTTTGTCTACCCAGGTTTTTTGCTTAGATGCTTGCTGCTTACATGGAGCAGCAAGATCACATGGATTATATACTGCTGTAAAATGCTTATACGTTGTATATGTATATTATATGGTTATACACCATCATTAGTTGCACTATTTTAGTATACTTTTATTTGAGTTTGAGGCAAAATAATAAAAATTATATCCTGACAAATACATTTTTAATTTTAGAGATGTCTCAGGGTTCTATTTTGGCTACAGAGGACAAACTCCCCCTCCATGATGTAGGGATCCCTCAAGGTTGTGTAAATGGCTACAAAGTCATAGTCAGAACCTTTGATTTTAGTCTTCTTCAATGGAACATGAAAACATGGTCTCCTAATGTGATTGCTCACTTGCTTATTCTTGCAAGTAGAGTTGGTCTGCATGTGTGACAGGAAAAAACTCAATATGCATTCTGCAAAAGAATCAATAAAAATGGATTCTAAATCTTTGTCTTTCTTCCTGTTTAGAAACAATCCAAATATTATGAACTATGGATGCATGCTTTTCCACTACTTTCTCAAGAGGTTGTAGTCAATGCACTTCAGAAATGTTTCCCTAGTGTATTGGTCTTAACATTTGCTATAATTCAGTGATTTTTTTTTCTCTTTAAAGTATTTGCCAAGCTTTCTTAAAAGTCTTGGGATTTTCAGTGAGGTTTTGTTAAATAAGTTTTGATCAAGGTGTCATTTGTACTGGCATTTGTTTGAGATTTTAAGTGTGTTCTTTTGGTACCTAGCTATAGAAGGGGACCTCGAAACACTCCAAACTTTTGTTTCTATGCACCATGCTCCATTTAAGAGTTTAACCTGTAAGGTTCACCAGACAAACTAAAAGTCAATATATTTCCTTTGGGAAGGAAAAAAAAGAGGAAGGTACCATCGCAGTGTTAGGGGAAGCTGTTGATTGCCTGAGGATTGCAACAGGAATGTGACAATAGGATACTCAGCAGTAGACAAAAGGTAAGTCTGAATTAGTTTCTCACTTTGATTATGAAGACTTAAGGAAGGTGCTTCTGTGAAGCTGGATTCATAAACACATGTTCCTGTCTGCAACTATATATGGCAAATTATTATTTGAGCACCAAATATACCTTCTGCATGAAACATCTGATGCTACAGATCCTCTTGCAAAATAGCTTACCTGTTTCTTAGTAAGATTCCTGGCCTCTGTTTATTTCTAAGCCTAAAAAGACCAAGCCTGCTGCATCCTTTGAAAACTGTGAGTAATAGACTGAATTAATTAGAATCACTTTGTAATTCAGCTGTTAAGGTGGAGCTACTATTCAGACAGGAAGGTAAGTGTAATGTATACCATAATGTCACATAGATAAACCTACCATGTAGCCATAAGTGTTAAGGGTATCCTGGTAATCATGTTATCTAGGAATGTTGATCTCACTTTCTCTGACTATTTATTTAATTTCAGGGAGAAGAAAGCCCAAGAGCTGAAAGCAATCCTTGGAGTGATAAAGAGAATTCTGGGTTAGCATTCAGGGAAAAAAAATTGTCATTATCTGTAAACTATAAACTCATACCCTCCTTCGCTGCATGTCCTTATTCTAATTTAATTTCTCTTTTTTTTTTAACTCTTCCTGCAAAATCAATTTTCAGACTTGACCATAAAATGGAAACCAAACTCGCTGCCAGAGGAGGAAGCAAAATTGAGTTCTCATTTCCTGGATGAGGGTTGTAATTATTACATTTCAAATTTTGAGTATTTTGCAATTAAATTACTCTGATGAATTAAATAACTGTCACTCACAATGTTATTGTAATTACAATGACAAAGGTGTTTGTAGAGTGATTTGATATGTTTTACTAAAGCAGTACAGGTGGAAAAAATAAAATAAATTTTACAACCCTTTCTTGGTCTTTAACAGAAGTAATGAACTTCAAAGATAAATACAAACTGAGAATAATACCTCTGAGTTTAATTATATTTACATTGGCTAGACTGAATTCAAGGAAAGCAACTCCTCTCTTGTGCAGCAGAAGTGATGGTACCAGGGTGCAAGGCAATCACGAGATGAGGTTTTTAAACGATTTTTCCTCAGAATGAGGTACCTACATGTTAAGTTGCACAGTTCTGATAGTGTACAGCTCTGGTAGCTCTTTTATCCTCAGTAGTAAGTTGGAACAACTCAATCTTACTTTTAGACTATAAAGAACTTTATTTCCTTACAGTCTCTAAAATAATAACAATTTTCGTCCAATGTTACTCTGATTTTTATAGCTGTAGCAGTAGATTTTTGGGCTAGTGAGATAAAAATGTGGGGCAATGTCTCTCTGACTGTAGTATGAATCTTCTGCACTTGAAAGGAACTGCATTTTTAATACAGCAACAAAACTACAGCAGATACTCTACCAAAAAACCCCCAAAACCCAAAACAAAACCACCATAAAAAAAACACCGGAAAAAACACAAACAAACAAACAAAAACAAAAAGAAAAAACAGCCAAAGTCAAACTGTTGTATCTGCAGAAAGGAATTTGAGTAGTCTTTGCAAAAAGCTGTGGGCTACAAAAGTTGGGGAAAAAACCTCAGTTTAAGAAGTAAATGAGATATCATTGGTGTGGAGAGCCCTGTCCAAGCCATCGAACCTGTGTAGAAGACCTATTGTGCTTTATCTCTCCTTTTGTGTTCCCTGAATCCTTGCATTCTGTAAACCCGAATACCTTTTTTCCTCCTGTAATTCTCCCAAGATAAAAAGGGTTTTCACCTATGATGTATGTGTTAAGACCCCAAATTTTTTAACCTGGGTTTTCTCCTTTTACCTCATCCCTGTAAAAACCCCCAATTGCAATAGAATTAATATGAAAACCCTACATGAATATGTAATACCCCATACCAATAAAATACCAGTCTTTGTATGAACAAAGGATTCCAGTTTCTTGCCCCCAAGCTGGGATCCTCTTAGCTTTATTCACCTCCTCACCAAACCACTAAAAAGAGAGAAAAAAAGGAGAGAAGAGAGAAGAGAAGAGAAGAGAAGAGAAGAGAAGAGAAGAGAAGAGAAG